>NC_138235.1:21971157-22388657 GCF_964197995.2 Scardinius erythrophthalmus
TACTGTGATCTTGTGAGTGACAGGATGCAGGAAGAGAGAGATTATTGCCCAGCCATTGCGTCGGAGGGGGAAGGAGTAACTTGATTAAAGAGTGCGAGGGCATTAAAAAAATCATAATGTACACGGATAAATATTTGATAGTAAACACGGTATTACATAAAAATAACAGATAAATCATTTATTATAAACACTGCAATATTCCATAAAAATAATGATGTACATGGATAAATCATTTGTTATAAAAACTGCAATATTCCATAAAAGTAATGATGTACACTATAAACAATATTCCACAAAAATAATAATGTACATGGATAAATCATTTATTATAAATACTGCAATATTCCATCAAAAATAATGATGTACATGGATAAATCATTTAAACATTACAACATTCCATTTCGTGGTGACTTTAATAGAGATTTGAGCCTCACATATAAGATCAAATGAGAAAATAAGTAATAGAAAATAAAATGAAAAGAATTAAAATAATTTTCTCCCAGTTTGAAATGGCTTTGTAATCACGGTGACCTGATGACACTATTTCTATGATTCTCTGCAATTACCGTGACTGAAAGTAGGTTGTAAAGAAATGACTCCCACCATTGCGCCGTTGTGATGCCGTTCCATTTAGATCAATCTGCCATGTTTGGGAGACGCACACTTCAGATGCAAAGCTTTTCTAGCTGTGGTATTGTGAGGATGTCTGTGTCTGACCCTCATGAGAGGCTGTTTCTGTATTCTGATTAAATCGGATAACCTCTATCAGCTTTATGGTCATGCTACAATGAAGTGGAGGATGAGGTCAGAAGTCAGTGTGTGTTGCTAAAGAAGTGCTGGATCTTCATCATGCTTTCAAAGCTATGATTACAGGCTGTTTCAAAGGCCATCCTGAAAACGATATACTCTCTATCCTCTCGGGGACACAACTGGCTCTTTATGGTGTGCTGAACACCCCGTAAATATAAAATGAATCCCATTGCTGCCTACGTATATATAACCGTGTGGTATTAAAGTCACCGGAGGTGCTTCTTTATGCCCGTGTATGTTTGTTATCCTGCAAGCTACAAGCATTCAAAACAACATCCGAGTTTACAAAGGGCCATATAGAACATGCGTGACATGATTCATTACAGACATGAATAATGGCTCTATTTGAGCATACGCTTGTAAAGACTGAATGTCGCGGGAATATTTCTGCCGTGGCTAGTTGGAGGCCTGCTGTGTTGATTTGTTTTCTCTAGCATCGGCAGCATTAGTGGATTCCCTCTTCTGTCTCAAAGCCTCAAGTGGGCACAAATACACACACAGATACAGGATTACCGTCCCTCAGCACAAGGACTGCTACTGTAGCCTGCACTCAACAGATAAACCAGCACAATGCCTCTAATAGGTCCCAGAAAGACTCCATATCCAATGTTTCAGACAAACCTATTTGTTGTCATGAAGGATAAAGCGTAAATGAGCAGTGTCAGGCTGGGTTACGGTATTGTCGGATGTGAAAGGTATTGTAAATGTGGGATTGAGTGATAATGCTCATATTCAAACCAGCCAATGGTCCTAGACATCTGTGATCATTGGGACTCTTTAGATTTAATGACTGGGAATTATCTTTTCACTGTTTCTTCAGTGGGCGCAGTCGTCCCTTGAAGATTTATGGGGTGTTTTTCTGGAGTTTTCCAAATTTGATTTGATTTTCTTGGTTTTGGAGGAGGGATGCTGTTGTGGGAAGCATTCTCACTGCAGCTTCTGCTGGAGATTAAGGATTGAACGTCTCAGTGGGACGTCGCTGTGCTGTTTAATTACAAACGCACTATTCATAAAGCTGTTTCTGTTCATGTGCTTTCTATGGTTTTTAATGACTCGCCAAATATAATTCTTCTATTTCACTTTTTTATTCAAAAAATAAAATAAAAAATGTCGTACTAGCATTCAAAAGATTATGGTCTGCAAGATTTTTTAAACCTTCAAGGCTGCATTTATTTAATCAAAAATATGAATTATTGAGAATTATTATAATCTTAATAAAAAAATAATACTTTTTTAATTACAAAATTTGTCACTTTTGATCATGCATCCTTAAAGTTCATTTCTTAAAGGGATACTTCACTTTGAAATTTTGGGATGTTTTAGCTTACCTCAAGGGCATCCAAGATGTAGGTGTCTTTTTTTCTGCAGTAGTTTCAATTTTGATATTTTTAGGTCAAACCGTTCTTATCTGTCAGTCATATAATGCAGGTCTACGGTCACTGTCTCAAAGAGCATGCACAGAGTCCAAATTAAAACAATTCCCCATCGTCCAAATTAAACAATTCCCCATCGTAAGTACACATTGATGGCCTAAGACACGAAACGAGCGGTTTGTGTGAGAAAACGGACAGTATTTATATCGTTTTTACCTCTTATACACAGCCACGTCCAAGTGATCTGAGGGCGCGAGCGCATCCTGCTGTGTGAGGTGTGCGCAGACTGGTGCATAGATATATACACTAGATGTCGCATTAAAGACATTCGTTCCAATGAACTGCGTAGCCAAGGCGACATCTAGTGTATATTTCTTTGCACCAGTCTGCGCACACGTCACACAGCAGGATGCGTGTGCGCCCTCAGATCCTCAATTATTTGAAATAACGAATTTGAGCGCGCAAAAGACGCGATATGTGAACGGCCCTTGGCGAACTACCTCCAATCAGGCCACGAGCTACTGGTAGCTCGCGAGCGATGTGTTGGAGACCCCTGTATTAGAGATTATATAGATCTATGTGAGACTACAGTTTGACTTTTCATGACACATTGACATTATAGTACAAAATAGCTTTTTGGGCATTATCCTGAACATTGTATAAGCATTCATTTTACGTGTGTATTGAACAGAAGAGAGGCTTTCCAGAGCGCGTGTAAGTGTTACATTTAGATTTTCCAGGCAAAAGTGAGTCCTTCACATAAAAATCAGGAAGGACAACCTAGGAAGTCAAGGTAGGTCTTTTTTCATTAAGTTTCGTTACAAGCTGTTCACACATTAGTTCACAGCTGTTTTTGATTAATACATGGAAATTCTTACATATAGCCCCTTTAAAAAAATCTTACCAGCCCCAAAGTGTTTATATATTGCATGAAAAGAGGAATCTTATTTTTAGGACCATTATGATTTCTGAGCTCAGTCTACCTCCAAATTCTCATTACCAAAATGCAAAAAGTCTCATTCTCAGTATTGTATTCTCATTAGTGTAATGTGAAAAAACAATGAATTATTATGTACATTTTTTGTTCTGGAAGCATTCTGGTACTAAAAGAGGGAATAATCTGGATGTGTTGTCACTACAGAAAAAAAACCCCAGCTTAAATACGCTTTATTTTCTTAAACATTTATGTTCTTTGATTCGCCCAGTAACACTAATAAAGGCTACTGATATCTCACTGCTATGTCAGTTTATGTTTTAACATATTTATGTTTTACTAAAGAAAAGAGGTCGGTCTGACTGACCCAGATAAATGACAATCAGCTCACATTCTCTCCTCCTCTTTTCTGCATCTGTCCCCATCTCCAAAAGACTTCCAGCCCAGATCCCTTTTATTTTCTTTGGAGCACTTCAAGGAACACACAGCAGGCTAGACGTGACTTCATGGGGATCTACACTGATAAAATCAACTTCAAGCAATGTCTTTTCTATATCTTGGGGGATTTATAGAGACAGCTTGTTATCCAAATGATGCATGTACATGCTGTCAATGCACGTCTCTAAACACGATCAGGTCATGGCGTGTTTGTGCAGTCTGCCCCCTAGAGGCTCACATTGTGTTCTGATTACACCCAAGCCCTCACATTTACACAGTCTGGAGGGATTGAATTGTCCCGAGCACATTAATAATGCATAATGATGAATCAGTCTAGTTAGTGTGCTCTTGAAACCTCTATGGTGATTCTGGGCAAAACCTTTGTTGCTTTGGGAACAAGCACCTCTGTCTTTAACCTTGTCTTCACACAGTCTCCGATGTTTGTCCTCTGTGGATGGCAGCGCTCCATAGTTAATAGTGAAAGTAATTTTCCTGACAGTGCAGAGATCAATGGGATGACAGCAAGTGTCCATCAAAGCTGTCCTAACTCACGGCCCCCTGATAGATGCACGAAATGATGGAGCAGACGCTGGGCAACACATCAGAGTGAAGTTGAGACAACACAGTGACACTCAATAACCATCACCCATGATTCAAACCACTCTCCATGTATGGCGTCCCTCAATCTGATGTTTGATCTAACATCTGTTTCACCACACACTTGAGCAAGTCTAGTGAAATGCTTGTTTGACTCATATCATATTCATGTTTGGTACAGCTCATCAAAGGAGATCCTTCTTGCATTGTGCGTTACATATTGCTGTATAATGCAGCAAGACTCAAGATTTTTATTCGTCACAGACAGTTAGATACACAATAAAACTGGCAGTGAAATATCAACCTTGTGAGCTATTTAGACTGTGTATTAAATATATAAATAGTTTGCTATAGCTGAGATGTCTGTCCATTTGGTTTCATAGTGAATTTAACATTAGTTTACTATCTAGCTACGAACTACGACCTAACAATACTTCTACAGCATGATTTTAAAAAGTCAGAAAACAGAAATCATCCTTTAATATTCCAGAGCCAAATGAACCGTTAACTTCTCTAAACTAAAGTGTAATCATGTTAACATGTCATGCCCTGCAGTCTATAGCTTGTATGATAGACTGAAATGAATAAATCAGAGATTACAGTGGAACTGCCACCTTGTGGTCAGAAATCAATCAGCTGTATGTGTGTGTATGTGTTCTTGTATAGCCTATAGGCCTATGTTTTTTTTTTTTTTTTTTTTTTTTTTGTTTTTTTTTATGCTGAGAACGGAAACATACAAAAGAGAAAGTATACATCACATAATATCAGCCAAAACAATAATAAAGGAGACTAGTCTATATGGTTTACGAGAACACAGATGTGTATAATGACATAGGTATTACAATGTAAACATGGTTTGAGGACACTTCTTGTATATCCTCGTAAACCAAATGGTTTAAAAAAACATACTTAACGCTGTTGAAATTCGAAAATGCCAAAAGGTTTAGTGTAGGACTAGGAGGATAATATACAGTTTGTACAGTAAAAAAAACAAACACATTACGGCTATGGAGAGTCCCCGTAAAACACATATGTGTGTGTGTGTGTGTGTGTGTGTGTGTGTGTAAAGCAGATTTACGAACATCAATCTGGGCTTACTTTAATTATGCTCAATCTGTTCACTAAAGGATTTACCAGGACTTTTGTGCACAGCTGTCAATATTTTTCGGTTTTACTTTTTTTTGGATGGTGATTAGTCTTACATGCTGTTTAAGTAGCTGTATATTTAAGTCACTAATGAATGTTTTACAAAAAAAATCCAGAGAAATCCACAAAAAATATAGCCGCCTTTATCTAATAAATATTATAGGCTACATGTAGCCTATTTAGAATATTTTTGCCAAACAAAAATAGCACTACAGATATTTTATTAATGCAATAAAGACCTATGACCCTGCGGCCTCATTTATAAAATGTTACGTAGAAACCATCCTACGTTTTTCAAATGTGCGTAAACCTACGTGTGATTTAGAGAACGAACGTCTCTTCCAGAAGGGAAAGTATAGTCGCTAATGATCTTGAAATCGAGCGCAGCTGAATGGTTTCCGATCTCCGCTTTGTAAACGTCGCCTAATTAATGTCATTAACATATAAAAGAGCACCAGTCAACGACCAAATCCTTTACTTGAAAATGGCGAGCGGCAAGAAGTGAATAAATTCTTTTCCACGGCAAATACCGTTTTGATAAAAATGAACGTTGGCGTGGATTTCAGCTTTATAAATGAGGCCCCGTCACAATATAGAAGATCATTATGCAAAAGTCATATGAGCCTCCAGTCCTGATTAAGTCAAAACAAGCTCAATTCTGCCCTCTATTGGTCCAGCTATTCACTGTACTGTGATCTCTGACAGTGATTGTAATTTATTCTTTTTTCAAAATGGAAATAAATAATTCTCCATTCAGAAAGGGTTTATTTTACAGCAAAAAAAAATGTATCATATTATAGAGCAGTGGTTCTCAACCTTTTTGACTCAAAGGTCAAATTGCCCAACACAATTTTCAAAAGCCTCTCAATAGGTGAAATATTTCCTGCAGTATTTCTGATATGATTATGACAGATATGGTTGTTGTTGTTTTTTACGATAAGAAATTGGGGAAACAAACAGAAACAAAAGTTATCGAGGGAACAATATTATATATATATTTCTTAATTTTAGTTTAAGTTCTATTTATTTGAATTTATTAATGATATTAATTGCATGAATAATAATATATTAATTTGAATCATTTTAAGTCACGACGAGTCACATAACGTCAGTGTGGTTACAAATCCAATGCGTCTTATTGACCATCTTGCCTGTAGCTTTATTTTCGGTTCACTACAGTTGATCCATGAGCTTTTCTACAACAGCAAATATTCATTCATTAAAACATCCTGTTGTGCTTTAAATATTTTATTTTACACAAAAAGTTATGTTGATACAGAGACATTCAGTTTACATGACTACAACCTTATGATTGTATGAACACATTAGTCATTAGTTAGACCACAGTCCCTCCGTGGCACAAAAGTGCAGTCAGTATATAAATACCAGACAGACTTAAGAGTGTAAAAATCTACAAGATTTCCAAGGAAACAAAACAAAACATGGTAGCACTTTCACTCGGGTACAACGTATCCTGACTTTATGCTGTATCAGTTTCTTCAGCCACAGGGAAGTTTGGGCTATTTCAAAGAGAGTCTGTCCACTCTGTTCTCTTTTTTTCCCGTCAAGGTTGCATGCGAATGGCTCCGTCCAAACGTATCACTTCGCCGTTGATCATGGGGTTTTCTGCTATTGCAGTCACAAGGTGTGCAAACTCAGCTGGATCTCCCAGACGTGACGGGAAGGGCACCTGCCTGGCCAGGAAGCTCTGCACTTTCTCAGGTAATCCTGCTAGAAGTGGTGTTGCGAACAGACCTGTAGGGAAAGAAGAGGAAACATGGCAAAAGCATGGAAAGGCAACAAAAAGGCATAATAATGAATTAACTGTGTTAAAAGTATAAGACTAACAGATGAGGACATCATTCTGTTTAGAGAAAATATGTTTCGGGGATACCGACCTGGAGCGATGGTGACCACGCGGATCCCCATTGGTGCAAGGTCTCGAGCAATAGGAAGTGTCATTCCCACAATCCCACCCTTAGAGGCGGAGTATGCAGCCTGACCCACCTTTAAAAGTCAACAAAACACCTTACAAAACATGTAGTATTGCAATGCTTTACATCTGTAAAGTTGACAAGAAGTTCAAAAGTAAGGGTCAGTAAGAAGTCTCATACTCACCAAAGCTACATTGATTTGATCAAAAGTACTGTAAAAAATTTAATATTGTGGAAATATATTAAAATAGAAAACTGTTATTTTAAATTGAAATTATATTGTAAAATGTAATTTATTACTGTGATGCAAAGCTGAATTTATAGCATCATTACTCCAGTCTTCAGTGTCACATGATCCTTTAAAGGAACACTCCACCGTTTTTTTAAATAGGGCTTATTCACCTTCTTTCCTACATTTAGATAAGTGGGCAAATGCATTTTTGTCTCAGTGCATGCATTGTTTTAGTTTGACAGGGTCGGCGCTAGCTTAGCTTAGCATAATGAATGGAATCCTTTGTTGCCAGCTAGCATGTCCTGAGTAAAAGTGATATAAAAAACAAACAAAAAACACCTAATTACTTCTTGTGGCCACAACAGGTACAAATAGCGACTTCAAAGAGAAGTCAAAGAAGAAAGAATAATAATTCTTACAGACCCCAAACTTATGAACAATAGTGTATGGCTGTGTTATACCTGCCCATCATAAGCAGCAACACTGGCTGTGTTGACAATGCAACCTCGGTGTCCATCCGCATCAGGCTCATTTTTTCCCATCTCCCCTACAGCCAGTCTGATCACATTAAAAGTCCCTGCGATGTTCACCTTTAATAGATTAAATTTATAATTCATGCAATAACATGGAAAAAAAGACTGATGCTTTAGAGAAATTCCACAGATAAACTTTACAGTGACAAATGAAAGTTGCTTTGGGATATTTAGAGTAGTCATCAGCTGTAGAAGTGTATGATCCAGTGGCATGTATGAGTTTCAGGCAGCACTGTAAATACAGTGAGGCTTACAGTGATAACACGAGTGAAATCCTCCAGACTGTGGGGAAGGTCCTTTTTAAAGTTGTACGTTTTCACAGCCACAGCGATCCCAGCACAGTTCACCGCCAAGTCCACTTTGCCATACTTCTCCTTGGCCAAATCCACAGCCGATCTCACATCTGACTCCGATGTGACCTGAATTAAAAACAAAAGCCAAATCAGAAGGAAAGAACATTTTTGAAATCTGCATTGTCTAAAAGAGCAAAAAGAGAGAGTGAACAATGCAAAAGGGTGGTTAATAATAAGTGTCGCTCACGTCAGTTGGTGCAAATGCACATCGCTCCCCAAGAGCAGCGGCCAGATTGTGTCCATCTGAGCTGGGCAGGTCCAGGATCACAGCGCTGGCCCCCTGACGGATGAGCCGCTCCACAGTCGCTCTCCCCAAACCAGAGGCCCCTCCTGTCACCAGACCCACCATACCCTGTCAAATCGTCAAAATGCCTGTTTTTGGGGTGTATCCTCTTAAGTGCAGTCTTAAATGAGTTAATAAGATTTAAATGAACGTAAAGAGCTGGGAGAAAATCAGATAGGTGTCAGATCAGTGTCATGTGCGTCAAGTCTTAAAGTGACAGTGGCCTAATATACCTGCTGCAGTCTGTGTCATTAATGTTAATTAAAGACCAGAAGAAAAGGAGAAGATAACTTGCTGCTCTTGACTGAATAAACATTGTTGCTTTAATAAGGATTTCTCTATATATAATTATATATACAGTGAAATTAATGCAGTGTTATTTTACACTTGATTACTCTATTCGATTACATTAACATTTCTTACCTGGGTATCACTGTTAGACCTACCTAAAAATCTTAAAGCAGTTTATTTCATTTGAATCTTTGTTCTATTGTACTCATTTGTGCTATCGCTTGTAATTTGTCTATTTGTTCTTATTCTATTACTTCCTGTTTGTCTTTAAAATACTTTATATTAGTTATGTTAGGATCTTTTTTTTTTTTTTTTTGGTATGTGAAATGCTGGTGACATAACCATATTTAATTATTAAAATACAATGTTACATGTGTCAAAAACAACAATAACAATAACTTTTACTCATTTCATACCCAAAAATAGAGAGAAATTCAGTAGCAGTATTGGTGTTGGTGATACTGGCCTTCATTCATAGTAACGTTACCTAGTAGAAATATGCCATTAAACAAATATGTAAAATATATCTTTATGTTGTTTGTACATTCATTTGGAGATTCAATGAGAATTTTGTATTAAAATATAAAAAATATATTACAAGTTTAAATGTTAGGTGCCATTTATTACAGAAAAGAGTGCAATTTTTTTAATCGATAGCTAGAAAGAAAGACAGACAGATGCAAGGGTAAGAAAGATACACAACCTGCATAAAGCTTGGTGATGTTTGAGTATACTACAAACACAATGCAGTCGTGGTTCAACAGTAATATACGGCAAAACAATGAGGTTGAGCACACAACACCGGAGTTTGAGGACTGATACAATGGAACAAATAAGAGCAAAGCTGGATAATCGCCATTGTTTCAAATATTTACCTGCCTATCAGTCAAACTCAACTGCACAGAAGTTCCATTCAATTAGTTAGCAGTGAGGCTAGAACTTCAAAATACTGCGAAAAGATGTGAAATACAACCATACAACGACGCAAAAATTAACAAAGGTAGCAAAGCAACCTTGAACTACAGGAAAAACGACATTTTTGAGACTGTACATTTCTGTTAATTCGTTAAATTTCTCTCTCACCTTGACACTTCTAATGTTCGCCATATTTACACGCTGCAACTGCTTGAGTACCAGTGGTGACGTCAACGCGCGACGTAAAAGCGCTTGCTTCAGACCAATCAGAAATACGGACACGACAACTCCCTTTAACGCGATTGGCTGCAGTAACTTTGACTGACATCTTCATAGGAAGTCTCGCGCCAGTCATTAATATTTTAAGTTCTCGGCGCATTTTATATGTTGATTCGGTAAAGGTAGTCTGAAGACTCATTTTGAAAATATACTTTGTAAGACCCATTTATTTGAGTAATATTAAAAACGAAATCCAGTTCTAATAATAATGAATAATTACTGAGAGACACAATGAGTCTATTCAGTTTACTTTTATAAATTACAGCAGTTGCACAAATAATCATAATAATAACATACATAATAAAAATTGATACACAAATGTATGGGCTGACAATTACATAACAACCTAGTTATAGCATAATGGATAATGACGGTAGGTAGTGCAGTCCGATTTCTGACCACCAATTTACACCAATGTAACATTAAATAAAGACTGCATGAAATAAATTAAGACCTTCAGTTATTACCATCAATATTTTTTGGGGGGAGGGGAGGGGGGGGGGATCACCATGAAATCAAAACTCACAATTCTTTTTATTTATTTATGGAATTGCAGTATTTATTATAAATGATTCATCCGTGCACATCATTATTTTTTAAATTCATGTATCCTTGTAATCTTTATTCAAAATAACTTCCCCTCCCTCTTGCAGCATAATCTCTTCTCTTCTCTGATGATGTGTTTACCGGCGTGAGGGCGGGACAACCTGTCACTCACATGACATCACAGCAATAGCAAACCACAACCATCCAATCAACTACCCATAGACAAAATCAAGTCCCGCCCTTCATTTTTCACTTGGATATGCCCCGCCCCTGGAGCTCAGACTTCCAGACCCACTGAAAATGTCCAAGTCCAGACTTCCAAAGGTCTGTCACATTGGAAATCGAATCCCACGCCCGCCCAGGGTACACATTAGGGAAGAAAAACTATCACAACTTCCGTTTCATGCCGACTTTAATATATATTGTGACGTTTGTGCAGTAAGACAATCACCAACTCTCAGAAGAAAGCACACAGTACAAAGACACATAAATTCAGCTATCCACTGATGAAGGACCATCATTGGTGCATCTGATGTGAGGGAGCAGCTGTGAGAAAGACAGTAGGCTGTATAGTTATCTCCCAGATCTGGTGTGATCCCAAACTATACAAACTACTACCTCATTCCACAGCCCCCATGCAGCAGCCCCTCTGTCTGGTACCCTGCGGGAGGAGACAGGAGGCAGAAAGACATGTCAGCGCTACAAATAAATTGCTTGTTTGTGCTATTTTTATTCTAAATTTAACGAACTATCTTTGCCACTGCTAATGTGATTTTCATAAATCCCACAGTGAAGGCTGTCATCATCATCCTTTAACCCCTAGCTCAAACATCCACACCATGGAGTGTGGGCAGACTTCTGGCATATTTCTTTTGAAACATGAGTCATGATATACCATGAACAACAAAGAGATTACACAAAATGGATCAGGATCTGGTGCTCCGCAGCATTTGATGCAATAAATGTATTGCCACTTATATGTGCTTAGAGAGCAATGGCAAAAAATAATGAATACTGCTTATCAAATAATGTTATGCATTATAATATTATTATTATGCATTATATATTTTCATAATTCTATATTTCACTGTATGACTGCAACACTGGTTATAATATGCATTATGCCCTGTATTAGTAAAGATAATGCAATTATAGCAGTGTCTAGATGTGTTAGGACTGGTCCTTGAGTGAAATTAAGCAATGAATCAACCCCCAAGTAAGATTTTATTGCACATATACACAAAAATCTTGTACAGTAGTCATTATTAATAGCCTATGCATCCCTGCTGGAAAATCCAGCTAAAGCTGATAGCCAAATTTTGGAACATGGTAGCATGATGATCTGCTAGAATCAAACTGTCATGCTCCAAAGCAAACTCATCTACCATCTTAAACTGGATTTTCCAGCAGGGATGTGATTCCCACCCATGCACATTTCAAGAGAGCATCAAAATAAACTGCATGTAAACTGAATGTTATGTGATGATGACTGGTCTGGTATACCGGTATTATTATTATTATTATTGCAAACCATCCATCCTAACTCAGTACTTCTGTCTTAGTAATCAACAGCTGGCAGAGGCTTGATAATGCATGTCAATCTGGTGTTTGAATCACATCAGTGTTTGATCGGTTGAACAGTAGACTGTCTGTCTGGCCGCCAGATTAATTTTATCATGACAAGCAGAGACACGCGTGCGATTATCAGTGTCTTATCGAGAAAATTCAGCTTTGCAAATCAGATCGACACCCTAACTAGACTGACTTACCGCTTGAAATGGAGCATTTTGTCAGCTAATTTTTCAGTGAATATTGTAGATCTCCATGCATGATCTACTTTGCCTTTCACGTGATATTAAGATCATATACTCTGAATATTAGTAAAGCTATCAAATACGAAAAATGGCGGTTGCCTCACTAGTGCCCCCGGTTTGATAATCAATAAATTGCATGCTAAACTGGAAATGTGTCCATGCAAATGTAAGACAGATTGTAAATTGCTGCGCCCGTGTTCGCAGTGACTGCGGCAATGACAATTTAAAGAAGGAACGTGGTGTTTCGCTCACCTGAGATCGCGACTGTACATGATACCGCCATCTTACATCAGCAGAAGAGCAGAGTGAGACTCACTAGCTGCAGGCGCGCAGATCTACCCCTGAGGTGACCTGCCCCTTGAGTGATGTGATCCGATCCGCCGTCCTCTCAGTTCACCATTAGGTCATTTAATGGACTACAAAGTGAGCAATTAACAACTAATGGTTGTCAAATGTCACAACTTGCACGAGAGAAAATGCTATTTGTTACCATTTCACGAGGAAGGTTGCTCTTCCATTTTGAAATGGTGATTTAGTCAAGTTAAAAGTAGCCTACATTTTAAAAATTCTATCAGTGTTTAAATGTTAACAAATGGGACTTTCTCAAGCTAAACTTTAAAAGATTATTGTCGAGTTATGCTGTTATTTTATTGTGCTCCAGGTCATGACATTACAAGATGTGTAGTAGAAAAGGAACATAAGCTAATATTTCTACAAATCCAATAATACATTTAATAAGGTCAAAAGATTTATAGCAAAAATATTGCTACATTTCTAAGGAATGTGTTCTCCATGCACTATAGCACTAATTTTACGTCTTAGAAAATTATAGCACTGGAAAAAAATAGCCTTCAGATTGCAATAATTCATTGATTTCATGCGGTAATGTCCTAATATTGCACAATCTTGGAGATAAATTCTAATTTTATTCATTTCAATACTTTTTAGTTATACATTTAGAAATTTTATAAGTAACACTTAACAATAATGCAAATGCACTTGATAAAAACAGTGACATTAGCATCATTACTCCAGTCTTCAGTGTCACACGATCCTTCAGAAATCGTGCTGATTTGGTGCTCAAGAAACATTTCTTATTATGTTGAAGAGTTATGCTGCTTTAAAAATTTTAATCTTTATTTCCCCAAACAGCAGAACTGTAGTGCATAATAAATGCTGTAGAAACATGATACCTAATTAACCAATGTTAACCACTTTAATCTGGTACGAGTGTTAACTTTCATTAAAAAAAAAAAAAAAAAAGGCAAATGAAAACCCAAACTCCTTTTTACTAAAAGAATAAATTTTATTTCAGCACTGTAAGTCATTTCCCAACCATACAAACATGACTGCCAACTTTGACTTTCTCTCTCTCTCTCTCTTTCTTTGAGCCTTTTGGCTTTCTCCCCAATCCATTGTGAAATCAGACCACAACAGCAAGACAAATTAAAAAGAAAAGTTTCTTTCCAAAACAATCAGGTGCTTTCTTTATACTAAAAATAAGAAATTGTTAATAACGATCATAACCATAACAGCAATAATAATAATGAACTTTACCCTTCACTTCACAAGTTTTTTGGAGCTTTTGGAGATCTTGATGCATGCATCAATGCGATTGTGTTGATGAGCGGATCAGTTTTCCAAGAACAGACGACAGAATGTGTTGCCTACAAATGGATGTCTTGAGTTGACGTTGAGTCTTGGGGGCACATGCTATAAAGCAATGGGGACAAGATATAGAGGCTACTACATACTTCTAGAAAATGTAGGATGTCAGCGGGCCACTGTACACAACACATTGCTGTTATCAGACTAGGATTGAAACCTGACCACACCAGTGGTCCTGTGGAGTGAAGGGCTACAGAGCCAGGATACAGGGGAAACAATTATAAAGCAAGAGTCAGATCTGAGGTCCAGACACAAATCTACAGGAATGCACAGGCAAAACTCTTTACCAAAATAGCTGTGTGTGTGTGTGTGTGCACACATGTGTGCATGGTTACAGTATGCGTTCACACTTAACCTATCCATGACTACATTGAAACTACATTTTTCAGAGGGACAACACATGTGCATGGGAGCTGAAGTGTTCTAGGGTTAATCGCTAAGCTCCACTTGAGAGGAAAAAAGAAATCTTTATTTTAGCAATGAAACTGGACGATACAAGATTTAGCCACTTTTCACCAAAAAGATGTAAACATCACATTTTTCTTCATTTAGAATCGGATTACGGACCCTTTACGTACTCTAATATCTCAATTACTGAAAACACGTAGCTGTATAATCATATATACAGGATCCAGAAAGAGAATCAAGACTATATACTGGAAAAGTAGTTTCCAGAAATTTACTTTGGTTGAAAATTAATGTTGCACAGATGTATATTAGTCTGCTTTGTGTGCAAGGAAGCAAAATTAGATTCACTCAAAATAATTCAGCTTTTACATGTAACAATTTTAAAGAGACTTACTTAAAACAAAGTAATGGGTTATTTACGTAAGTGACAATTACATCATGATGGTGAAGTGGTTTGAAACGATATTATACAAAATAGAGGTGAGGAAAATTGCAATCATTACACTTGAAAAATATCTAGTTATCTCCGCTAAGCAAATTTTAATACTAAATGTAGCAACGGTCAAAGGAGTAGCTGTTGTAATAATAATTTTTTTTTTTAAGTAAGAAAAACACAATTTCACAACTGAAAGAAACCAAAAATGGTAAGGTTAAATTTCTCAGTTCACTGTTGAAAATGTTACCAACTCTCGTCTAAGATTACTTACAGACAGATTATTAGACTAATTATAAAAGTTAAAATCTCTCACTGTTAGTATGAAGACTGCAGGGGAAACAAAGGCAAGAATAAAAATCAACAGAGACAAGAATTAAGAGGGAGAACATTTTAAAAAGTGTATACGGCCCAAAACTGTGAAGAAAAAAAGAAGAGGAGAAAACACATGGGGATCTGCATTTGTGACCAGATTTGAGTGCTGAAAATCAGTTTTATCAGGACCAACATCTGGACAGTGCCATTCTAACAGCAACGGCCAGAGCGACCTCACTGATTTCCAGGGCATCAAATATTATCAACTAGATATTTCTTAGTCTAGATTTTACTCACGTGAATCTCTATAAATGTATGATTGAGAGTTTAAGCAGCAATCTAGAACAGAGAAGAGAAGCTTTGGAGAGGATAACTTTGGAACCAAGCATCTGAAACTGCAAATTTAAGTATCCAAATTAGTATTAGTGAAATGAACACTCTGGACAATACATTAAAAGTTTGACTATTTTTCTTCTCCTTTATACTAGCTGATGTTTCTCTACAGGTATAATAAAGGTATTGTGTGTGTGTGTGTGTGTGTGAAAGAGAGAGAGATTATATCTTTATTTGGTGTGTCTGTATATTTCGGTTTATGCTGTTCCTTTCTTAGATTATACTTAAAACTAAATGTGAAGGAGTTACTGATACTCTATGACAAACACACTGAGAAAAAACCCAACTAACTGAGACGGCTGTTAATCACAGATGAAAAAGGACTGATTTTTTTTTTTTAAAGGATCTACAGTTATTCGGAGGAAACCAAAATTCCATTAACGGGTGTGTTTGCATGTTCATATGCACTAACATGCTGGAGATCCTTTCTTGAAAACTAGCACTACTGTACTTAACTCGTAATAAAACGTGACAACCTAAGGTTGAGGTTTAAATGCTCTAGCGCACATGACCGTGTAGCGTATCCGTTCACAAATACTACGGTCAAGATTCTTCTTGGTTTAGTCTGTCCGGTATGTCCAGTATTGTCACATATTCTGACACCGATATATCACCGTCAAATTTTTTTTTTCTTTTTTACTCATTTTGTCCATAGCAAACTGCATTCATAATGCATGCTTCAGGTAATTGTAATATTTCTGATGGGCTGATCTGTCTGGGAATTTGCAGAATATACATAGTCGCATAACTATAATGGGTGTCTTCCATAATCTGACTTAGAGCTTTCGATATACTTTTAGTGGCACTAAATATAATATTAACTTCTTAACAAAATAAGGTGCATCTTATAACTTCAATAGAAAGCAGTGATGTAATCTTGACATTGTCAATTGTACAGATTTTAAACTATGATAATTAAATGCAATAGCCTCTCTCAAGTGTATTAGTTAATTATTACATTTAAATTCTCATTCATTACGTCCAACAAATTATTGGTACAAAACAAGTATTTTGTTTTTTAAAATGGATTTAAAACATTAACACGTAAGTAAAATTAATTTCCTAACCATCTGATGCAAAATGGTCAATATAATGGCAAGTGCGGCTTTAATCTTTAGGGTGTTTCGTTCGGCTTTGACTTAAAAGCCCATTTGCCTCAATAGAAGTACTGTCTTGAACACAGAAGTGCATGAGTTCATAGGACTGTCACAAAAACAAGACGAGACAGACAGATCATGAAACGGTCTGGAGAACCACAGACTCTGATTTGTTTTTGTTTTTTAAATGACTGTCACAATAAAAGATGATCCTAAGGTTCGTTCAATAATTACTTTGCAGAGGAACAAAATTGCAATGATTTTAGCGATGGTGGGAGAATGCACATGTACAAAAAAGCATCCACATGGTACACATGCACAAGGCACAGGGGAGACGTGAACAACGAGAGAATGAAAAGAGCTGCTAAAACCCAGAACGGTGTGAAGTTGAGAGATGTCAAATGGCAGGTCTTCAGGTTTCTCTGAGGGACTGTGTGCATTCTCGACCACTGATAAAATCACTCCCGTAAATCACGTCATAGCGTAACAGGATCATGTACATTTGGGTCTATATACAAGCGGCTGGGATGTCAAACAGTATCACGGTTCAATCCGAACACATCCCTAATTCTGGCAGAGGCCTCGATTTTTCTTTATCCTGGTTCGAGGACAACCCAGTGTGTTTTCGGTTTTAAAACAAAGTGCAGATTACGATGCACTCCGTTCTCACATTCAAATGGGTTGGTGTTGATTTGTACGTCATACTGGTAAACAACACGCAAGGTAAAACGTTTATTTGGACAGTTAAACTGTTGAAAGGAATGACTTCAGGTCTGCTGCTCATTAAAAGGAAGTTAACCAAATTACTGTCTCTATATAGTAGGGTTGGGCGGTATTACGGTAATATCGGATACCGCGGGATCTTAAAATAGCACCGGTATCAGTTTCAATACCGTCATTACCGGCACTTATATAGCCTAAAGCCTATAATATATATAATTTATTTATTGCCTAAAAAATGCTTATGTGTGGTTGCAGTTTGGCAATATTTCTGGTTCCAACCGAATGAGAAGGGAGAGGCGGTAAATACTGATGAGGCAATTTGTAAATTGTTCCATAAAAAGGTGACCGCGAGATATGTAAACACCTCTAACCTAATGTCGCATCTCCGAAACTACCACCCACTCACTGCTGCCAGGATGCATTTTGTTCTCGCGTTCATTAAATAAGCGCATTGTTTCGTATTGGTTAAAATATTATAATGTTATTTTTTCCATCTTTCTTGATTATGAAAAGTGAACAGCACAAATAAGATGGGATGCATCGGGAGTCAGACGATTTGACCACTTCAATAAATTTCGTTTTGTAAAAGGCCTCTTTAAAACGAATTTCGTTTTGTATAAATTCTATCTTAATTTTAATAAATTTTTCATCAACCAATTGCCTATATATTTAATATAATCATGACATGATGGGCGATGGCATGCCGCGGTCACTTTAACCGAAACTTGGAGATGGCGATCGTCAATTTCTTTAAACAAAACAATTCAAAACGAAAAGAAATATAGGGTAGCCTACTCTCTGATTAATCCATGATGTGCATTTCTCTCTATGGCGTTCACAGAGATGGCGATCGTCAATTTCTCAAAACGAAAAGACAAAGGCCACTCTGATTATTTAATCCATGATGTGCATTTCTCTCTAGGCGCGTTCATACGGAGATGTGATCATCAATTTCAGCAAACGAAACCATACAAACCGAAAAGAAATAGACTAGCCTACTCTCTGTAATCCATGATGTGCATTTCTCTCTATCGTTCACTATGGAGATGGTGATCGTCAATTTCTTTAAACGAAACAATTCAAAACGAAAAGAAATATAGTCTGATTAATCAATGATGTGCATTTCTCTCTATATGCGCGCTCACTACAGAGATGGCGATCGTCAACTTCCACCTTTACAGAAAAGTTTTATTAAAAATCAAATGGACACGCGTCACCGGATTACAAAGGCACTTCTTGCTTGTTGCACGCACACAGTATTATGTTGAATAATGGTGGGCTCGGGCTCATAATAACAGTTAATGCCGTCGACCGGACTCAGACACAACGTGCACGGCTTGATTTTTTTTTTTTTTTTTTTGCCCGATCTGGCATTCAGTTTCTGAACTGTGTAGGCACAAACCAACAGTTTGGTGACGCCGTCTGAGCCCATTATGTCATCATTTTTAATTAGTCACGGTAATACCGTATACCCCGGTAAAATTGGGAGGGGGTTTGACGGTATCAAAATTCGAATACCGCCCAAGCCTACTATATAGCATAGTACTATCCTAAATAACAAGTGCTTTTTTTTCTTTTTTAAGTGCTCTACGTTAGAATACAATCAATGGAGGGGAGGAATTTGCATATGTATATTTTCGGCCGTAAGGTGCTTTAAAGATCTCATTTAGAACTATTCTGTGAATCTTCAGGGGGGTGTGGGCCTAAAAAGAAGATTGTCTACATGTGAGATAAAGCAACAGAGTTGGGCTAGCTGTGTGATGCTGAGTGTAACCTGTACAACTCTTTCCCTTCCTCTTGCTCAGCCTTACTCAAACATGTCTCTCTGAGTCTGGACTTCTCGGGCCGCCCGTGGCCCCCGTGCTGAAGACAATTGCAACTTCTCCACATGCAAATCACTTTTTTAAAAGATAATATACAAAACAAAACAAAGGGACTACCATGTGTGTGTGAATGCACACTGTGACATACAAATACAACCCGCGTTCTCCGACGGTTTCCACTCGTCTACTGTATTCAGGGCAGTGTTGACTTTGAATCCTCGCCTATGTGGTACACTGCAGATACAGCCACGTGTAGAACAAATAGTGTAATTCTTTGTTGTGTGGTGGAAAGTTTAAAACAGCTGGAGCTGCTGTGCAACTTGACACGTGCAAGTGTTTCGAGTAGGTCAATTATCAAATATACTTTGGGCATTACGGGGCTTTTCGTAGCCATTTTAGGCAATCATTTAATGTACTAAGGTCTGAAAAGAAAACTGTGTCAAAATAAAAACACTCGAGAGCTTTTCACTATGCTACAACAATGATGGGCCAGTGGAAAGGATGAGGTCCAGAATCTGAAGATTCAGGGCGATGTGCAATCGAGGGTTGTGATTTAAACGTGCTCAGTTTTAAACCAGACCCGACTCTTAAGGTGACACATAGACCGCAATCCTGACACTGTCCATCTGTCGTTTCCAGCATGTGCAGCATCATAAATTATACCATGACAACACAAAGTGGCTACTGTGCCCTAAATATTCAATTTTGCAAGGAAAAGGCAGTCGACCTTAAATCATTCCCTCTCACTCTCTCATTCTTATTACATTTTGGGATGTAATTACTCCTCTTTCTGTAGTGCACCATCTGATGGGCAGTCGTCAAGGCAACAAGGGGCCTCTACCTCCACCCCATCTTCTGACTGGTTGTCTCTGCTGGCTAAGGCACACTGGATTGGCTGGGCCAGTGGTGGCAGGTCAAGGGCTTGACCAGTGGCGCTTCCTGAAGAGCTGCCGTTCAGCTGCTGTGAAGGAGTCCCCGTTCCCTCCATGGGCCGTCCCACCGATTTAACGTCCTCAGTGAGCTTTGGGGGGCTGGAGGAGGGAGGTGAGGAGGACAAAGTCTACGAGAAACATTGGGAAAGGAAGCAAATCAAACTCAACCTCATCGCTAACCAATGTCAATATAAATATTGTGCGTTTATAGTGCAAAATATATATGTCGAACTGACCTGTGTTCTGTTGGTTGTCACTTTCTTTCCTCCCCTTGCTTTTACTGACAATTCTTTACCCCTTCTGGGAAATAAGAAAAATAACAGATGTTTTATATACATGTGTGTTAGGAATGCAACAATATTTTGGCAGATTTTTAATGCTAATAACCAATATGCCTGCTAATACTGTATAGTAAAGTAAAATCAAGCACTGAAAAATCAAATGTACATGAGAAAAAAACATAAGATCTATTTTAAGTGCTACTTTAAGAGCATGGTCTAAAGCGCACGGCGCCAGTGCACTTAGGGCATGTCTGAATCCCTACACATCTCATTTTCAGACCAGCACACCCATGGGCCAACAGATGGGCGCAAATGCATTTGCTATTTAACCAACACAGGACGTGAAAATGATAACTGCGTCGGGCTGAAACCAGCAAAAAACACATCATTGCGTCATTTTCAGTTATCATTTTCACGTCCTGCACCACATTGTTTAAATAGCCAATGCATTTAGATCATGCGCTTCGATTGTTAAAATAGGGCCCAAGGTCAAAACGAATCTTGAAAGTTTCATTTTGAAAGTTTTTTTAGTACAGAATGTGAAAATAACTAATTTTTGAAAATATGCTCATTGCAACTCATTTTGCCAGCACGGGTCACAAATGATGTTTGTGCTTATATTACAAATGTAAACATTGCACATTTTTATTCATATTTATTTAACATTAATTCAATTATAAATTAGGGCTGTCAAAATTAACATGTTAATGTTGCGATAAAATTTTCTTCATTTAACCCACTAAAATTATTTAACGCAATTAACGCAGCATCCATTTCTTTTTGTCATCCTTTGGCTGCGCTAGAGTATATGATGACATTATTCATGTGAAGCAGCTCTCTGTGAACTAAAGCCACGGTCATTCTAGACTTTGAGCATGAAAAATTTCTTCGGACACTGTAGCGTCAAATAGTAATACACTCAAAATGTAAAAAATATACAATCTACTTGACTTTACTGCAAAAAATATTGTTCTTTTAATACAGCCAAGAGGTCACGCAGTGATGTATCGATCTTCTACTGGTCACACATGCATTCACAAACTTGAACTTTGGAACACAGTGAAATGCCAAACTTTTCGCATGCGCATTCGTTTTTCGGTCCGACACATTCGCATACGTTTGAATGGAAGTCAATGTAACGAAATGTCAATTGGGACCACGCCTAAACACCTGAAACGCATGTACAGAATGCCAATTCAGACAGCGGGCCAGTGCCGCATTGAGTTCTCTTCCACACTTGAATGGACAAAAACACAAAATTGTCAAAATGCCTGTTTTGTCGAGTATCCTAGTAAGCAGTCTTAAATGAGTTAAATGAGTCTAAAAGTGTTAAAAGAACATGAGTTTTGAGAAAATCGGATGTGTGTCAGATCCATGTCGTGCATCAGGTATTGAAATGACAGCAGCCTAATAAACCTGCTGCTGTCTGTTATTATTGTTAATCAAAGAATAAATAAGGATAAGAATAAAAGGAAGAAAATTACTCACTGCTTTTGAGTGAATAACTTTAGTAGCTTTAATAAGGATTCTATATTTAATTTATCATTTTTGCAGTGAAGACTGTGCAGTGTTTGATGACTGACTTCAATTTCTATATATTTCCTACCTGTTAAACCTACCTGAATATCTCAAAGCAATGTTTCCAAGGTTACATGGGTCAAAAACAATGAAAACAATAACTTTGTGCATTTTGGCAGAGCAAGTAAAAATCTGAACTTAGCGTTGAGCCCTGATATATTCAAACAACAGCTAAATGTGACATTTATTACAATGGGTTTATGTGAATATTGTTTTAAGTTTTTTTTTTTAAAGCCTATTAAATGTTTTAAAATGGATAACTTTCATACTGTAATGTTGAATGGCTATAATTTATGGCTAAAACTAATAAATGACACTGGCCTTCAATCATAGTGCTTGGTAAATATTTAAAATATACGTCTTCATGTGGTTTCTACAATTTGTCTTATGTGTCCGTTCAAGCACAAAGAAACGCGAAAGAGGAATCAATTCGGTGTTCGAGTGCTATCTGATCCGTTACAACCCTAGGAAATACATATGCAGTCAGAGATTCCACCTGCTGCTATTAGTCCTTACCAGTAGATGGTGCAAGTGAGAGTTAATAAAAATCAAGAGCAACAGGGAGAAAGAAGTCCTCAAAAACAAGTTATTTTTTGTGAGGCTTTGTCATACCGCCATAAATAATCAGCCAAATGGCCCCTATTTTATGACACAGAATGGACTCACCCTTTCCCTCCGACTGACACCACCTGCATATTGAACCCCCCTCTGCCACGGATTGGCTTGTTCCCAGCCCACTGACCAACAACCATGCCAGCTATTTCCAGCTTGCCACCCTGTGGAGGTATAGACTGGATTCCTAAAAGAATTACAGACAATTACTAAGTGACACCCAAAGGGCAGTAAAGAAAATGTAGTAAATGTGCTAAATAAGAGGAATGTCTAACCTGGGAAGGCCCTGGGACGGTGCTGGTGGTGATGGTGAGGAGGAGGAGGCATGGAGCCCAATGGGCGAGGAGGATAAAGAGGATGCATGGGGTAAAAAGGGGGCACCATGGAAGGGGGGAGGAATGCAGGGGGTGGCAGTGGTGGAGGTGGAGGCGGCGGCCGGGACAGGTTGATGCCTTCCAGAATGGCCTGGCGCATCTTCTCCACCCTTGAAACCAGTTCCTCCTGCAGGGACAAGGTGTCAAAAACATTAAAAAACCCTGATAAATTGTGAAATATTAAACAACTGCACCTGCACATTTATGTTTTTTACCTGGCCTTCACACATATCAAGTAAGGAGGCTCTGTCTCTGGTGGCTTTAGCTAGCTTGCTCTGGAACAACTTCCCATCAAAAAAGCCCCAAGGGCAGCAGTGGTCCCATGGCAGGGGCTGTCCACATACATCATTCACGAACAGAGCAGTGTCCACTCCGCTCATGAACAGAGAGGCCAGCTGCACCCCACGGTTATCCACCTTCTCCACCTGGTATCAGTGTCAAAGAAAAGAAATATGATCTGGCGGCATGCTTGGCATCAGCCTGGTAAATGTCACAGTAGCGTGTCATTTCAGATTTCACAGAGGTCTTTCAAAACAGAATATTGACAGCCTGACAGTTGAAAGACAGCATCTATTTTAAAGAAATGCTACGCTTTGCTTTATGTGACATACAGCTATTGAAGTTGAGCTGAGCTATTGAATCCTTATTTACAACAAGTGTTGCCTCAAGACAAAAAAAAAAGAAAAAACCTGTCAAAATTGTTGTGAACAAACATTTAATAAAGCATGGAAGATACAAAGATAAAGAGTTCAAGAGGTATGTTGTGTGCAGTGTTCAATTCAATCCTTCCTCCCACTGTTTTTACTGTAATCTGGGTTATATAAGAACATGAAAACACATGCAAATGTGCTTTAGTCTCAAACCACATCTCTCTATCCATCTACTTTTAACAATTTCACACAACAAAAAGTAAATATTTCATTAGAAACATGATTCAAAGTCAAGAATGGCAGATGCTTGAGATGCACTTTAAACAAAACAAAACATATATTTTGAACTGTTCTCTGAAGAAAATGACATTTATAAGCATTTAATCAATCATATCAATAATGCTGGTTAAGTCTTATTATTGAACATCCCAACATAAAATCTATAATTTTGAGCATATTTTCACATTCATAGAATAAATAAAAGAATTGAAATTAAATACATCTGCACAAGTAATAAAGCAAAGTAAATTTTTGGTTAAAGGCCGTGTTGCAGGTTTTTTTTTTCATCGAATTTGTGCATTTGTGCTAGAGCCCGACCGATATATCGGCGGGCCGATATTATCGGCCGATATTAGGCATTTTCCTAACTATCGGTATCGGCATTTATAAGGCCGATAAATTAATATTTAAAAAAATGCAGCGTTCAGTGATTTATGTAAGGATGGCGCTGCCAATAAAGCACCTAAAAGCTGTTACAAAGAACTGGTAAAAAAATAACAGCCGTTAACAGTGTTAAAGCTCATTCTGCTACGTTACAACATCAAGCAATATTCCAATAATTAATGTAATTATAACACTTTATATAGGGCCATTTTGCATTAAAAGTAGCCAGATAGAGACGTGACACGTTCAGAATTAATACACTTTTAGTAAACTACAGAACAGCGGCGAGCGGGACGAGGCGCACCTCATGCGGGCAGAGAACGCGTCCGAGAACGGACACTGTTAGTGATATAAAACGCACACACACACACAGGTCTGTTAAATTAAGCAATACTTTTAAGGTAGTCTAATATTTTTCTGACTTACAAAATTACTGACACAGTAAAGGGTAGATTTAAATAAATAAAAACGAAATTTAAATAAAGAAATTAAATGAAATTTAAATAAAGAAAAACGAAATTTAAATAAAGAAATTAAATGAAATTTAAATAAAGAAATTAAATGAAATTTAAATAAAAGAAATTAAACGAAATTTAAATAAAGAAATTAAACGAAATTTAAATAAAGAAACACGAAATTTAAATAAAGAAAAACGAAATTTAAATAAAGAAATTAAACGAAATTGAAATAAAGAAAAACGAAATTAAGTTAAATTAAAAAACGAGATTAATTTAGATTGATAATAACGGGTAAAAAGGCTAATACATTTTGTTTCTATTATTCTATTTTCCACAATGTCAAAGCAACACAGCTTAATCCAAAACACAAGCTCAGACATGCACTCCGTCCATACAAACTTCGCTGTTCTGCGCTCTTGCAGAGAAGACTTGCCCGTCGGT
This sequence comes from Scardinius erythrophthalmus, assembly GCF_964197995.2. Lineage (NCBI taxonomy): Eukaryota > Metazoa > Chordata > Actinopteri > Cypriniformes > Leuciscidae > Scardinius > Scardinius erythrophthalmus. Next base: position 21,996,485 of record NC_138235.1, read on the forward strand.
TCTGTTTCTGGCATGCACGCGTTTTCCGCGTGGCTCGAGCCGCGCCTGAGAGACGCGTATCTCACGCAGGCAGTGTGCAAACTCCAACCTGTTAACATGGGAGCCGAAATAAAAACGGCCATGCCAGCAGTCAGTGTGTCGCCGGCCTTATTCAAGCGCGAATGAGAACCGTTTCGCGGGGGATCCCAGATGTGAAAAAAAAAATATATATATATTCCAATGTCAAATTTTCAAATCGAATACCAACCCACCGAACAAATATTCGGGTCCAGCCCTATAGCCTAGTTTCACGTTTAGTACATTTTGCTTACTACTTATTTAAAATAGTATAAAACCACTATACATATGTAATTATAAACGTTTTCATTATGATATTATTCATTTTACTTTACTAAAAAGATCTGAGTTCTTCCTCCACTGGTAGATATTAGAGAAATTAAGATTAAAAATAGAAGAGTATATAGAATATAATATAATATAAAATGCAATGCAAACTAGTTTGGTTACAGCTCAAATTCTCATTCTATCATTCACCCTGCCTCCATTCTTTGTCACACAAGTGTTTAATCACCACATTTGAGTTATCATTGCAAAACGTTTATATATTTATTATGTTTATACTGTGTATTATATATACAGAACCCATCAAAAGTTTGTACACACCAATTGGAAAGTTTGTCCAAACTTACTGTACTATAATACACATAAATAATATTGCTACTGTATTATAATATACACACAAATAATATCGGCCGATATATCGGTATCTGGCCTTTTTTTATCGGTATCGGCATCGGCGCCCAAAAATCCATATCGGTCGGGCTCTAATTTGTGCATTTACTTGTTGGTAATAAACATTTAAACTGTTATTCATTGTATTTTATGTTGTTGGGTATCACAAAACGGAATATAATACGAAAAAGTAGGTACTATCTTACAGCGGCTTGCAATTCTCCTTTCCACCACAATGCATTGCATTACGTCACGTTGGGGAGAGAATTTAATAAAGCCCGGCTAGCCCGCCTTGAGAGCATTGAGAGTGACTAGAGAGACGAGTAACTTAGTAGACGAGACGAGAGTATTCAGATAGCGCAGATTATAGATAAATAGATAAATACATAGACATAGATAGACAGACAGACAGACAGATATAGATAGATAGATAGATAGGCTAGTATAGAGAGAGATAGGCAGACAGGCAGATAGCATAACGTTAGCATAGATAGCTAGCAGCTAGATAGATAAATATATAGAAATATATAGTAGGTAGATTGACAATGGTGAACTACTGTGTTTGTGCTGAGTGTAAAAACTGGATGCTGAGTGAGGCACGTCACATCTGGTTGCGGGGTGAGCTCCTCGACCAGCGACCAAAACGCACTCACTTCCCTACAGCACAAGCTTTCTAACGCAGTTTCCAAGGGACGGCACCGCAGGCGCCCACACAAGCACCTGCCAAACACAGCGACAGACACGCGGCGGCTACGTTTGCAACAACATTTTCACTGGAGGAAGAGATAAACGCTAAGAAACGCCCATATAGCTAGCATGATGCCTTCTATTTCTACAGTAGATGACAAAGACAATGTTTACCAGTACTACGTCTACAACACTATGACAAAGGTTAGCGGTACTTATCTGAACTAACGTCATGATCACTGCTACTAGCAGTGAAAAGAAAACGTTGATTTTTCACTCGGTGCTATTCAATGACAGTAAAAAAAAGTGCCGTTAGTGCACTGTTGCTCGTAGACTATTTTTTACAGTCTATGGTAGAATAGCTCCAGTGCTCATTTCTGCGTTGCTAAATGAACTCACCAGGACACTTCACCAACTCTCATCACATTCTCCTCGGACCATGCATTTAATTATTAAGTATTTACGACATTGTGGTGGCGTTCAAGTGCGTTTAACTCGTAAATACGATCTATACGAGATGACTTGAACGAGCCATAATACTAGGCTGAGGCTAGCTTTCCTCCACTTCTCCCCAACGTGACGTCATCACCGAATTGCGTAAAAAAAAACCGTTAATACCAAAAACGTAAAAAACTGGGCCCGTATTCATAAAGATTCTAAGAATCCTCTCAGAAAACTCTTAATTTAGCTTAAAAACTTTTACGTAGGAGTCTTAGCTTAAGAGCAATTCGGGACTGATCTGAGAGCAACTCTGAGTAAGGAAAAGACAAAAACTTTTATCTTAGTAAGAAGGCGGGGTTGACCCCGTTGCTATGTATGACACAATCTTTTAAAGACTGTTATTGGTTGGTTGTCCAAGAAGGGGAAAGAAGTGATTTTAAGTATAGGGTCTATTCTAAGCCTTCACTTTGAAATTACATGCGTAATTTTACCTATTTGACCGTTCTCACACACACACATTATATATAAATCCTTATTTTATTAACCATGCTGTTGATTTCCTATAAGGTATTTGCTTGGCTTAGAATGATAAAAATTGTTCCACTCTTTCTAATTACACTGATTGTTGGCATGTCTATTTAAATGGTGGTTTGAATGTTGGTTTTAATGTATCAAACATGGAATTTTCCCAGTTGCCAAATATCGTAATGTAGTGATTACTTTCATTTTCGGGCGCTATGGCATTTCTGCGCTGTGTTGGAGATATTAGCGTGTCTCTAAAAAGATCTGTCACAAACATGATCCCTGCATGATCTAATTTAAAGCGTCTTATTAACTCACTGTCATCCATTGTCTGCAACACATTTCTTCTCCTTCTTCGTCTTTCTGCCATTTTCTCCTCTGCTAAAGAAACTCTTAAGCCTCTTAAAAGTCCTCGTCCGTGCTCCTAACAATTTTGACCTTAAGACCTCTTTTAAGGGTTAAGATGCTTTCTGAATTACTTTTTTCTTTACTAGGATTTTTTCTTTAAATTTAAGAGTAAACGCCCACATTTCTAAGAATTTTCTTAGAATTTTGTCACTAGAAGCTACTCTTTGCATTAAGATTCTTTATGAATACGGGCCCTGGTCTTTAAGACCATTTTTATGACATTTTAAAAATGATATACATATCTTGAGTGATTTATGTACCCATTAATCGACAGTGGTGGTTAACCTGCAACATGGACTTTAATCAAAATAAAACTGAAATCACAATCTGACTTGGCAAATAAAATGATCAGATTGCAGAGGCAGCAGTTTAAATAAATATATGGCCTCGGCTGGGTGTTTCAGTCTGAAACACGGCAATGTCTCAGAATGGCTCGGTTTGCAGTAAATGCTGCTCTACACTAGTGTTAATTTCTTTAACGAAATCTATGACGAAAAATGTTGGTTGACACCCTTTTTTTCCATGACTAAGACAAGATGACGAGACAACAACGTCATTAAACGATAACTGTGACAATAGCAACATGGAATAACGTTGATGAAAAAAGACGAGACTAAAATGTAGTTAAAAAAAATAAAAACTTTACCAAAATCTTGTCGTTTTTGTCGAAATAAAAAGGAGACAAAATATTACAGACCGTTTTTAACATGCCCCTAATATGAGCCTTGATGCTTGCGGTTGCCAAATGTCAAGATATTAAATCCTCAATCAGAGCTTTTCTATTAAAAGAATATATTTTCTGGCAGATTTATTTGTGTCGCTTATAACATGCATTTGGGAATGCAACCATCTTCCTAAAATTGTAACGAGAAGCACTTGTAAAGCTTTAAAAGATCCTGCGGTTTTTGCCCAAATAATAGGTGGTTACTGTATGACAACAGACCGTTAATGAGACATGACTTGCCTTGAGTTCCTGAAGTTGGTCAGGCTCATAGAGCTGGTTGGACACAGCTTGAGCCAAAAAGGCATCAAGCTCATGGCGCTGAAGAATGCGACCCCCCGGCCACTGCATCATATACCTGTAAACACACTTTACTGTTCAAAACACCCAGAGCTACTCAGATTCAGTGCTGACCTACTAATCCAGTCAGTGTGGAGTAAGAACCATATCAATGTCCACTGAGAAACATCTCACAAATATACCTGAGCACGCAGCACATGAGCAGCAGGTGAGATGGCACACAGGTCGGGTTGAGCAGGGCAGGGCAGTCAGAGCGCATGCAGGCTAGAAAGGCTCGCGTACGACGGCTACGGTCCTCTGAGGCTCTGCCCAGCCACAACCGCCTCAGGTTGGGACATGTCCACTCGCGGAAACACAGGGCTGGAACGAGCTCTGGGGTCAGGGCAGATTTAGCTTTACTGGCACACCACTCCTTTACAATCACCGGGGGCACTGTAGAATCAAACAGAAACAAGAAGATTGATTTTGATCTTCTGACGATGTCTTCCTCTCAGTTAGTTGAGACATAGTAGGCCAAAATATCTGCATTATTAAAAGCAACACAGAACAAGAGCTAATTCTCTGGTCAGACATGTACAAATATTTGCATTTTTAGGGATGTTCAATACTGAATAATGAAAAGCTGAATAAACACCTGTAAGCTGATGTGCTTTGTTAGCGGGTTAATTAACTCAACGAAACCTATATGAAATGAATCAGATATTTATGCAACATAAACATAATATTACAACTTATAACTGCACAAAATGACGCAAATTACGTTTAATCTACATAGCTTCTCGTAACAACGCTCTGTACGGGAACTAAACCCAAAGAATTCACAACTTTTTATTGCAATAGTGTTCTCTTTATAATGTTATGTAATATGACAGTCCCAATCATAGTTATTAATGTTGTGCATTGCTGTTTGAGCTGCATGCACTGAAGCTAAAGATGATCGCTAGTAAACTAGAGCGCTTTGCTAGCAGGTTAATTCTTAACCAGATGCATCCTATATGAGATAAATCATATAAATATATATGCAAAATAAACATATTAAAACTTGCACTTGCACAAAACAAAAGGCTGCGAATGCACAAGTGAACTTATAGTCATGAAGGTGTAACTTCTGGATGCGTTTATCCCGTAACCGGCTAAACCATGGGTGTACAAAGAATTCACGACATTCTATTACAGTAGTGTTTTCATGATAATTTCATGTAGCCTATATGAAAGACCTGCGCTACACATGTTGCACTTAACTGTATTTTCCTTTTCAAAGTGATTTTAATCATATTTCAAGCAATTTAAAACCATCATGGTGAACAGTGCACATCTCAAGTGTCTCAGCTGAAGAAAATAATCCATTATTTATCAGCTTTAAGATACTGGCCAAATTTTCTTATCGGGAAATTTTCTTATTACTATTTAAATACATAATAATAAGTAATAATAATTATTATTATTATTAATCTTTAAAACATGAAGCAATATTTAAATTATTTAACAAATAATTAAGATACTTTTTTATTAATACTTAACCTAAATATTGTGTTAAATAACGCATAATTTTCTGCTGTATTGATTTTTTGGTATTGGCATTCACTTACAACATGAATGCTATTCTACAGTCTCATCTACACAAGGTTTATGCCCACCCTCCCTCTCACCGTCAATGGGACTACGCTTGCGCATAGCCAGTCTCTCCAGCCTCCGTTGGGTCTCAGCCAAGCTGAACAGCACCCCGTAGCCATACTGGCGGGCAGAACGGAAAAGTAGAGAAGCAGGTGGCAGGTCAGGGTTGCACTCATCCTCTATACACACTGGCATCTTCATTTCCCCCTGGGAGGCGACAGAAAAGAAATGGAGAGTAAGGGACAGAGAGAGAAGAGTGTTAGAGCTTTCATAGGTATTTTGTATATTTCAGGGCATTTTCCATCATAAATGTAAACAGTTTTTAGTCTACTATTATAAAAGTACTATTTAAACTTTTTTAAATGAATATACTGCAGTTTTATTATTAATTTTTTAAGTACATATAAACATGTTGTCATATAAACATCAGTAATGATATTGAATTGAGGTGCACAAGGAAGTTTCATTTTAGTTAGACTTGACATAAAGGAAAAACTAAATAAAATGAGTCACTGTTAATTCAGTAACCCCTCTGCAAGTTCAGTGAAGGAAAACTGTACAAATAAAAAGTTTTTTTGGCTGTGCCGTTGCATATCCAGCAGTGAAATATATTAAGGCAGAAACTCTCCCAGAATGGCATTTATTTGTGAGCACATGCTGTGTGACTGCGGTACCTTGGTCAAGATGTGGTAGATCTGTGGATACATGAGTCCTCTCCTGTGTCTGTGCTCCGCCACTCTCAGCACCTCGGCACTGACCTGTGGAAGGGGTGGAGTTGTGATGTCCATGTGAGTCCGTGTTGGCATGGACAGCAATGATGGAATGGACGGCCCACTACCGTTACCATGGTGGCCGTCCCCAGAGCCACTGCCGCCCCGTCCACTGGGATCTTCCCATCTTGTGGACTTGTCAGCCAAATGACTATGACAGAAAATGAATATTTATTTTGCTCTGAATACCAGATTGCTAGTTAAACAGGTACAACACAATGAACAGATTCCGTACAAAGTGGACTCACTTAGTGCTGGTGTCATTATGCTCCTCCCCATCTGAAGACGACGACGATGAGGGGGAGGGGCCTGTGGGAGCAGCAGTGTGATGATTGGGCTGTCGGTTGCCATCTTGAGAGGAATCATATGGAGCAGACCAATCAGCAAAGCCCATTTTCCCAACTAGTGAATCATTACAGTCCTGCAGAGGCTGAGTTGGGTTCTGGCATAAAAGGGCTGGACCAGTTACAGGGCTGGGTCCGTAGAGCCCACCTGGATAAGGCACCTTAACACCTGACACCTGGGGTGGGCCAAACTGTGGAGAACAGCAAAAAGTGACGGGCTGAAATCTGTTTCTGGAAAATAAATGTGATTTGAAGCACTAAACATCTGAAGTGTTTCCCACAGGATTTTGTGAATCTGTTCGGGGGCATAAATCTGGTGCACTTTGAGAGTTCAAAATGAAGAGCTCTAACCCAAATTGAAATAAGAAAAAGTCTGTGCATTGACTTGTACCTGAACTTTAAAGGGGACTCAAAACCTCCTTTTAGTTGTGATATAGTGTCTACATAACACTGCATAATACTACTACTAATAATACTTCTATTACTAATAAAAATAATATTCCTATGGCAGTAATAGCCATATACTGTATAACAAAAATTTTAATAAAAAAATAAATGCACTGAAAAATGACACTTTCATAATTAGTTTTGTCCTAATTTCTTTACATGCAAGAGATAAACCCGTGAGCTTTTATTATGGCGGAAAACAAGTTTACAAACGTGTCGGATTTTAGTTTCTTTGACAGCAATGGCGCAAACCACGACATTAAAGACTCTTTATGTTATGTTGCTGTACAGTAAATAATTACCTGAGCTTTTAGAGGCTGCATCGCCCCCATGTGGCCGGGAGGTCCGCCAAATTGATTAGGCCCAAAGCCTGGAACTGAGAGAAGAGTCAAGAGAAACCTAATTAACATTGTATGAGTATAACATGATGTCAGAGCTTATCTTAAGGCTGCTGAAAGCTAAACAGTGGAAACTAAACATATACTATAGTTCAAAAGTTTGAGGTCTGTAATATTCTTTTTAAAAGAAGTCTCTTTTGCTCACCAAGTAAAAAAAGCAATATTGTGAAATATTATTATAAACTTAAAACAACTTTTCTATTTGAATATATTTTCAGCAGCCATTAGCCATTAGGCTACATTATATTCTAAAATGCTTATTTGCTGCTCAATACACATTTCTTGTTATTATTTATGTTGAAAAAAGGTGTGCTGCTTAATATTTGTGAAAAGCAAATTTTTATCTTGAATCTCTGATAAAGAGAATGTTCAAAAGAGCATGTATCAAAATTACTGTCACTTTTGTTCAATTTAATGTATCCATGTTGACCTGTACTGACCCCAAACTTTTAAAAGGTTGTGCATGTACAGTGAATGGTCTTCAAACACCACATTCTACCTACAGAGGTAAGGAGAAGGTCCCATGGAGAGAGGTCTTGGTTTACTGGCCGCTGAAAAATACTCCACTGCCTTCTTAAACCTCTCAAATTTGTCTTCTGTACGTGACTAGAGGTTAGAAAATGGGAAGTCTCCATGTTAGGATGAGCTTTTAAGATGACAACAACAGTACAGTAAAAGTGTACAAAAGTAGTACATGAAAATGCAAATGTTAACACAGCCATGCTTCACCTGTGACTGCTTGAAAACATCCTTGGCCACCGAATCTAAATTCCCAAGATCTTTGATAGATGCCACATACTCAGATACAGCCTTGATAACAACCTCACATGGAGGGAGGACTAACTGATGAGCCCTTACCTGAACAAAGGGAAGAAATTAAAAGAATGGGTTATAGTGATAAATCTGATGCTCAAGGATGCATAAGTCTATATTATCAATTACAATTACAGAAGATTAAAAATATAAAAAAATATGTGAAATGACACATTGCATAAGCACCTTGAGGGAGGCAAGAGGGTGTTCTGGGCCTAGAAGACTCCAATGAAAGGCAGCCAAGTCTTCATCTGGCAGAATGTGGTTACCTGATTTTGATGAAGACCCGCATTTAGAACTAAACAATGTTATTAAAAAATAAAGTCACATGCCAGGACACAACAAAACAGCAGTGTTCCTTACCAAGAAGAGCAGCAAAGATTGGCAGGTGCTGGGTCTTGAGGCCGAGCTGGCGAGCCGCTTCTGATAGCAGGTACTGGTGAGTGGTCAGATTCTTGCCATTCCAGGAGAGCTTGAGAGCGTGGGAGCTGAAATAGGCTGGAACGTTGCATAGCGCAAACTCTGAGTCCTGTGCAATCAGACCCTGAAAACCATAGTCTCTGTACAGGGATAGCACCTCCTGATGGTGGTCCTCCAGGGTCTGCACCACCTACAACACAAGCAGGGTGGAAGAAGACCATGTAACAAGCTCCCATTGCTCTGAACTTCTGATCAAACCACACTGTGACCAGTTACTTTTTGTTTATGGAATTTTGACTTGGAATTGTACTAACACATTAGGCCGTGTGTCCACCAAAGTGTTTTTAGCCAGGTGAAAACGCCTAGCTATGGGTGCTTGAGAGTGTTTTGGCATTTTTTCCAGTTGCGACACTTTGCTTGTTATGATGACTTTCCTGTAGCTCAAACAGTAGAGCGTTGGTGCTTGCAACGCCAAGGTCATGGGTTCGATTCCCAGGGAAAGCAAGAACTGATAAGAATGTAAATGCGTACCTTGAAATGCAATGCAAGTCGCTTTGGATAAAAGCGTCTGCCAAATGCATAAATGTAAAATGATACGTAATAGCCGCGAAAGTGTTACTAGCATCTCATTTCACACATATTTTGTTTCTGTGTTGATTCTATATTAAAATGTCAATGCAATGTAACGCATTTTCTCTGGCTCTTGTTTTAAATTATTTTGTTCTGTTATTATGCTTGTTGTTGTCATCTCATCTGTTGACGTTGTACAAGAAGAATGTGGCGGTTGGACGGTGTGGTATTAGTCCCGACTCCCGACTCTCCTCCACTGTGATTGAACAGTTGGGTAAAAAGTGAGTGATGAACGCTGCGTTTTACCCAAAGTTGAACATTCTTCAACTCTCAGCAACCTGTACAAAAGGCCGGGCGCTCAGCGTGAAAAAACACTCAGCGCCTCGTTACGCTCCCATTGAAAACAATTGAAAAAATACGCCAGCCACATGAAAAAACGCTTTGGTGGACAGACGGCCTTAGTGTTGTCAAAAGTATAGATTTTACAATACATATTGATTCTCAATATTTGAAACTTTCAATTCTCATTTTCTCCAGTATCGATACAATGGTACCAGCTGAGCTTTCTCGCTTCGCAGTGTCTTTTAATTAAGTATACAGTCCGTTGCGTGTTTCAAAGTGAAGGGCATCGCTGTGATCTTACACTTGAGTGGTTTGGTTCACAGTAAATGCAGCTAACTCCATCTCTGCCTGTGAGTTTAACATGCACCAGTATTTTCATATTCACATTATTTCCAACACTTCTGTGAACAGATGATTACAGCATTTGACACAGAGTTGTAATGAGAAGCGTTTATAAATCTATTGTCACAGTCACAAAAATAAAAGCTTGAGGGGTTATTTGAAAGAATTAAAGTCATAAGTATTGACATTTTACTACTGTTAAGTAAAATAATGCTTATGAAATATTCATTTTTTATTTTACAGTGTAGTTGTATTACAATAGTAATATATTTCTGTCTTAGAGGTAATAAAAATAATAAAGTTATTATTATTAGGCTATATAATCCCACTCAGAGCTATCAAGCTAGGCTATCTCAGATAGATTCATTTGATAAGAAAATATTTTGACTCAGGACAAAAGTGAATTATATGCTTTTGATAATTGTATTGAATATAAAAAATTGTATTGAATATATTTTTGTATATGAATATATATTTTTCAAGGTACAGTGTCGAAGTTAAAAATTCCAGTATAGTGACAACACTAACACATATTAGATAGAAAATGAGCCATGATTAAGTTATTCTGCAAGCAAAAGTGTCCAAGGGTTATTAAAATAAAGCTAGTAGTATTTGGCTAGTCCTGTGATCCAGTCGTGTGCAGTGGTGTTCTGAAATGAGGTGGCAAAGTCTTCACTGTTATCTGTTTTAATATAAATTCATATTCCAGTTTTACTTAATGTTGACATTTTTCAGATTAAATAAACATTACTTGCACTATCAAGAAAATAACAACTAAAACGATTTTGTACAGTAACAAATGAATTATTGTTATTTTTTATTCAAAAGTTTCTTTCTGTGATCTCCCCTAAACTTCACAGATTACCGTGAACGAGCTCCGCCGTGTGCATGCATGACAAACGAGCGCAATAGAATGGGAGTGCAATAATTCTGATTAAAACACATATTGCTAAAATATTTGTTGTTGAACAATAAATGTGCCAAATGTAGAATTTTAAACCAACAAGTAAGTGTATTTATATGATAGCAGTAGCCTAAGTCTTGGCTTTTGATTGCATTTATTTTTAGTGTAGTGAATTTAAAAAAGTTAGAATCTAATTTGATTTTAACCATTTTTTGCAAATAATATACCAGAGCCACATGGTTACATTCACTATATTTGTTTTCTTAGTATTCAATATGAACATTGCTTGTAGGAAAACATTGGGCAGGATGTGAAATTAAAAAAAAATGAAAAAATAAATACAGATTTTCATTTAAATCCAAGTAAAAAAAAAAGAAGAAAATATAGGCTACACCGTATACCGCCATTCAACCAAAAAATACAGAGGTATGAATTTTTGGCCATATCGCCCAGCGTTAAGGCCAACACAGGAGAATACATCAATATCTTTCTAAATATGCAAACTGTTCATTGCAATTTCAAAATAAAAAGTTTAAACCCTCACTCTGAGTTTGCATGTCCACATATTCATGTTCAAGAAATTACAGTGGCTGTAGCGTTTCAATCATAAAAAAATATAATCGCCAAATATTTAAGATATTTAAAAGTCGTTTGCCCAATATTAACAAGGACTTCATCTGCTGTAAAGTGTAACAACACTAGACCGCTGGCCCCCTCTGCAGACATTCGTTATAAAACATTAGGCTACATGATTGTTTTTATTATGTATAATGTATTAGGCCTATGTATTGTAAGAGTGTTGCTCTATAAAACCATATGATCACAAATATTATTGCCTCATTGTTATAATACATGTATTTTAAGTCATTTTAAAGGCAATTGTTTGCTTGGGTCTATTTTTATTACCACAAAAATATCCGATTACTTGATTATTCGCCAAAATAATCGTCCGATTACTTGATTACCAAAACAATTGTTAGTGACAGCCCTACTGTATTATAAGCAACCTTTGCACGAGTGCACCTTCAAAAGTAGTTTAACTAATATTAATGAATAATTCTGACCTTGCTTTTGAAACATTTGTTCAATGACACAAATAACTGAAATTGACAAAGCATTTGCAGCACGCTGCATATGTAAAAGCAAGGAAGGAAGACAATTCATAGAAAGACAACACAAGCCACAGTTCCTCTCGAGGAGGGCATCAGGCCACTCACCCGCACGCGGAATCGGAACATGGCGAGGCGGACACAGTGGCTCAGGCAGGCCGGGGGCAGGAACCAGGCCCGCGGAGGGGGCGTGGCCTTGCTTCCGACATGGTTGACGATGAGCTGGGCCGTCTGCCGCTGCCCCTGTGCCCGCCGCGCCCACTCTGGCCATCGATCCTTCCCAAGCGTGCCGTTAAAAACCACCACCAGCTCCAGTCCGCCTTGGTACAGACAGGCCTGGGAGAGCGCCGCCAGATAGCCGAGCATTGCATTCCACTCGCCTCCACAAACCCAGTCGGTCTGGTAGCCCCCGTAGAGCCGCTGAAGGCCAGAGTCTGCGTCGACCAGAATGCGTGCTGGCGGGGGAGGCGGAGGCAGCGAGCTTGGATGATGGGGATGGTGGTGGTGGTGGTGGTGATGATGGTGTGGGGGCTGACGGCCTGCCGTTCGGGCGAGCTTGAGAAGATCTACTGGAACTGCCGCCCCAGGGCAGCGTTTCTCCAAATACTCCTGAAAGCCTTGAACTCCCATATTGTGTCTGTCTATGCGCGTGAGATGGATGAACCTTGTTAAGAAGTTGATTTCTTGGTTATGTGCTCAGAACTAGATCTGGCCGGTTATAGTTGGATAACTAAAGACCTGAAATGTCTGGTAAATCATCCGACAAATGCAACTGTCAACCGACCCCCTGTAAAATTCCAGATACGCGTGGCTATTTATTACATTTGGTCGTGTAAGTGCAATCTGTGTCCATTCCTTACGGTGTCAATATTATAATCCCGCCAAAGTCTCTATTTTGATCAATTATAATGTTGCACGGTCTACAACGTAACGATGGAGAGAATAACGGCGCGCACGCTACAGTTGTGATGTCGACAATGTTGGTAACATCAAAATATAATCCTATTTGTCACACATCTAGCTGCAAAACTAAACAACAACTACGCCGTTGCCATCGAACATGCCCGTTAGGTAATTAAAACTAACTCTAGCTGGTAGTGGATACAGTATGTCCTGTACTGGTTAACAGTTAATAAGAGCTACAGTTTGTGGCTAACAAACTAGCTCGCGCACTTAGCCAGTTAGCTCAGATCCCGGCGTGATTGACGCGTCAACTAGTCGAGGCAAATCGGGGGCTGCTGCGATTCGGAATGAGATGAATAACTAAGGGGAAAATAAAGTAAAACAACTAAAATAAAACAAAAACAAAAGCCCGACGTAAGCTCCCTCGCTCTCTGTCTCACTCACGACTTCATGTTGAGGAGAGGAACATACTTTCATGCGACGTCGGCCATCTTGCGACTTCCCCGCGGACCAACAGAAAGTGGGAGTGGAGGCGAGCTGAGGAAAGTGGGAGGGGCGATGTGACTTATGCCTGGGGGATGTAGTTTTTTCCTGTGTGTAGGTGTATCTGGACGTTTGCTTAAAAGACTACAACTACCATACAGCAATGTGACAGACCCGAAGCATGCCATTTCCAAAAGGACCGGTTCATTCAAGAGTTGATGAAGAAAATTGGTTCAGTTGGAAAAGCTAGATTAAAATCTCTGAAGTTCTCACGTTGTGTGGGAATAAACAGTTTAGGGCCAATGGACTGCAAGAGTAGCCTATACTAGGGGCTCTGCAGAAATGTGAAGGATATTTTTTAACAAATGACTGGTCTGTCAGATATATTGATTATGTTTAACACAACATTTTCAACACATTTAACTTTTTCCCTTTATTTAGGCTACTGTTTTATTTTTCATTCTACTGTCGGTGTTTATTTCATACATTTGACAGTCCTTGATACCAAGTAATCAAAACCAAAATTGCATATTGATTTGTAAAAAAAAATTTTTTATTGAAATATTGTTCATCTCATCTATTCTCTGTAAAAATATATACGAAAAGATTTGAATTGACTTTAAAAAAAAAATCTAATAGCATGTAACATGAAAAACAATAAAAACATACTGTCAATTTAACATGATACATCATCTTTTCCAGGTAGTATTTAAATAGGCTAGGATTTTTTTGTTTGTTTTTGCTTCAGTTCATTAACATGAAAAAAAAACAAGTTATTTAATTTGGGAAACAACATATCTTTATAATATTCTTATTATTTTCTCACATGGTACAAATGGGTCTTTATAGGTAGGCTATGTGAAAATATAGGTATGTAGCATCATATTCGGTAGTCCTTCAAAAGGTTTGAAAATCTCTGATTTAGGGATTGCCACAGGTTTTAGTTGCCACGTTGAACAGAAGAAAATAGATTATGTATGTATGGGTTTCAAATATGTCTGCCCACTGATCTGAATGCAACAAGTGCTTTGTGAAAAAAGAAGAAAAAAAGAAAGATAGGGCCATTTTATGCTTGAAAGCCGTGCTCTCTTTAAAAAAAAAAAAAAAAAAAGATTTTCAAGTAGGTTAATGTTTTATTTTGAATGAAAATCCTCACCATTCTAGGCTTACTTTCCAAATAGTTTGGAAAAGAGTATCTTCAACTGGTTCACAGTTTGTCTGAGCTATACATGATTTATAAAGTCCAAAGCAACATATTCAGTTCAAATGAGTGCTTATTTTAATAACGTAAGTTGCTTCATAAGGACATAATAAATATTTTATATGTCTATGACCTACAATGGTTGTCTGTATATGATTCAAGCACGTAAATTCACACTTGTGATATAGTTGTAGGCCTATTCCTTTTGTAGCAACTTAGCAAACGTTTGATCTATGAATGTATGTAATTTGTGTTGTAGCACGAATCGTGCATGTTTTCAAGTAATGTTGTGACAGACCTTAATGAATAGAAAAACGTTTTTTTTTTTTTAAACCCATGGTGGGCAAATGTGTTGGCCTACAAACTGACGTCATGACTGAAAAGCTCGACAAGATGGATACAAATGGATATATCCTTGTATATTTTTGTTTAATAATTAGTTTTCTTAGATGTTGTGAGTTGTATATTTGTAAGAATTTTGTACACAGTGGTATTTAAAAATATATAATATATATTAATACATACACTGATACACACACACACACACACACACACACACATAATGGACGCTAGAGCGCGCCAAAGGCAAAGTTTGTTTGGTTATAAAAGTTCATTCTTAAGTTTTGTGTCAGCTGATTGTGGAACAACAGCACTGCTGGCTCAACAATTCGGTTTGTTTGCTGATGCTGGAGCGGCAAAAGCTGAACTCAATCCAAAATGTCTATAGCCGCAGCAGCCAGACCAGCGCTCTTCCTCTCCTCAACGCGTCTGCAGCAGCCATGGACCGGACTAAAGTGCACGGTATCCAAAGTAAGCCTCCGCTTAAATTGTCATCATTCAACAAATGGCAAGCACGTGTAGTTTATCGTCTGTAAAAAATAGAAACAGATATTCGCAGGTCGCAGATATAAGTCAGGTCGGGGAAAGGTGTGGTATGTCTTACACTCTCTGACAAGGACATGTCTGGTTACATGCACCTTATTTCATCATTGATGTTGGCTATTAATTGAAATATTTTAGACTTTGTAGAAAATGTTGCAATTAGTTATTTTATGACGGACCAGCTAAAATTAACAATGTTTTTTTGTCTCTGGATGCATTTTCCTTTTTCTGTTATCAAATAATGTCAGCTGAAAAGCCCTGCAGTGTGCTGCCACAGGGAGAAGTCCTCATATACTGTAAGTTTTGGACTGAAGTCTTAATTTATGATAATACACATTATTTAATTAACGAAAGCTAATTACAGCATGACTAATCTTTTCTTGCAACCCTTTACTGTCACCTCACTCCCTCTTCCCCCCTATTCATCTGAAAGTACTTAATTTAAGGGCTGTAATATACTTTGGGTTCCCTGTAGAGAGGTCATATTTATTTAATGTAAACCATTTTTGTAAGCACTTAAATGCAGCTCCACTGTACCTCCAATGTTCTGCTTCTCTCTTGTGCTTGTTGTAAGCTGATTTGTGTAAGGATAACCAAAGCAGAATGATTTGACTCTCTCCTCTGACTAACCACTCCTGTTTACTCCCTCTGATTCATCAACTCACCGTGACCAGACTATTGTGAGTACTGGTTCTGCAAACGATATATGTGCTTACAGGATGTGTGGTAGATTTGTGATGTCTGGGCTTGATATTTAGATCATCAACAGGTACAATAAACATCCAAGTCACTGACAGGTATTTGATTACAGGTTTGGTAGAATATAAAATGCCAGCGTTTTTTTTGTGGATTAATCTCAATATGGCAATTTAATAACTAACTGCTGAATATATAAATGAATTACAATCACATATTGAGCGTACTGTATGTAATGGTAATTTGGCCCTAAACATTAGTTGTAGCAAAAATATGAAATCATCTTTATTATATGGAAAAACCATATGGTTTATTAAAAAAAAATATTATGTTTCACCTAGAACTACCGTTGAAGCTTGGGATTGGTAAGGTTTCTTTTATGTTTTTGAAAAAAGTCTCTCATGCTCAACAAGGCTGCATTTATAAAAAAAAAAAAAAAATACAGTAAAAACAATATTGTGAAATATTATTAGTTTAAAAGAGCCGTTTTCTATTTTAATATATTTTAAACATGTAATGTGATGTTAAAGGGTTACTTCAGGATTTAGCATTAAGCTTTGTATTAGTAGAAAACCTGTAGTATTTTCGAATTACCATGCTTTCCCCCCTCATATCCCCCTGAGAGGAGAGATTTATGTATTTTTTGTCTGGAAAAAATCCTCCGATGACGCAAAAATCGTCATTTTGCGTCATCGGAGGATTTTCTGTCCAGAGGCTAAAGACTACAGCCAGTAGATGGCGTTGTTCCGCATGTTTTCAACCCGCCCATACAGGGTGGGATCTCACTCACAGAATGTACACAGTATCAGCCGTCTTTCTTTGGAAGCTAAGCTAGCATGCTCTTGTTCTGTGGAGAAAGCTGAATAATAGGAGAAAGCTGAGTAAGTAGGGGTTACCATCTTCCTTTTCCCGGACTTGTCCGGCGGGCGAGACTGTTAAAAATGTCCGGGATTCGGCTTTTGCGTTCTGCGGTCGCCATTCATTGTTTACATGCACACCTCTCATTTCAATCTAACTGAATTCATTCCGATTGGTGAATCTGACTGTAGTGTTTACATGAACGCTAAACAAGTGATTGGTTGATGTGCGTTTTAACATTGCTAAGAAAATTCCCGCTCCTCCGTGAGAGATGCGAGACCCGGCGCGTCTCAGTAATGAAGCCACCGGCCTCGCGCCGTTCTCCCGCGGCCGTCAGCCTCGTCCTGCTCGCCACAGTAAACATGATGAATGCCGACTGTAGAACGCAAAAGCCGAGTCCCGGACATTTTGGGTCTCTAAATCCCTGGCAAACTCATCACGTAGGCTAGCCTTGTTGTTTGTTTTCAACTGTGCTCTCTAACCGGTAGGCGTGGCCTCCTAAGGCAGCGAAGCAAGTGCATTCTGGGAGTTGTTGTCTTTCATCCACATAAGCCAAAAATACATTTTCTGGCTTTTCTCAGTCTAGAAAGCTCCAAATTCAAAAATTTCTCCACATTTCTTCTACTTAAATTACCTATTTTAAATACACATTCATCTTCCCAGAGGTGAAGTATCCCTTTAAAGCTGAATTTTCAGCGTCATTACTTCAGTTTTTCAGTGTCACATGAATCTTCAAAAATCCTTCTAATATGATGATTTGCTGCTCGAGAAACATTTCTTATTATTATCAATGTTGGAAACAGTTGAGCTGCTTAATATTTTTGTGGAAACTGTGATAAAAAAAATCCAGGATGAATAGAAAGTTCAAAAGAACAGAATTTATTTAAAAATAGAAATTGTTTGTAACATTATAAATATCTGTACTGTCGCTTATTATCAATTTAATGCATCTTTGTTGAATAAAAGTATTAATTTCTTTCAATAACAACAAAAAAATCTTACTGACCCCAAACCTTTGAATGGCAGTGTTTAGTAGTATTGTGTTGGTAGAATCGAAAGCTGATGAACAAATGACAAGTAGTGGTAATATTTCCTGTAACTGAGGTTTGGCTTCATATTGTAAGCTTGACCTTTACCCTTGCTTCTACCCTTCTTTTGTCAATGGTCTGTTTGGCATCTTTACCCATCAGCCCCCACCTGCTAAATATGGAGGCAGACACACTGTGACTTTGATCCCTGGTGATGGTATCGGACCAGAACTGTTGAACCACGTCAGAGAGCTTTTCAGGTTTGAATATAAAGCTCTCTATAAACAGACTTTACCAGCGAACACTAAAGAAGCCCTCTTATGTATTTAGCATTCAACAATATTCCCAGATTCTGCTGTGTGCCTGTGGACTTTGAGGTTGTCAATGTGAATTCGGCTGCTTCCTCCGAGGATGACATCAATAATGCTGTTACTGCAATCAAACGTAATGGAGTAGCACTTAAGGGTGAGCATGGGAATATGGTTCATTAACCTCAGAAATGTTTGCTATATATAAGGGATATAAATATATTAACACATCAGTTATCGGCCAATTCTTGATATTTAATTGTTCATGCTAATTTCCTCTATTTTTACATTTTGTCACAAGATTACCTTACACACACTTAAAGTACATGTTTAAAAACACCATTTTAATTACTAACAAAACTGTGTTAACACTTTTAAATATTTGGCAAATCTGAAAATCAATATAAATTTTAAATCATGCCACTTAACTGTTATCGGTCTTAACATAAAAATAATGGACTTTATCATCATAATTAAATAGCGGTGCTCGCATTCCTACTGTATTAAAGGTAATACTCTTTTGCAGGTAACATAGAGACTAATCACAACCTTCCTCCATCTCATAAATCCAGGAACAATTTGCTTCGGTAAGATGTATTTTTTTCTTTGATTATCTGTGATAAGTCCATAGGGTGAGTTTATATAAACTGTTTGAACTCTCCCACAGTACATCTTTGGACCTGTATGCTAACGTGATGCACTGTCAGTCTCTTCCTGGAGTCCCGAGCCACCACAAAGACATCGATGTCATCATCATTAGAGAGAATACTGAAGGA
The DNA here is from genome assembly GCF_964197995.2 of Scardinius erythrophthalmus. Lineage (NCBI taxonomy): Eukaryota > Metazoa > Chordata > Actinopteri > Cypriniformes > Leuciscidae > Scardinius > Scardinius erythrophthalmus. Next base: position 22,015,504 of record NC_138235.1, read on the forward strand.
GAGTACAGCAGCTTGGAGCATGAGGTCCGTGTTTGGGTCTCTTACAGTTTGAGGACACCAGGTACTGAACACACGTTCCTCAAGTTGAAATCTTCTTTCTTTCAGAATGTTCCTGGGGTGGTGGAGAGTCTAAAGATCATAACACGAGTGAATTCATTGCGAATCGCTGAGTATGCCTTTAACTTGGCCAGGGAGAAAGGTCGCCGCAAGGTCACAGCAGTACACAAAGCTAATATCATGTGAGAGTCTGTCCTCACTTACAAATGAATCACCCTGCTTTATTTTCAGCCAATTCATCAGGCAAAATACTGCTTCAGAACATATCTGCATATACGTTATTGTTCAAAAGTTTGGGGTCAGTCAGATTTTGTATTTATTTATATATATATATATATATATATTTTAAAGAAATTAATACTTTTTCAGCAGGCATTAAACTGATTAAAACTGACAGGAACGTTTTTATAATGTATTTATTTATTAAATACAACATTTTTCTATCTCAAATAAATACTGTTCCCTTGAACTTTATATTCATCAAATAATCCTGAAAAATATTATGTTTTCCACAAAAATAGCAAGAAGCACAACTGTGTTCAACACAGATACCGGTAATAAGAAATGTTTCTTGAGCAGCAAATCAGCATATTAGGATGATTTCTGAAGGGTCATGTTGCACTGAAGACTGGAGTAATGATGCTGAAAATTCAGCTTTACAACACAGGAATAAATGACATTTTAAAATATATTGAAATAAAATTTCAGAATATTTATATTTTGCTTTATTTTTGGTCAAATAAATTCAGCTTTGGTGAGACTTCTTTCAAAGACATTTTACCAAGCCCAAACTTTTGAATGGTAGAATCTTGTTCAAATATTGGTTTTATATGGTACAAGTTTGAATGAGTTTGGGATTGTTTTTCTTTTGCTTTATAGGAAGCTTGGTGACGGCCTTTTCCTGCAGTGCTGTAAAGAGGTGGCAGCAGGATATCCTGATATCACGTTTGATGACATGATTGTGGATAATACCACCATGCAGGTATTTAAATGGGGAACTACATAAGTGGATGATATTGTATTGCATTATTATATGTTATAACTATTCTTTGGAGGCTTCCATCATTTTTGACAATATATTTATCTAGTTATTTATTTTGAGTTCATTTGTATAGGGACAGTATATAACAGTTTTAATTGAAAGTCTAAAAAAGAGGCATTGCAAATAGAGATTATAGCAAAAGCTAATTTGCTCACACTACTGTTCATAAGTACTACTAATAAAAACATTCAAAATAAGAAATGTTTCTTGAAAAGTATATGTTTATATATCAATTTTTTTGTTGTTGTTGTTGTTGTTGTATAGCTGGTCTCTAAGCCCCAGCAGTTTGATGTGATGGTGATGCCAAATCTCTATGGTAATGTGGTGAGCAATGTGTGTGCTGGACTTGTTGGAGGTCCAGGTCTGGTACCAGGAGTCAACTACGGCAAGGACTATGCTGTTTTTGAAAGCGTAAGAATGAACAGAGCAGGTACTGGATATGTCAGCTGTCGGAGTGACTAGAGGATATATGAGTTGTTCCTTGTGTTTATACAGGCCACAAGGAACACTGGGAAAAGCATTGCTAACAAGAATATTGCAAACCCCACGGCCACACTGCTGGCCGGCTGCGTGATGCTGGACCACTTAAAGTGCGTGTGTATGAATATTCATTTGATTATTTTCATTGGACGTTTTACCTATATTCTAGTTATTAGATCCTCATTTCCTTCATGCATTATGACATACACCATAATTCTACATACAAATCAAGAAAATGTTGCTGCAGGATTAGAACTGTGCATTTTGTTCATGTCTGGGCTGTCTTTTCCCTTTCCTAGGCTTCACGCATATGCCAGGATGATTCGAAAGGCAGTTTTGAAAACTTTGTCTGAAACTCGGGTATGATACATGCTAAATCTCATTATGTCAAACAGCTGTATGAATGCATGCCATTCAACTTTGCCTATAATAAGCCAAATCAGTTAATGTTACTCTTGTTTACTCAAACACATCTGCCATATTACATCTCTTCTGTACTCAAACAGCTTGTGTTGTCATTTGTTTCCTTGCAGTTGCAGACTGCTGATTTGGGAGGTCAGTGTACTACATCTGAAGTGGTCCACTCCATTATGCAGGAGATCCAGAGAGGAGGACCACGCACATCAGAACAGATCTGAACATCATTTCAGCAGGTTCTAGAGACCACACAAACAATCCAAATACACGCCTAATGCTTCTGTGAAACACAGGTGAAATACAGAATCTGTATGTTTAACAGTATAAATGTTATTTATCTGTTATGATCAGGTTAAGTTAAAGCCTTTATGTGAACTTGTATGGACAGGTTTTGTATGAATATTTCAGAATTTATGGATATTTATTACCTGTTGTTAACTGATGGTGAACCAAACACTTTCATTAATGCATTTCATACATTGTACATCAAAAAAAAAAAGATAAGATGACTTGGTTTGATGGACAAACTTTTTCCAGTAGGTGGCACTGAAACGCTTTACTTCAGCTTCATTAAATTTGGATGCTTTTTGACATTAATTCATGAGAATCCTAAAAAGTTTTGACTTTTTATTTATTTATTTATTTACGTTTTTTGTGCAGAAAATGGAAAAATATATAACATGCAATGTTTACTTTCAGTGCAGGTGTGTAGTAATAAGTGACAAAAATTAACTGATATATTTGAACATGACATTTAAATGTTTTCAACTATGCTGGTCATTCATTAGATATTTTGCAACATGAATCCTGGAGGAATGTTGAGTGTATTTGGAAACAAAGTAAATCTATCATCAGTAAAAATGTGAGATACTTGAGATACTTGCCCAAAACACATGCCTATGAAATTTCTCTGTATGAGAGTGTTGGCAGTCGTTGCTGTTTGATTATGATTAATAGCCATTCTTTTGAGGTTGATTTTTATGTATTTATTTGGTTCATCCAACTAACAAGTATTTTTAAAATTTTATGAATGATGCAGAGAAAGGGAAATCACTCAATTGCTGGCTGAATTAGTTAGGTGTGACAAGCGGCAACACTTGTTTTTGACCCGCAGGAGTTCAAATAATTGTATGGAGGAGAAACAAAAAGATCAGATGAGAAAAAGATCCATCAAAGGGGAGAAAGTCTTCAAAGGAACTAATGTCACCCTGTGGTTATTAAATCAATGCAAGTGCACTCTCTTGATGAGGGAGCAATTGAGTGGAAAAAATACATTTTGCCACTGCCAGTGAGAGGGCGATGAAAAGGAAAGAGATGGAATTTCAAAAAAGGAATGAAAAGGAAGAGAAACTGATGTTGAAATGAAGAACAAACCCTTAGCAGGGTTATATTGATCATATTTTTCTGTTGATCACACGTACATTCTCTCACATGATTTGAATTATTGGCAAAATAAATATATATACATATATATACACACATTTGGCCATCTTTGCTCACAGCAGGAGGAAGAGGGTCACGGGTGGGCTGTTACGAGCGCTTTGCCGGTAATATACTATGAAGTACTGAAGTGAACTAGAATGAGAAAAACAGCTTCAGCATCTCAGGATCAGCAATGCAGAGAAAAACAGCTCGTGAATCAGACTGAAAAGGGCCAAAAGTAATTTTGCTGCCTATAACTGTGCTTTCAAAAACAAGACACATTCCAACTGAAGAGGACTCTCCCAAAACCAAGGGTGTTGTTTTGGTCTGAACATTGGAGTGTGAACAGTTTTAGCGGTTTAGTTAAAAATGGTCTTTTGTGGTATCTATATCATCCGCACGTGCAAAGTGGGTTAATAACATAATTGAAATAAACTAAAGAAATAGTTAACAATTACTTGTTTAAATAGGATATGTATTTATATTATTTAAGCAACTGGAACTTTATCAGTTTGACAGAATTTCCTATTTGAAAGTGCCATGGGAAGTCAAACTTTATTTAACATTCTTATATTAAAATTGTTTATTTCCTACTCCTTGACGGTTCATGCAGCCTCTATGATTTTGGCTATGTCATATCTGAAGGCCAGTTTTTTCCTAATATCAGTTATCATTAGAACCGAACACATTTCACACATGGTGAAAACTGATTGTTTGGCCAATAATTCAAGAAGCTCTTGATAGCTCTAACTTGTACCATAGTTCTTGTAATTGTTTACCTGTAACATGTTACAATAAGGCAAGCTGCAATTACAGGTAAGACCATTGATGGCTCCTTATTTGGCCAATGTTGATTTGTTTTATATTATTGATCTATTTGTTATGTAAAATAGCAGCCAGCACATTTAGAAACTAGCTAATGCTTTCCCCTAACATTATCCACTAGCGTTCCCCTAACATTATATTTTAACATTATCCTCTAGCTTTCCTCTAACATTATCCTAGCTATCCCCTAACATTAAATTCTAACGTTTTCCTCTAGCGTTTCCCTAACGTTTTCCTCTAGAGTTCCCCTAACGTTATATTCTAACATTATCCTCTAGCGTTCCCCTAATGTTATCCTCTAGCGTTTCTCTAATGTTATATTCTAACATTATCCTTTAGCTTTCCGCTAACATTATATTCTAACATCCACGTTGTCCTTCAGTGTAGCGTTCCCCTAACCTCTTTACTCCAATATCATTACCCCACTGTACGTCAGTAAATCACCCAGTATAAGCAGTATGGAAGATGGATGTATGGACCCCTAACATTATATTCTAACGTTTTCCTCTAGCATTCCCCTGATGTTATATTCTAACATTATCTTCTAACTTTCCCCTAACATTATCCTCTAGCGTTCCCCTGACGTTATATTCTAACGTTATACTCTAGCTTTCCCCTTACGTTATATTCTAACGTTATCCTCTAGCGTTCCCCTTACGTTATATTCTAACGTTATCCTCTAGCTTTCCCCTGACGCTATATTCTAACGTTATCCTCTAGCTTTCCCCTGACGCTATATTCTAACGTTATCCTCTAGCTTTCCCCTAACGTTATATTCTAACGTTATCCTCTAGCGTTCCCCTGAGGTTATATTCTAACATTATCCTCTAGCGTTCCCCTAACATTATCCTCTAGCGTTCCCCTAACGTTATATTCTAACATTATCCTCTAGCGTTCCCCAGACGTTATATTCTAACGTTATCCTCTAGCGTTCCCCAGACGTTATATTCTAACGTTATCCTCTAGCTTTCCCCTAACGTTATATTCTAACGTTATCCTCTAGCTTTCCCCTGACGCTATATTCTAACGTTATCCTCTAGCTTTCCCCTAACGTTATATTCTAACGTTATCCTCTAGCGTTCCCCAGACGTTATATTCTAACGTTATCCTCTAGCTTTCCCCTGACGCTATATTCTAACGTTTTCCTCTAGCATTCCCCTGATGTTATATTCTAACATTATCTTCTAACTTTCCCCTAACATTATCCTCTAGCGTTCCCCTGACGTTATATTCTAACGTTATACTCTAGCGTTCCCCTTACGTTATATTCTAACGTTATCCTCTAGCTTTCCCCTGACGCTATATTCTAACGTTATCCTCTAGCTTTCCCCTGACGCTATATTCTAACGTTATCCTCTAGCTTTCCCCTAACGTTATATTCTAACGTTATCCTCTAGCGTTCCCCTGAGGTTATATTCTAACATTATCCTCTAGCGTTCCCCTAACGTTATATTCTAACATTATCCTCTAGCGTTCCCCAGACGTTATATTCTAACGTTATCCTCTAGCGTTCCCCAGACGTTATATTCTAACGTTATCCTCTAGCTTTCCCCTAACGTTATATTCTAACGTTATCCTCTAGCTTTCCCCTGACGCTATATTCTAACGTTATCCTCTAGCTTTCCCCTAACGTTATATTCTAACGTTATCCTCTAGCTTTCCCCTAACGTTATATTCTAACATTATCCTCTAGCGTTCCCCAGACGTTATATTCTAACGTTATCCTCTAGCGTTCCCCAGACGTTATATTCTAACGTTATCCTCTAGCTTTCCCCTAACGTTATATTCTAACGTTATCCTCTAGCTTTCCCCTGACGCTATATTCTAACGTTATCCTCTAGCTTTCCCCTAACGTTATATTCTAACATTATCCTCTAGCGTTCCCCAGACGTTATATTCTAACGTTATCCTCTAGCGTTCCCCAGACGTTATATTCTAACGTTATCCTCTAGCTTTCCCCTAACGTTATATTCTAACGTTATCCTCTAGCTTTCCCCTGACGTTATATTCTAACATTATCCTCTAGCGTTCCCCAGACGTTATATTCTAACGTTATCCTCTAGCTTTCCCCTGACGCTATATTCTAACGTTATCCTCTAGCTTTCCCCTGACGCTATATTCTAACGTTATCCTCTAGCTTTCCCCTAACGTTATATTCTAACGTTATCCTCTAGCGTTCCCCAGACGTTATATTCTAACGTTATCCTCTAGCTTTCCCCTGACGCTATATTCTAACGTTATCCTCTAGCTTTCCCCTGACGCTATATTCTAACATTATCCTCTAGCGTTCCCCAGACGTTATATTCTAACGTTATCCTCTAGCGTTCCCCAGACGTTATATTCTAACATTATCCTCTAGCGTTCCCCTAACGTTATATTCTAACGTTATCCTCTAGTGTTCCCCAGACGTTATATTCTAACTAGGGCTGTAGTCAACCAAAGAAATGCTTAGTCGACCAAAGTCCTGTCCTGCGCAACGATTAGTCGACTAAAAAAAAAAAAAAAAAAGACGCGATGTTTTGCATTTTGATTGAACATTTATTAAACAATTGTCATAGAGCATTTATAAAACAACAACGAAAAAACGTGTTTTTTTTATTTATTTTTTTTTATTGACACCTGGGATCCCCCGCGAAACGGTTCTCATTCGCGCTTGAATAAGGCCGGCGACACACTGGCTGCTGGCGTGAGAGTCTCAGCTGCTGTGGCGTGTCTGTTTTTATTTCAGCTCCCATGTTAATAGGTTGGAGTTTGCACACTGCCTGTGTGAGACACGCGTCTCACGCCCGTTTCACACATACTCCGTGTGCAGTGCATATGCGGTGCGTGTTGCAGTGCGTATGCAGTGCAGGAGCAGCACACGCAATAGTGCTTTCACATATGCTGCGTTTGCAGTGCGTAACTGATTCGCTGCTGTTATACCACAAATACATACTCACTGTATTTCAAATCCAGAAGATATCAGCAACTTTTATGTATTGCGATTCTCTTTGTACACATATACACTGTTTAATAGACGTATTCACGTTTAAACACAATTTAAACAACATATTATTAAAAGCATTACTTCTATATAATTATATATTAAGTTGCTCAAGCAAGTGGTAAAAATATTTTACCATGTAGGCTATACTATTAAAATCGCATAGCCTACATTTTAAATTAAAACTTAAAATTGACAAAAACAGCAGACTCATACCCTTGCCTTTCTTTTGCATAATTTAAATCTTTATACAATAAATCTTGCATGTCACTAATAACTTGTTTTTCCACCTCCACGAATGAGACGAGTGTTGTTCATTATGTTGTCTTATTGAAGTAAATGGTATTTTCCCTTGATTTACCCCGGTCTTAACGTCTCAGCATTCCGATTGTCTTTGTACGCATATACACTCTTTAACAGACGCACGTTTAAACACAATTTAAACAACGTCAGCCTATTATTCAATGGATTACTTTTACTTATATTAAGTTGCTCAAGCAAGTGGGCAAATATTTAACCATGTACTTTATATTAAATCGCAAACATTTTAAATTAAAACTTAAAATTGACAAAAACAGCCGACTCTCGTGCCTTTTCTTTTTCATTTAAATTTGAATACAATAAATCTTGCATATCACAAAGAACTTGTTTTTCCACCTCCACGAATGAGACAAGTGTTGTTCATTATGTCACCTTGTTGAGGTAAATTGTAGCTTTCCTTGCTTTACCCCGGTCTTAAAGTGAAAAAAAAAAGTATTTAAATACATTTATGTTGAGATTACTACATTTTATTTAATTAATCGCATTTATGGTGAAATTGCTACATTTTTAGGTCAATCTGTGTTCATTTTGACCACGAAACATGCGCTGTCACTTTAATTCAGCGCGTGCAGCACAGCAAAAATAGACTCGGTGCGGAAACGATCGCTGCACTGCTGTATACGCACCGCAACTGGAACGGATCGCCGGACTGCATCCGTGTGCAGTGTGAAAGCTCTAACCTGTTAACATGGGTACGGAAAAAAATACGCACCGCATACGCACTGCAAACGGAGTATGTGTGAAACGGGCGTCAGGGTCCGTGTAACGCTTCACAATTCAGTTTTCAGACCATACCATGCAAATGCAAAAATGAAAAAGTGAAACCAGACATTCTTTTTTCTTGTTTTTCCAGTACATTATCAATGGATATTTGCCTTTTTTCCCCCTTTTTTCAATTTTACTTTTGCTAAATTGTGACTTCAGAAACAAACATTTGAATAAATGAAATAAACCAATTTTCTATTTTTCCATTTTTTCGTCTTGTAATTTGTGCCGTGGGCGGTACCATTAGCACGGGGGTGTGGCCGTGGACTAACTTAGTCTTTACTATCATTTCATTTATGTAACTGCTTTATTTACACTGCATGCACGTTTGAGGGGAAGTTTAAAAGACGGAACACAGGACAACATTTTTTCACCCGAAGTGCCATAACTTGTATTATTAGGCTAATAGTCTACGTGTAGGCTACTAAATTATAAGGCAGTCTCGGACCGGCCATCGGGAGCAGCCGGGAAAAGTGAAATCCCGGTGGCCTGGGTATGATTTGGCACATTGCCCGACCTGTTTGTATTGACCTAATAAAAAATACTACCAAGCGAAAATATAGAAAAAAAAAGTTTCTTTTTTTTGTTAGGTTTTTAGCTCTCGTTTGTAATAGTCTACAATACAATAAAGATGCAGATGTTTTCACTATAGCGGGCATTGTTCGTTACCAAGGCATCCGCTTGAGCTTCTGTGTGCTTTAGCTCTACACTGCTTCTCGTTCCCGTAAAATGCCCTTAAATCTATCTAAATCTATCTTAAATCACAGTTGTAGACTATATAGTCTGTTCATTACAATAGAAGCAGTTCGCCGGGATATGAGCATGAGGCGATAGCCTATATGCTATAGCTATGTGCTGCAAATCAAAAGCAATAATATTTATTTATTTTCAATAAATAAACATAAATACCTTGCTACGTTTGGCACATTGCCCAGCTTGTTTTTTATTTTTTTATCCGAGCACATTAAATTCGCCATTCGATAATGAATCAGCACTATAGACATTAAATAGCCTATTGTATTAGCCTACAAACGAGAGCTAAAAACCTTTAAAAAATTGTGGGGGGGGGGGAAATATGCTTATTTTTTTCTATATTTTTTGCTTAGTAGGCTATAATTTTTATCGTTATTCTAGATTCTCGTGAAGTATCTTGAAAAGCGCTGCTGCTCGCGAGCCACCCCCGTTCTGCTGCACTGAAAATGAACTGTCTGGGATCTCGTGGTTGTGGCTGCCTCGGCTACTGTACCATGTAAAATGAACAACAACAAGGATATAGCTATATATTAATAAAATAAAATAAGAATGAATAGGTAAATACAAACAAGGGCAATGTGCCAAACCCAGGCCACCGGAATTTCACTTTTCCCGGCTGCTCCCGATGGCCGTTCCGAGACTGCCTTATAATTTAGCACAGACTATTAATAATAAAAATGATGGCACTTCGGGTGAAAAATGTCGTCCCGTGTTCCGTCTTTTAAACTTCTCCTCAAACGTGCATGCAGTAAATAAAGCAGTTACATCAATGAAATGATAGTAAAGACTAAGTTAGTCCACGGCCACACCCCTGTGCTAATGGTACCGCCCACGGCACAAATTACAAGACGAAAAATGGAAAAATAGAAAATCGGTTTATTTCATTTATTCAAATGTTTGTTTCTGAAGTCACAATTTAGCAAAAGTAAAATTGAAAAAAGGGGAGAAAAAGGCAAATATCCATTGATAATGTAACTGGAAAAACAAGAAAAATGAATGTCTGGTTTCAATTTTTCATTTTTGCATTTGCATGACGTGTTCCAGCAAGGGGAGTGTTTTCTTTATTTAAATTTCGTTTTTCTTTAGGCCTATTTACATTTCGTTTTTCTTTATTTAAATTTAATTTTTTCTTTATTTAAATTTCATTTTTCTCTATTTAAATTTCGTTTTTTCTGTATTTAAATTTCGTTTTTTCTTTATTTAAATTTCGTTTTTTCTTTATTTAAATTTCGTTTTTTTCTTTATTTAAATTTCGTTTTTCTTTATTTAAATTTCATTTCTCTCTATTTAAATTTCGTTTTTTCTGTATTTAAATTTCGTTTTTTTCTTTATTTAAATTTCGTTTTTTTCTTTATTTAAATTTCGTTTTTCTTTATTTAAATCTACCCTTTACTGTGTCAGTAATTTGTTAGTCAGAAAAATATTAGACTACCTTAAAAGTAAACGTGCATATACAAGGAATGAGTCAGTGAAAAGCCAACAGTATCAGAGAAAGTCGCGAAGTCACCACTTAGCTTTGAATTGAAAGTCTCTTTGTCCTTTGCAGGTGTGGATGAATGAAGATTGTCAGTGGGAGGAGGAGGAGGACGACGAACTACTACTACTACTACTACTACTACTGCTCCACAAGGCAGGTAAGCAGTAAGGTAAATCCATACATACAGTAGAAAATTACGAGACCAGACATTGCGAGAGTGTAGATGGCATGCTTAAATGTGGTGCTGCTGATGAGGGTGATTGATGGCAGTGCGGGTGGTGATTGAGTGTGTGCAGGTGGGAGCCAGGAGGGATGCTGGGAAATGTAGTGCTGCAGTGTCGGGCTGGTGACTGGAGATCGTGACCGTATTATACAAACCATATTATGTTTTTATTTATTGTTTAATTAATAAAAAATAATCTGAGCACATCAACTATGTCACATACTGCTCTGAGACACAAAGGTTGAGGATCCAAATGCAGTATTTATTGAACAGAGGACAATCCAAAGACGTAATCCAAATCTAGGCAAGGATCATACACAAACAAGCAAACCAAAAAATAACAGATAAGGGCTGAGGCAAAGAGAGAAATCCGAGGGAAAAGGCAGAGAGTCAAGATAACCAGGACACAGGAGAAACAAGATACAAACACGCTCAAAATTGCAGTACAAACACTAAACAAGACGTCACAGAGAATGAATGAGAAAGCCAGGCTTATATGGGGTGAGCTAAACAAGGAAATGAGACACAGGTGAATGTGGTAATGGATGATGGTCTGGGAAAGGATTATGGGGAATGGAGTCTGTGGATGTGTGGTGATTTGTCCGGGTTGGAGTGCCCTCTAATGGTAATCCCGGGCACTCTCACTGGTGATCATTACAAACTATCACATGGAAGATTAAATAAGATTTGTCCATTAATATGTAAGATTTACTATATTTCACAGTGTTCCCAGAGTTTACATTTCTTATTTTCTTCAGCACCACATAACACAATCTATGATTTTTAAAATATGGAATATATTCACAGACATTAAGAAATGAATAAACAATTCTATTTGACTTAAAGTAGGATATCAATACATTTATTTTTTTACCACTGAATTGTACTGTTTAACAGGACATGCTTATTTTGGTCTGTAAGCAAAAACTTCTCGATTAGCATCATGTTCTCTTCAATAAGGGTGTCAAATTTATTCGTGTCTGTATTAATTATAAGTAATTATACTACAGGGCTGTTGAATGCTTGAATCTGATAGGTTGACAAACGTTCTAAGGTGTGCAGTTATTCTCAGGGAAACGCACAGCTAAAGTAGTTCCAGCAGGTCTTGACCGCATTACAGTTCCATATCACTTCGCCAAAGGATTACAGTTATTTCAAAGGTCTTTACAGCCGAGAACAGCAAAAGAACCAAAACCCACTCCAACCCACCCCGCTCCTCTCAGGGAACAGAGGTAACTTAAGAGTAACCAGAGACGTTTCCTTTCGAGTTGGTCTCTCGACATTGCTTGTGGGGATCGCGTTCAATCCCGCTGTGTTGTAACCCAACATAGAGAAGAGTACATGAGCCAGACTCGATAGAGCCAAGTCCATTGACCATTTCACATCCACTAGTGCACCTAGGGGAAAAGAACTTGGAATTTGTCCCGAACCTAGAGTACTCCCCACGTATCCCTGGTTAGGAAAGTAATCAGGCGAGATTGAGGAGACGGGGTGGTGGAGGGATGCAGAAAACTGTTGAGGGACATAGGTGAGTCGGCTATGTATATATAGGCCTCCCTCTAATAAATAAGTAATAAGTCAATAAATCATAAATAAGTGCCCTCCAGCTCATAGCGGAGCGGGAATAAGCAACAATACACCCGACCTGGTCGAAATCGCCTCGCTTACGAAGGGGGCGCGTCCAGGTGTGGCCAAAAAAAAAACAATCCAGAACAGCTGCCATCTCACTGCACATGCAGGCAGAACAAGTGGTGCAAAAGATGGAATCTCAAGGTTGTAAAATCTAGCAAAAGATTTTGCGAAGACAGACCTGGCGCCAGACAAATATCCTGAATCGACATTCCTCTAGCCCAAGCCCATGAAGAAGCCAAACTCCTCGTCGAGTGAGCGCGAACTCCAAAAGGACAGGTTTCATTCTTAGAAGCATATGAATGAAAGCTCATTCCAGCTCATTCGTTTCCACAATCTTATGGGATAGCCACTGTTCCGAAACCAGCAGGCCTTTAGCGCAGCCTACAAAACAGACGAACAGCTGCTCAGACAGTCTAAAGTGACTGAGCCTGGCGTAGAATCCTGAGGAGCAAACACTTGCAGCGTTATAACATGCACTCTAAACAAAGTCGAAAGTCAACAGCGAGAAGTATTCGATGCTTGCTTCGTGATGCTTTGTGAAGGAGGACGATTTTTCATTTAATTTAAGAAAGTTAATTTTACCGGCGCAATGCAATCAGGCCTCAGTATTTGTGGAAGGAGGGGGATAACCCCAATATTATAGCTATGCAATCTCGAGAGACCGATTTGAAAGGGAACTATATATTTCCAATAAACATGGTATAAATATGATGGCAGTTCCTTTCCATACCCTGGACATAAAAGCAAACTGTCACAGGGCCGTCATCAGGAATGTTTTGTGAAAGTGGCCAACTTGTCACCATATTTAATATTATTTAAAGGAAAACATGTTTTGTGTCAAGGTTTAGGTGAAGCAACACTGAAAATACACTTTTAAAAAATATTTACAGTAGACAAAAATTTGGTTTCTAAAATTTGACATGAAATAAAACCATAAGACTTTATTGTCTTTCAGCTTTAAATTTTGAAGAAAAGTCATTTAAAATCTTTTTCTCTCACCTTTTTCTTTAAACTAATTTAGTGGTGGACTTGAGGATAGATGATATACTGTAAGGTTAGCCTTGTTAACACCGGTATTTTTGTTTTCTGCCTTGCCCTTTCCTTTTGCTTGTTTTCTCTTTTTTACCGCCCTTCCTTACACTTGTATTTACATAGATTTAGCTACTTAATGTCATCAAAAATTGAAGACATTTTGGCCTAAATGCTGCCAAAATGCGGTGCAGTTGAAAGCCCAGTGGAGGCAGTCATCATTGCTCACGTAACTGCTCTGATTTCTGCTTTTACTTTTTACTCTTTCAAATAAGCATTCACTCCATCTGTCCTTCCACCTTCTCTCCCTCCACATCCTCTCGGTCTGTCTATCATGCTGCTCAGAGGGTTCTCCTAGGCTGTAGTAATTAGTGTAGACACCCGCTGCCCTCCTCGAGACCTGCAGTCATCCCAGATCAGCTTCAGCAGCAGTGCGCAATAGATCCACCCGTGATGGAAACAACAGCAGGAGGTGCTCAGTTCCTCAGCAGGAACTTACAAGGGCCACTGCTTATTTCCATGGTAACATTAGGGGGTGAGTGCGAGCGTTCCAATCTTACCGCAAGGCCTGTTTCACACTGCGCATAAGCAAGTGTGTAAGTGAAGCAGCAGCATGCTTTCTGTAACTGAAAGTGTTGCTGCTGCTGCACTTTCTGGGTTACTGCATTGAGTATTTCGGCAACACTTTACAATAAGGTCTCAGTTATTAACATGACTAACAATGAGCAATACATTTGTTACAGTATTTATTCATATTTGTTAACATTAATTAATACAAATCCAGCTGATCATTGTTCATGTGAGTTCACAGTGCTTTAACTAATGTTAACAAATAAAAATTTTGTAGACTTATTGTTCATTCTTAGTTCATGTTAACTAATGAAACCTTATTGTAGTGTTTCCAGTAGGCCTATTTCTTTTAATAAATTAAATGTTATCAGGAGTGATCCATTGCAAATTATTACAATCTTGATCATCTTGAAATCTTATTTACATCACAGGGGTCACATTTTCATCTAAATGTTAATTAATCTACCCTGAATTAAATCCAAACCAAAAATAAACTGCTTAAACTGTCTAGATCAGTGGTTCTCAACCTGGGCACACTTCCATAAGATGGCTTAAAATTATTTAAAATGAGACAAAAAATAAACTTTAATATAAACCAAACCAGCTCAAATTCAAGATTCAACTTTTTCCCTCAACAATTGTCATTTTTATTTAAGGAGCAGGGACCTGGGAAAAAAAGTAAGAGAAATTAATAAAATATTAAGAAGCTATAGAAATGTCTATATGAATCAAAAGTTTTCTGGATATGTCAAGTTTTAACATATTTCATCAGGTAATTGTGAGTAAAAAATCATTTTTAAAACTCCCATTATCACGAATGGTTGGAAAAGTCATGTAAATTCATTGCTCATAAATAGTAAAAATGCTTAACAGCACTCAATTCTTGAAACTTCTTTAATATAGATTCTGTGAATAAAAAAAGGGTTGAAGGCACCTTTGACATTACAACGAAGTATTAAAAATATCTTATCCTTCAAATATTGCCTTGGAGTCAAAAAGGTTGAGAACCACTGGATTCAGACAGCGTTACTGAACAGAAAACTTCAGTTTGGAACTTGGATCAAGGCCAAACAGATGTTTTTTTTTTTTTTTTTTTCAAACAATGTATGAGTAGTGCAGTCGTTTATATTACTTTCAATAGACACATTGCAAAACATTGTTTGGACTAATATCGTTTCACCATATTTTCAGCATGCTGTGTGTTTCAAAATAAGCTTGGTGCTTAAAATCTATTTGTTTAAGGCACGTCATCAAAAATCATCAAAGTAATATAATCTTTTAAAGGAACACTCCGACTTTTTGGGACTTTAGCTTATTCACAGTATCCCCCAGAGTTAGATAAGTCCATACATACCTTTTTCATTTCTGTGCGTTCTGTAAGTGTTATTTGACGCACCCACCGCTAGCCTAGCTTAGCACAAAGACTGGATGTAAATGGATAAGGTAGCATACTAATCCCAATAAGTGACAAAATAAGTTAAAATAAGCAGCACACGAGACGCCCTGTTGATGGTTCCGTAAACAAAACAAACGTGACTAACTAGCTAGTAGCGAACGTGACTCGTGATCATGGCTGACTTTGAGGAATTGTCAGAGGAATTTTACTGGGTATCAAACCAAATCAAATCAAATCAAATCAAATCAATTTTATTTATAGAGCACATTTAAAATCAACCTTGGTTGAGTAAGATAAGAGTACAGTAAGATAAGTAAAATAAACAAACAAACAAGACAATAACATACAAGTTATGGTACATTGAACGCTTTAGAGAAAAAATGTGTTTTCAGCAAAGATTTGAATTCAGCTAGTGTGGAGGCTGATTTAACATGTAGTGGTAGGGTGTTCCACAGCTTAGGGCCGACTACTGCAAAAGCCCGATCACCTCTTCGTTTTAAGCGAGAACGTGGGACAGCCAGGAGATGATGATCTCTTGATCTGAGTGATCTGGATGGATTATGAATGATAATTAAATCGGAAAGGTATTTGGGGGCTTGGTTGTTAAGAGATTTGTAAACAAATAATAAAATTTTAAAATCAATTCTGAATCGAACCGGTAACCAATGCAGAGACCGTAGGATTGGGGTGATGTGATCTCGCTTTCGGCTGCCAGTGAGCAGACGGGCAGCCGCGTTTTGGACCATCTGAAGACGAGAGATGGAGGTGAGAGGTAACCCAACATATAGTGAGTTGCAATAGTCAAGTCGTGTTGAAATAAAAGCGTGAATAATTGTTTCGAAGCTATTCCTGTTTAAAAATGGCTTGACTTTGGCTAACCGTCGTAAATGATAAAAGCTGGCTCTAACAGTGGCATTAATTTGCTTGGTCAGTTTAAGACTACTGTCAAGGTAGAAACCTAAGTTTTTAACTTCAGAAGTGAGGTATGGCATGAGGGTACCAAGATCAGTGCAGTGTCGGTCAAAGAGCTCATTTGGACCAAATTGGATGATTTGGGTTTTGTCGTCATTTAGCAGCATGAAGTTGTTAGTGAGCCATAGCTTGAGTTCGTGGAGACAGTCTTGCAGTCTCATATATGTAGTGCTATCTTTAGATTTTATGGGTATGTAGAGTTGGGTATCGTCCGCAAAGCAATGGTACGACACACCAAATCTACTCATAATTGTTCCCAGAGGAAGCATGTACAATGAAAAAAGTAGGGGTGCCAGAACCGATCCCTGGGGTACCCCACAATTGAGGTGGGTCGCAGAAGATAAATGAGTACCTAATCTAACAGAAAAACTTCTGTTAGATAGGAAAGACTGGAACCATTTGAGTACCATACCTGAGATACCGATCGAATGTTCTAGCCGAGATAAGAGAATCTGGTGATCTACAAGGTCAAAAGCTGAACTCAGGTCTAATAACACTAAAGCCATGGTATCGCCAGCGTCTGTCGTTGTTAGAATGTCATTAAGAACTTTTAAAAGAGCAGACTCAGTGCTGTGAAGGGGTTTAAAACCAGACTGAAAAATATCAGAAATAGAATTAAAGTGCAGATAGTGTTGCAGCTGTATAAAGACTGTTTTTTCTAGAATTTTTGATAGGAAAGACAGGTTGGAAATGGGTCTGTAATTAGCATATACAGCGGAGTCAAGTGATGTTTTTTTGAGAATGGGAGTCACAGTGGCGAGTTTAAAACAGGCAGGGAAAACCCCAGATGAAAGACTGTTGTTAATGATATGCAGAACATCTGAACCAACAGTGTCAAATACCTGTTTTATAAAATGAGAAGGTAGAATATCTTGAGGAGAGAAGGTGGATTTCAGTTTTAAAGTGATTTCCCTGCATGTCTGAAGGGAGATCAGTTCAAAGTGGCTCCATTGTGAGCTGGAGAAAGTAGGGTCGGGTACATGCTCTCTTGAAGTAAAAACTTGTGCTCGAGTGGTGTTCATTTTATCAGAGAAGAAATTAAGGAAGTTTTCGCACTCGGTGGGAGAGATCATAGGAAAAGACTTAACAGAAGGGTTTAAAACAGAATCAATAGTAGAAAAGAGCGTTTTGGAACAATGCACATTTTTTTCAATGATGTCAGATAAGAATTTATGCTTTGCTGCCTTGGCTGTTTTTTGGAAATTATTTAGTGAAACAGTCAGCATCTCAAAGGAAATTTGAAGCCTGTCTTTCTTCCATTTACGCTCAAGCCGACGACATTGTTGACGCAATAAACAAATGTCCCTAGTTATCCATGGCTGGGGCTTTTTTTGAGGGTGAATAAGCTTTCGAGGTGCAATGGAGTCTAAGATGTTGGAACATTTGTTATTAAAAGCTTGTAGCTGCTCATCGACATCCGGATGAGAAGTAGGGGAGTCCAAAATGAGATGATTTTCGGCCTCAGAGTACATTTCAGAGAACACGACATGAGAGAGTAAGGTTAAAGAGCGAGACCAAAGAGCATGGGGTGGTACAGTTGTGGGTGGTAAAGGAAGGAATGTTGAAAAGAGCAATGGTTTGTGGTCAGAAAGTGGAGTATCTCTAATTTCAATATCGGCCACAGACAGACCATACGACAGAAGTAAATCTAATGTATGACCGTGACAGTGGGTGGGACCATTAACCCACTGAACAATGTTTAAAGAAGATAATAGGTTTAAAAAGTCCTTGGCTAAAGCATTAGCAGAACAACATACATGAATGTTAAAATCACCAATTATTAAAATATGGTCATATTTAGTCAAGACGCTCCCCAAGAGATCTGCAAACTCATTTATGAAATTACTGGATGAAGGTGGACGATAAATAAGTAGAAGTAGAACAGGGCAGGGAGAATTTAGATGAATTTCCTGGAGTTCAAAGCTGGTAAAAGTGGTAGTTGACTGTTGGCGACACTGTACTCTGTTTTTAAAAATAGTCACAAGTCCACCTCCCCTGCCGGTTAACCGGGGAGTGTTGAAGAGATCATACTCCGGGGGAACCAATTCGGAAAAAACACTTAGATCGCCTGTTTTTATCCATGATTCAGTCACGAAAAAATAATCCAAATTGTTTGAGGAGATGAAGTCATTGCAAATAAAAGTTTTATTAAGTAAGGATCGAACGTTGGCAAGCGCCATCCTGAGCTGCGGTGGATCCTGTGGGAAATATAGTGCACTACGGAGTGATCGCAGATTATGATGATTAACAGACCTGCGTCGGAACCGTGGGGAGGTACGTTGAGCAAGCCCGGTTGATGTACATGGGGCAATCGGACGAATCCACGGACGATTTGGCTCCGTAGCCCCTCGAGAAAGCCGAGAGTGGCACGTCAAGTTCAACAAGGCGGAGATCGACGCCGAGGTGGAAGATGAGCCCGTTGCCCAGGCCAACCTCAGCCGAACGGCGACGCCACCCCGCCTTCCGCGTCTCCTCCGGCGTTTCCTGCGTCGAACTTCAAAATCGCACCGGTGTTGATAGCCCGGTAGATTTGACTGCAGGGGTGGTGAGTAAAACTCGTAGTTGTTTAAATCGGGGTGAATCTCAGAGAATTTTGGCATGGAATGATAAATGTCTATGAGTTGTAGGCGATCATAAGCGATCAATGAGTGACAACATAAAAACAACAGAGACAGTAAAGACATCATCAATAGCATAGAGGGGAGACGGCAGGCCACACACACCGGCGCCATCTTTCTCTATTACTCAAACCAAGATCCAGAACCATATAGTTTTGAGCCAGAATACACAGACGAGGAGTTACAAACTTTGGAAGCTGTAAGACAAGATACAGCGAACACCCATGATTGTAAACTATAAATTTACTATCTAGTAATTGCTGACTCTATTACTCCAACTGAGCGAACTCTCTGCTCCTCACCACAGGGCGTCTCGTGTGCTGCGCTAATCACTCCGCCCAAGTAGCCACTCCGCCCAAGTAGCTGTGCTCCTACGCCTAGTGAGAATATAGTTCCCAGTATTTATACGATTAAAAATGGTCTCTGTCTCATATAGCCTTGTTATTTGTACACGCTGTGACTATACAGATCACAGCATGTAAATAGGAAAATGTTTGCATTATTTTGTCACTTACTGGGATTAGTATGCTACCTTATCCATTTACATCCAGTCTTTGTGCTAAGCTAGGCTAGCGGTGGGTGCGTCAAATAACACTTACAGAACGCACAGAAATGAAAAAGGTATGTATGGACTTATCTAACTCTGGGGGATACTGTGAATAAGCTAAAGTCCCAAAAAGTTGGAGTGTTCCTTTAACTTCAGTGTGGGACTAAAACCATGTACACAAAATAAAGGTTCCAAAAGGGTTTGTTTGTTGCGATGCCACAGAATTTTGAGACATTTTGGTCCCCCAAAGAACCTTTAAGTGAACAGTTATTAAAAGAACCATTTTTGTCTTGGTGTGAACTGTGAAGAACATTTTAATGATCTTTATTACATGGCTTGGTTGAATTCTAATGTAGAATGCGGTCTGTTATCAAGAAATAAGAACTGCTAAGTATAACACACCGTTGCCATGAAAAACAGAGCGTTGCTATGGACGCAGGATTCTAACCGTAGAGACGGAACGGACTATTTTCTTTAGCGGAAGCAATACAATCGTTTTTAAATCAATAAACTCCTTTTTAAATCAAGATTTTGTGTCAAATTATTGATTTATTTGGTAGGTAGCCATGTAATAAGCAGGATAATGTAGACCTCCGCTTCGCGTCGGGGTCCTGATCAGCCTCTCGGGGTTGTATTCGCTATAACAACCGCCTCGCTCTACATTATCCCTTACATAGAACCTTTTTCCACTATAAAGAATATTTTGTGCAATGCAAAGATTCTTGGATGTTAAAGGCTCTCCACGGAACCATAAGTAAGGGATACTTAGCCTACTCTGCTTTGCGTCGGGGTCCTGGTCACCCTGTTGGGGTTTATTCTGAGATATTATCCCGCTTATTACATGGTTACTTGCCACATAAGTAAATAATTAGACACAAAATAATGATCTGAGTCAAAATATTTTATTAGCTCTTTAAACGCAAAGCTTCCACGGAGAGAGCAGTTGCTAGCGCGGCATTTAAGGGATATGGTACCTTAATACCACTTATTACACAGCAGCATTTCACCCCATAAATAATTATGGGGATAAGAGATATTGATCTGAGATTAAACTGTTTTAAAATCTTACCTGTTTGTAATTTATAATCCATAATCCAACAGTGTACAAAACAGTCACAAAATGGCAGCAGCTGCGTTTGTATGAAACGAGAGAGCGAGTCCATGATACTGGATGACATTATTAATTAACTATACACAAAATATTGATTTGACTGAGTTTTAATATTTTATTAGCTCACCAAATGCAAAACTTCCACGAAGAAAGAACGTTTCTAGCAAGCGTATAGCGCAGCTGACTTCAGTAACCCGGATGTTATCTGTTTTCAGCAGTTGTTATCGGGAAATAACATACCGCTGGATGGTGCGATTGGCCAATTAGAATCAAGTATTCCACAGAGCCGTGTAATAAATGCCAATAAAGAACCTTTATTTTTAAGACCGTAGTGTAGTGCATTAAGTATCTTCCATTCATCGGGATTCCTCTCTTTATAATTCTTCTGTTACGTGGGCAGTGAGGAATCAGTTAATATTAGTATGAGCCTGTCAGTTTTGCATGCAGTGAGAAACAGGCCTATGTAAGAACATTGCACAGGCCGTGCGCATTCATTTTAGCATCTTATGTTGTCCGGTTCCTCAGTGCCAAACAGCTGCTGTTTTTCCAATCCCCCTACCCCTCCTTCCACGGCTTCCTGCCTTTCCCACTCTCTCTAAGAATGTCTGCCACCATCTGTCTGTTTTTCCACACCGTTCCTCTGTCCCCTTCATCAGCCTCACCAGGTGCACTGCTCTTATAATCCTACGGCTGGAAACAGATTTGGACCCCGCTGAACCTGCAGAGGTGTGATCTGTGACTCAATCACTCATGCGCTCATTCACAGATGACCGCATCCTCCTGACAGCGCTTCTGTTTAGCATTCTTTTAATTTAACTTTATGTTTCAATGCAGAGTTTAATCGTTCTTTAAGATCCCGCCTATTATTTCAAAGGAGGGAACCTCAAAATGTGCGTGTGAATGTTTAGTGTAATGAAAGATGTTGTGGATCATTAGCTGGGTCAGATATCAGAGGCTGTAGTTTCATACTGGCAGCTGTGTGCCGACACCTGTCGAACCACATCTCTGCAGGGCAGCATAACAGAGAGAGAAACAATGAGAGACAGACAGGATACATCAGAAGTGGCCATTAAATTGGAGAGAGAAATTAGCTTTAGAAGAAAGCCAGTCTTGCATGACGCCCCTGGAATCTGTGTTAATCTCTAAACATGTTTGGCAGACACCTGACTGTTATGTCTCTGTGAATGCTGTGCTCACTCGGTGCATGTACTGTATGTGGGCTATGCATGTGTTTAGAGTTACCAGGGTGTCTTTGGTAAACAGGGTGCATTGGCCTTTACGGCAGAGTTCCCAACCCCAGCAAGTCAATCTGCCATTATTTTTAATATAATTATTCTTATTGTGCTGCTGATATAACAGTCCAACAACAGCACTGAGACATTTACGAGTCATTCGATTCATTCACTCAACACATTCGTTCAAACGCATTGATTCATTCGGGAGTTGCTGAGTTCGGAACCACACGCTAGAATATAACTCTTACTAATTCTGCCATATAACAATACGATAAATTCAGTGGCTGCCTTTCTGAGCTATTTATTTTATTATTTACTCAACTGATTCATTCAGGAGCGAAACAAGAGTCTTCCTTTATGAGCGATCGTTTAATCCGGTTTTCCTCAACCGATTAGTTCAAAATCACTAAACTGTTCAGCAACCCCACTGTGCAAATGCACAACGTTTGATTTGTGATTTTGTTAGGAACTATTTTAAAATGTAAGTTACACAATATTAACTTCTTGTCTATTGAACTTTTGTATAAAAGTACACATACAAACCCTTAAAACTTACCGTCTTACTTTATGCTTCCTTGTTCGTTTCCCACTGGTAAACCCGAAATGAATTTACACCCTAGTATTACAATATCTGCTCCCTTCATCTCCATCCTCACCATATGACATTTCCTCACATTGATTCATCTTCTGTCTCTAATATTCGTCTGTACTCATCTGTTGTCCATTCTCTCTTTTCTCTCTTCCATTTTGCACATTCCCTGAGTGTCACGCACAGGCGTTTTCTCGCTCTCTCAGACCATCTCTTGACCTCAAAGGACCTGCTTTACCCCGCGCAGCCTCTCCATTCATGTGGCCGCAGACAGGATATCGACTGCTCCAGTCGCCTGTCTGAATCTGGATTTGGCACCAAAAGCAGTGAGACACACTGCCTAAACAAAACCAGAGAGCGAAAGTTATAAACCAGACTTTCATTATTTGTTGAAAACAAATTGCTTATTTGATGTCTCAATGGTAAATGATCAATATATATGTAGCTCACTTGTTTTTTGAAGCTTCAGGGAATAGTTTGGTTCAAAGGAATTAAATGTTATTGAATAACACATGGAACAAACAAATCCATCCATCCACACCTCTCTTCTCGTACTCTTTTTTTCTTTTCTTCTTTTATCCCTTTCTGTTTTACCACAACATGCTATTTTGACTGCCTTGGGGAGATTGCATATAATTGGATATGTCTTTCTTGGCTTGTATTGTACTTAAGCATTCTTTGCTGGGAAATATTAAAAAGGACTGTGAGACTTTACATCTATATATCCATTTATCCATCTATCCATCCATCCATATGGTTGCCTGTCTTTCCTACTCTTTCTAAGACCATCTGTCCATTTCTTCCTCACCGCCACATTCCTCCTGTCACGTTCAACATCCTCACCAGGTGCACAGCTTTTAAAATCCTACAGCTGGAAACAGATTTGGACCTCATTAAACTTGGCAGACATGATATGTTTAGGAAAATATGTCTCTTGATAAGATTTATTTTTTGCATTTCAATTTAGTCTTTTATGCATGGATGCTTCACCCCAGGTGCTCTCAAATGACCTTCCTACCAACAGGCCCATGACATGTATCC
The DNA here is from genome assembly GCF_964197995.2 of Scardinius erythrophthalmus. Taxonomy (NCBI): domain Eukaryota; kingdom Metazoa; phylum Chordata; class Actinopteri; order Cypriniformes; family Leuciscidae; genus Scardinius; species Scardinius erythrophthalmus. The sequence continues at coordinate 22,039,009 of NC_138235.1, forward strand.
TTTGATGTGCCACTTCGCAATAGCAGTTTCCCTGACAACAAAATTGCAGATTATGAGGATAAATGCAAAGTGGAGTCCTTAATAAAGCTTTTACTATCTGCTAGAGAAATACATCATGGCCTTGCTCCCCACTCACACACTGATGTCAACCCTGATAGAGGATGTCGAATGCAAATACAAAAATCTGTAGTTCAGACCGACAGTAAATAGGATGCGACAGACGGAGACAAAGCAAAGGAAATTGGAGACAGAAACACTGAACTGCCTTAATGAGGCACTTTTAATGCTCGTGACGACCCAGTCGCAAATAACTTGATAAAAACAAAACTCTTCATGGAGAGAGTCATTTGGCTAAGTCCACAGAGATATGCAAGGAACTGAATGATTAGCATGGGCCCTCACCCACACGTATGCTAATGATGCTAACAGAATGCCAATTAATTAGCTCTATCAGCTGAAATTAACTCCACACTGCCCATCCAGAAAACGAAAGGGTCTTTATCACACTCTCCAGAAAAAAAAAGTCTTATCTCACGCCTGAAGCTGTGCACTTTGCTTATAAATATTGGTTTCGCTCCATCTCAGTGTTTTTAATTCAGTGGTGTACGTGAGAAAAACAGTGTGGAGACCTGAGATGCATCAGAATAGATTCTCCTGGGTTCAGGAGTGTTCTCCTTTACTGCCTGCTCCATTCATCATGATCACTTCTCTCTCTCTCTCTCTCTCTCTCTCTCTCTTCTCCTTCTCTTTTTGCTAACCTTTATGTTTTCCACGGCTTATGCACCTGCAGTGTGGGCCATCTGCTTCTTTTACCATTCCACTCATTTGCGCTAAATCCTTGTGGACAACTGTATTCCCCACGTCATTACTTCTTCACTACATGAGACTGTACCGAACAACTTAAACCAGTTACGCTGTATTTTCTTGGCTTCCCTTCATTAAACTGCACATTTAACAATAGCTATATGAATTCTGCTTATGACAACATATGCCAGAATCCATACTGTACTTTTCTGCGATAATGAAACACCTGTCATGAACACCCACTGTGATTCACACACTCTTAATTTCCATGTTGGTCCTGACTGGTTTCCGCTGGTTAGTTCTGGCGGCTCAGCGGCACAGCCTTCCCAAATTTTTGAGGTGGAAAATGGGAGAAGGACAATTTAATGTTCATTTCATGTCTCAGAATTATTTAATTTCGCCATTGTAACACCATAAAATATTAGTGAAGTCGGAACCATCGCTGCTGTTGCCTGAACATGCCGAATCGGCTGTTCGGAAAACTGTGCTAAAGCGAGTCTGAGGGGATAGGGAAGGGGAAGGGGAGGGGGAGACAAATTCATAGCCAGAGACTTTTGTCTCCGTTGGTAAAAAAATTTTAGTGGTTTGAGTGTTGAGAAAAAATACACTGATAATCTAGCAACTACCTTAATAGAAGTAGAGATATTAAATATTTGATCGCCAACAAATTTACCAAGATACCATCCGAGCAGCAGCTACAAATTAAAAAACGAACGAAGACCCCACGCCAAAGTTGGGCTTATTGGCTACAGCATTCAGCTTCACCAAACGGCCGAACGCGCTCTTTTAACACAGACATTTAAAAGGACAGAAGGATAGGTGGGAGTGGACATCTATTTTCTTGCATTTTTATAATTACGTGCAGTTAATAACAATAATAACAATAAATCATTGGGAAGGATCCCCAGACCACTACAATTAATGTGCCTCCTCTACTTCAAAATCCCGCCACTGATGGGATTCAGTGTTATTTGGAGCCCAATGTTCTTTCAAATATATTTTATGTTCCACAGAAGAAAGAAATTCATACAGGTTTGGAACGACTTGATGGTAAATAAATGATGACAGAATTTTTAGGTGAACTAATGCCTAATGATATGATGCTATTTTTATATATACTCTATAAGTAAGGGGTCAGTGAGATTTTTATATGTTTTTAAAGAAGTCTAACCAATAATTATATATTAGTACAATATAACATATTTTAAAATGTAATTTATTCCTGTGATGTCAAAGCTGAATTTTCAGCATCATTACTTCAGTCTTCAGAGTCACATGATCCTTCAGAAATCATTCTAATATGATGATTTGCTGCTCAAGAAGCATTTCTTATTATTTCCAGTTGTGTTACTTAATATTTTGTGGAAACCATGAAACATTTTTTTTCTTCAGGATTCTTTGATGAATATAAAGTGCAAAAGAACAATATTTATTTAAAATTGTATCTACAAAATGTAACTCACTTAAAACCTGTAATTTATGCTTCAAAGCATAGCTTTGAAATGCATTAGCATTTCATTAACTGAATTCCATTTTGTTTTTTTTTCTCCACATTTTATTTACAGTATATTACTTTCTGGTTGCTTATGTGACATGTGAAAACACAAAGCTATACAGCAGACCAGTTGACAAATATTAGGAGCCCTTCTCCCATGCCATGGGGGGCTGGGCAAACGCCTTGGCCCTTCTTCATCTTTGACCCTGAGCACGCTGTCTTATACTCTCAGACTGGCCTGGGTAAAAGCTGCTTCTGCAATTCCCACAGCGCTGACTGAGGAAAACAGAATAAGTTATCAGGGGAAAGAAGAAAAATGGCCAAACATGGAACTATCGTAATGAGGGTATTGTGAGTTGGTGAGAGAATGGTAAAGATGACAGTCTGAGGAGGAGCGGTCTGATGTAATTGCTCACGTACACTCTGCTCCTTTTAATTAAGCCGTATAATAACGATTAATCAAAGCATGACTAATGCACCTCACTGAGAGCTGTTCAGGGATACCTACATCCGTCTTTCATTAAAGAAAAAGGAAAGTGGTGGGTGTGAAATATGTGTGTAGAGTGCGATAGCAGGTTTGAGAGGATCGGAGGGAAGCTAGAGGACATATAGGACATCAGTTCATGTGCTAATGACGGGTGTTTCCTGTGGATTTTGTCACCATGATTAAGTGAGTTTGCAAAAAATCAATGACAAAAAAGAGAGTTCACAATAAAGGGAAGAAAAATGTTTTGAAAATTCTTTCTTAGTTCTAGGAGTATGTGTAATAGTATGCGTTGTCATATAGGGTACAACAGGGCTAAAGGCTCACCGGGGTAAAAGGCGCCTTTGATTTTATTTACCTCTAAACCATTAGATGGCACAAAAACTTGCCGCAGCACTTTCCAAAACTTCCGCTTTGGATGAAAAATTTGTCAGTAGCCACTCAAAAAAAAGTGAAAAAAAATTGTACGCAGCCGCTCTACTCCTGAGCGCAAGTCAGTGTTGTGTAAGGTATAGGCAAGGCACTAGGCAGGTTTTTTGTGTTCATTACTATTTCCTGTCGCTGTGCAGGCTCTTTTATTGTATATGACAGTGTAAACAGCCCAATAACCCATTCATTTAAAAGCTTAATTTATGTCCCGTATAGACCGGTCCGTTGCATTACGATTGAAAGCAGTATCAATAATGTAAAAAATGTGATGTGCAGTCAAGTTCGGGTGTGTGTATGCTGTTTAAATGAGTGTTCTCACCGATACGCTTGTTGTGATTTGCGGAGTTTTGACGAGTTTTATAAACTATTGTTTATTATTCAAAAGTGGTTATAGTTGTCAACAATATGTTATTTATGTCAACAAAAATGATTCATGTAGTTTTAACACAAATGAATTAGGTGAACCTCAGTTTTAAATATATTAGGTTGATTGAATACAGTTAAATGAAGTTGTGACAATGTTTAAAAAAAAATCGAATAAATGTTACTTTAGCTCTTTTAATTAATTAAACTGAACAAGAGGCAGAAAAATAATTTTTCAAATGCATGCCCAGAAGGCTCTCCTCTTTCCTAAATCCAACCAAATTGAGTTGATCAAACTTAAGTAAATTTCATAGACCATATTTAAATATTTTATGTAAAACTCATTAAATATAAATGCATAATACTCCTAATTAGATATGTTTTAAGTAAAGTGAATGAATTTAAATGTCATATCTATGAAGGGCCTGAATCATTTTTGAGTGTCCAAATGTCTTTACTGTCACTTTTGATCAATTGAATGCATCCTTGCTGAATAAAAGTATTAATTTGACCCCAAAAAACTGACCCCAAACTTTGGAACTGTAGTGTGTGTTTACTTATGCTTTTTTTCCTATGCAGAAGAGAATGAATACAATGCTCTGGCCTTTCTTTACAGATCACTATGTGTCATAAATGTATATTATCATAGAATGTGATCTTGCATCATCCAACCTGAACTTTGAAGTCCATCTTACAGCATCAGCATTGATGTGCATTAATGTGTGTATACTAAGTTTATTTTAAACGAGATGTCCAGTATAAGGCTGGATAACTGTAGCCTGCAGCTGGATTTGTGACAACTTGGCACCTAACTCTAGTATCCCGTTCCAAGTGTTTTTCTCCCCCTCAAACCTTCCTCAAAGGATTCAGAACTTAATCAGATGCACTTGCTGTAATCCAGATCCAGATGCAGTCATCCCTTCTCTCTGTCAATCAATCCTTCTTGTTTATGTAGTTACATGTGTGACCGCAACTTGACCAATAGCCTTAAAGCCTTGAATTTGCATCTAATAACCTATGAACTGAACCTTTCACCCTTACCTATATGTACTCTGTATATATTACAGGACCACTGCTCATAACCACCATTGTTCATGAGCTGTTCACGTGTGTTTAAGGGCCCCTCGTGATTAAGATTGCGGTTCATGTCTGTTTGAGGATTCCTGGTCATAAACCATTAGGCATAATGAATGATAGCTTATTGTGGTTGTGGATTCCTGTGGCCAGTTTCAGTAATTGATGATTATGAAAAGGCCCTCTGTCATATGGAGTATTGCATGGTAAAACACACAGACATACACAAACACACACAGTCACCACAGCTCAGTAATGGGTTATACGTATAAGTGAGGCTTTGGGATCTGGACTGAACCCAGAGGAATCAGTTAATGCTCAACAGTTTTTTTTATTCACAGCTCAGAAGACTCAATGGTGTTCTCAGCTTTCTATGAACGTGGTCAAAGAGAAAAATAAGAGAAAATATATGAATCAATATAGAGTCAGAGCATAGTTATACTTTTAATGTGGATGGTAGAGTCTAGATAAATTAGCATTGAAGCACTAATATTAAAATTATGAATACACTTATTGATAATTATATTCTTGTTATGGCTGATAATTGATAAGGGACTGATGCTACACTACAGTAGAAAGGATTTTTAAAAGTTGTAAATAAAACAAAATGTATTGGGTATGTTTTACAAGAAAATAGGCTACTATTACTTCTAAATTGCATGTGTAACCAGAGCGGTATTGTTTTTGGTATAACCAAATCCAGATAGCACGGACTACGCCACCTTGGGAATTGCACCCAAGGAAATATTAAAGGAACCCAGGTTCGGTGGTGCAGAGAAAAGACAGAGTCGTGTCAAATAAACAAATACATACTTTTATTTGTGAGGAAAATACTCTACTGGCATCATTTATTCACAGTGTAAATCACTGACAAGTTTATTATAAGAATAGGATATATCAGTTGTTAGAAGAACATTCCTCTCCACATAGCTGATTCAAACACGGAGTCACATTAAACAAACATCACAAAAGAAATTCCCCACAAAATAAACAAGAAAATAATTAATACAAAAAGAATATAAACGACAAGGCTAAAGTTTACTTTAGGGGTGGCAAGCTAGCTGTAAACGATGGTGCTCTCTACCATTTATGGGTGCACGGCAAACCAAATAGGAAGAGGTGCTCGAACCCTGGTGCTCCAACCTTACAACAAATGTGTTCACCCAGGTGACTAGCCTCCCCCTCGGTACACTCAGCCTTGACTCAAACCAAAAGAAAAAAAGAAAGATTAGTGGGTGCGATACAAATACAAACATCACAATCACATCAGACACAAATATGATGGACCACCAGATCAGTTGGTGCGCGGATAATAATCCGTCCTACCTCATCGAGGACCCCAAAATACTCAACAGGTGTTAGACACTACACGCTGATATACAATTACACCACACGGCCACTAGGCCCAAATCACACTGGTCAAACCAACGTCATTAAAGAAATAACAAAATAACTCAAACCATAAAAATGAAAGCAAAACAAAACACAGAAACTAATATCTAGTCACGAAAAACAGAAAAAATAACCTAATCATGAAAAACAGCAGCACGACCTGAGTTAACCGTCACGTGGTACGCGAGACTGCAAAACAAAACATAACAGACAATGATTTACTCCAATCAAAAGATACAAAACATTCACTAAAGCATACATACCACTCGAGAATCACACGTCACGAGGTCAGGATGCACTCGCGAATGTTCTCAACATTCCATGAGCGCTTGACGCAACTCCCAGGGAACGCCGCCGAAACGGCTACAGCCATCACTTCAAAAGGTAAAAACACTCTAAGCACTGTTAAAACCACACAAAACTGTACATAACCTCCGTCACTTACCTCGGCTAACATGACACCAGTAACGAGAAGAGGGGCGGGTATGACAAAGCCTACGTGCTAGGGCTTCCTGTTTACACACTTAAATACACCGGCCCTAATTACCTCATCCACCCATTACCATATAAGGGTAACGAACACAAAACAAGGGAAAGGGAAATTCCCTACTACTACACATGTTTAATTCAATGGGCCCTATTTTAACAATCTAAGCATATGGTCTAAAGCGCACGGTGCAAGTGCACTTAGGGCGTGTCCGAATCCACTTTTGCTAGTTTAACGGGAACGTGCCAGGCGCATCATGGTCTAAAAGGATTGTTCCTGTTCTCATAATGAGTAATGGGTGTGTTGTGGGCGTAACGTGCAATAAACCAATCAGAGCCTCATCTCCCATTCCCTTTAAATGGAAGTTGCCTTGAGCCATGGCGGATTCGCTATTTACGTGACAGAATTTGATAGTGGAAAGACTGAACGCTTCTCAAGAGAGCAAACGGATGCACGAGGTTAAAGCAGGTAAAAGCAAGCAGACCATCTAAGGGACACTATAATAATCTTTTACTTGGTAATCCTTTTATTTTTAATATTTGGCATGTTTGTGTGCTGCTGCGCGTCCCTGGCTATGTGTGTAATAAGCAGAGTGTATGCGCGTGTTTCACCCGCCTAATAGGCACATAGCTATTACTAACGCGCTCTTTAAATAAAAAAAATTATAAAAAATGCTGCGCCATTGACTTTAGACCAGGTTTCAGTTGGTCAATGGCGCAGTCTATTTCAGTTGCCTCAAAATAGCAACGCACCAACAATGTCCCTGAACACACCTCGATTTTAGACCAGCACATCCAAGGGCGCACAAATGGGGGGAAATGCATTTGCTACTTAAAAAGTAATAATTATTTACAATTAAATATAATGCAAATCTTACATAGCCTACTGTTAAATGTTTGTCAGGAGAAAAATCTGAGGAGACTCCATTTGCTTTCCATTTGATCTCATTGCTGTCTGAGAAATAAAGAAGATATTTCATGTGTTATTTGTCTTTTCATTGAGACATTTTGGAAGTATAGAAGCCTAAATGAACTGTTAATGCTGCTTTCACTGGCAAGCTCAACAGTCCTTATATTTTGTTGTTTCTTTTTTGGTCAGTGGTGAAAAATGTAAGACCGGGGTGATGAAAAATGGATGTCAAAATATAGCCGCTGAAAGGCATTGTTTAATGGAAAATATAAAGGGGCAAGGAGAGAAAAAACAGGGAAATGGAAAGCAGAAGTATAAGATAAGAAAAACAACTAGAGATCTTCTGGTTTTCCACATCTTTCTCTCACCTCAGCTCATGTGTGTTTGGCTCACCGCCTGAGTCTTACTTTTGGGTTTCATGAAAACTTGAACTTTAAAACAAGGGACTTTGGCATGAATTCTAGAATGAGAGGAAGTTTTGAGGTTTTGATCTAAATCCACTGTAAAGACAGACAAGCTCCCTTCCTAAAGGATATGTCGCCTTGAAAGAATCAACTCATACTTAGTCCATGTGTGTACCAAATGCTCATTAATAGTGAACACACCACTCAAAGCATCATAATATGTGCTGTCTTATTCTTTGCAGAGAGCAGCATTTTAGGAAGTGGTGAAGTGCTGATATACCTCTCACCTCTGACCAAACTCAATCTGAATTCTGATCACATGGTGAGACTGCAGCAAAAAGCTAGATATCGGTCTGCAAGCCAATATGAAACAAAAATGACAAAATAACAGAGTGTAAATACTTTCAGACTAGCAAAAATTTGACCACAGGATAAAGGCCTGTTCATACCAAGAATAGCTAAAGATAACTATATTAGCTTCCACACCTACAGATGATAATGTTCTGTTTCTTATAAGCGTGCTGCAGTTTTGTCGTCTGCCATGCTCTATTCTGAAAGTGATTTTAACGATATACCTCTATGTCATTATCTTTATAGATGTGGTGTGGACTTCCCTATTCTCAGAAATAGAATGATTATTAAAACTTTATAGTTATATTTATCATTACAGTTGTGAACGGGCCTTAACACCCGTGTTAATTTCAGTTTATGTTCTAAACAGCTGACATGTCACTCATGTAGCCCCGCCCCTAAAATCTCATTAGGTATGTCAACATACACTAATTGTCTGAATCTAAATGAATCCAATCCAATTTCAGATTCTATAAGTTCTGTGTATATTAACCCTAAACTTTGCTATCCGATTCACATAATCGTTTACGTGTATTACATCTATTCTACACGTAATTACATAATGTCAGCACATTCCCATTTGCCGCAGTCAGAAACGGAGAAATTCACTGGGAGATTGTTACTGGAGCTACTTTAAGCATAACTGCCATTTTTTCCTTGATGACTAGAAAATATATATATATATATATTTTTTGCAAATATTCTGTCTCCACCAGTTTACAAGAGACATAAATACACCTAAGACATAAAAACTATGCATCAAGTCACTGTGCATACACACAAGGTTTTACTGAATCTGATTGATGAAGCAGTCGTATCCAAGCATGGATACAATTTTCCAGTCAAACAGACAATTTATCTAGACCACCCCTTTCAATCAGACTGAAATTTCATTCGGATGAAACTTTCATTTTTCTTTTCAGTTCAATTTAGCCATCAATCCAATTACAAACTGACTATTAGGTTGAATGTAAACTGCACAATTAATCGTTCAAAGATCGATTTAAAAACCTACGCAATTTTTTTCCTAAAATTTATTTTAAACCTTTGATAAAATCACACCGGAAAAGAGAGAGCAGTTATCATGTATATGAAACAGATTCACAAACAGTTTTTCAACCACACATATCTGTGTTACAAATATTCAAATTATCACAGAAGTACTGGGATAAAAGCTTATAGTTTGGATATAAACATAAATGTCTACAGGAAGAAATTTGGCACTTCAAATAACGATTGTATCAATTACATTGTTACAAGTGACTTACAAGTGAATTATTTGTGTCATTGAATCATTCATTTAAGAGCATCGTTCAAAAACGCTGATTTGTCCAGTAATGAAACAAATGAAGTATTTATGAGCGAGTCATTGAATCATTACGTGTTATTTTGTTTAGTTGTCTCTTGTCTTTTCAGATTCGTGTGAGAATCGTGATCTCTATTTGAAAACAAAAAATTGTCATCCTCAATTTATCCAGAATCGTGCAGCTCTAAATGTAAACATAGCTAAGGTCCAGAGGTGTCAAGTAACGAAGTACAAATACTTCGTTACATTACTTAAGTAGAAATTTTGGGTATCTATACTTTACTGGAGAAATTATTTTTCAGACGACTTTTTACTTCTACTCCTTACATTTTCACGCAATTATCTGTACTTTCTACTCCTTACATTTTAAAAATAGCCTCGTTACTCCTAGTTCATTTCGGCTTGTTTTCATTCCGGCTTGTCGTCGTTAAAAAAAAAAAATTGGCCAATTACACAAACGGTTAATAGATCTGAGTCCCGCCTCCTGAACACACATCGCTAAACTGATTGGCTTTGGGTTTTCTTTCTAACTTGTGAGAGGCTGTAGTCACATTTGGTTGTGCGAAGCGCCAAAACTCCTCCGAGCAGTGTTGCCAGATTGGGCGGGTTCCCGCCCAATTGGGCGGTTTTGAATTTGATTGTGCGGGTAAAAAAGGGTTTGGGCGGGTGGACAAAATTTGGGCTGGTTTGGGATCAGTTCGGCGGTTTTCAAACATCTACATTTTAAAGTCTAATTGGTTAAAAAACTAAAATAAAGTGTGCATGTAGTCCATAAAATCAGTCATCATGACATTACTGTACACACACGCCCATGCAGAGTCAGCTGGCATTGGTGTTGACATCACCGACGAGCACGCACTTTTAGCCAATCAGCGATCAGCAGGCAGATGCGATTGAGCGCGATAAGTTGTAGCTGTATATTCAAGTGATGGCTAATGCCTCTACTAAGTTGTATGTACACAGTAAAGAGTGAGATAGTGAGCAACTCTAAAAATGTACACGTGGTGGGAGATATCGATGGTGACTATAACTCTGAGAGGAGAGCACAGTTATGTCCATGGTCATGTGCACACTAGCCTAACTGTACCAGACATCGTCAACTTTACACCGTCCAGACTGCACTATACTCGCCCCTGACACCTGCTGAAAAAGGTTTGAATCAACGATGAATCAGTTTTGACTGCTAAATTCTGCGTTATGTTCTGCATTGTGTACTTTCCTAGGGTTAAAGTCATCGGTTCATTTCTTGATTGCCGTTTTGACAGTGTCCATCTGGACATTTTAGTCATATTGGCTAATTCTCCTTAATTATTGCCGTTTTGATCTGTTTTCCTGGTTTTTTTTTTTTTTTTTTTTTTTTTTTTATCATTGTTATTTGTTTTAAGGAGATACAAATTGTGCTTATCAACCTTGAATGACATGGTAATGAAATTATATCATATTATTTTGGCAGTAAAATTTTGGGCGGTTTTTTCTTGTAGTGGGCGGGTTTTGGTGAGCTTTTGGGCTGGAAATCACCGTTCCAATCTGGCAACACTGCCTCCGAGTCCTAAGGAAACCTAGATGCGGTAAGCGAGGGAGAAATCAACAGTTCTGTGCTCAAGAATACGGGGCAAATTGCGTCAAATATTGATTTGGGGACAGACGTTTTTACAATATAATGACAATCAATCGTAACATAACACTAACATAATCGTTAGTGTGTGTGTGTGTGTGTGTGTGTGTGTGTGTGTGTGAGAGAGAGAGAGAGAGAGAGAGAGAGAGAGAGAGAGAGAGAGAGTGTGTGCGCATGAGAGAGAGAGAGAGAGTGTGTGTGTGTGTGTGTGTGTGTGTGTGTGTGTGTGTGTGTGTGTGCGCGTGAGCGAGAGAGAGAGAGAGTGTGTGTGTGTGTGTGTGTGTGTGTGTGTGTGTGTGAGCGTGAGAGAGAGAGAGAGTGTGTGTGCAACTCTACATTATAGGGTCAAAATATCCCCACAAAGATGTCAATATCCGAAATCCTTGTCCTTTTTTTTTTTTTTTTTTTTTTTTTCAGAAAACAGCTTATAAATCAGACTTTTGTTTTTTGAAAATGTAAAAATGCAGTCAGTTTTCTGTGATAGGTAAGGTTAGTCTATAGTCCCCATAAAACATGAAAAAATAACATTGCTTGGTCTGTTGAAGGCTGGTCTTGTTGAAATGAGAGGCCTGTTGATCAAATCATCCCAGTCTCATCAGCTGGACTGAAAGAAGTTTCAGTGCTCTTAGGACACTGAAAACATGGCTCAGAGCAATGGTCACAAGTGACACTTGATTGCTGTGTGTCGTGTCCAACAGGACAAACTGGACAGTATTGATGTGAAACATATGCCAACAGTTAATTTCTGTTAATTGATTAGTTCACTTAGTTAAAAATGAAAATTATGTCATCATTTACGCACTCTCAGGTTGTTTCAAACCAGTTTCTTTCTTCTGCTGAACACAAAAGAAGATATTTTGAAGAATGTCGATAACCAGACAGTTGATGGTAGCCATTGACTTCCATAGTATTTTTTTTCCTACTATGGAAGTCAATGGGGTCCATCCACTGTCTGGTTATCGACATTCTTCAGAATATCTTTTGTGTTCAGCAGAATAAATAAATTCATACAGGATTGAAACAGTTTGAGGGTGAGTAAATGATTTTCAGTTTTGGGTGAACTATATCCCTTTAATGAAAGATGCAGACATGTGTAAGGTCAATATAGACTAAAAACCTTAATACATTACCCTATTAATTTCCTGATTCCTCCGCTTATTTATTTAGAAAATTAATTTTCTATGGGCATATATACGGCTGAAACAGGTAGCCTAGTGCATCATCCCAAATTTTAGTAGTGCACTATATAGGCCCCTGTGGCGCGGCCTTAGCTTTTTTCCTTAATGGCATTTTTTTCCTTACATTACTTTTACTTTTATACTTTAAGTAGTTTTGAAACCAGTACTTTTATACTTTTACTTGAGTAAAAAGCTTGAGTTGATACTTCAACTTCTACAGAAGTCTTTTTAAACCCTAGTATCTATACTTCTACTTGAGTAATGAATGTAAATACTTTTGACACCTCTGCTAAGGTCTAGTTCTAGTTCTTTCTTGTTATCTTTCTCCATTGATGGCCATTCAAAAGGAAATTTGCAAGTCATTTTCAAATCACAATTGTTCATTACATTAGAGATGTTGTTACCTGTGACAGATGGTGGACCTGCCCAGAGACTACCACAACAGCCCTGAATATCAGCAGAGACGATGACAACTAGATGAGCCTTAGGGACAGATCGCCTGTTAAGACGTCGCCGACTAGACATCGTCACAGATCCTCAGCGAAGACGACCATGAGAATCAGACAAGTCCTCTGCACAGACCCCTATGGCCTGCTTCAATTCCCTCCTTATGCCGACGTGATGTATTTCGATCTTCAAGCAGAAAGAATTGGATGAAATATTCTGAATGATATCAATCCACGATCTGATTTGTGATGCAGCCTGGAATTAAACCACACCATGTTCTTTCTTCTGGTCAGAGGAGAATTGGTCCCCTCACTGAGCCTGGTTTCCTCCTAGATTTATTTTTTCTCCATTTATGTCACTGATGGAGTTTGATTTTCTTGCCATTGTCTCCTTTTGGCTTGCTTAGTTGGGGACACATAAAATTTGGCAATATTACTGACTTGACTCAGCAAGACTCACTGACACTATTGGATAAGAACTGAGCTGATGATGACAGCACTGTTTTCTACAGAGCTGCTTTATAGATGATTTGAACTAATTCCATAATTGATTAACTTTACACAGGTATTGAACCTAATTGAATCAACACAAATTGAATAATGTCAATTGAATTGAGAGCTGCTTTACATAGCTGAATTCTGTTTGCATCATTAGCTGCTTTTCCACTGTCGGGCCAGTGTGAGGCAGGGCTAACAGTGTGCTGGGTGGGGCCAATAGCCTCTGTCCTCAAGAATTGAGTTTCAAATTGAGTTTCCACTGTCGGGCCAGTAGCCCTTCAGCGCTACTCTAAAACCTGCCCTTAACACGCCTCCATAGAACAACATCACACAACCCACCAGCTGACTGAAAAATAGCTAGATCGCAAAAAGAGCATGACAGAACCCAACGTTTGGTCTTTACTTAAAGACTTAAGATATCTATATTTGACCAAAGTTTAACAATAAAAAGGTTACAGTGACAGTAATATATTAATTTATGTCAGGAGTGCACATCAATAATGCTAATTCAAACGGATATTGACCATTTCGCATAAAACAGAACATACCTATTCAGTTGCACCTGCTTCCATTTATTTACGATCACTGGAATGCACAGAACATCCCTTTCTTTTCATTTAGAAAAATATTGATAAAATATCATATGTTTACGTGACATTTCTTTAGTAAGAAAGAGTGAGCATTACTATTAATTTTCCATTATGCGATCTGAGGAGGTTTGAGCGATCTCTCCCGTGTCAATATACTGTTATCCTTTCAGCCCGAGCAACAGATAGATCTCATGAAAAACCGGAGTGCATGTTTTCTATGACAATATGCAGATGCATTTGTGTGGTATCAACAAAGGCACAGGGAAGAGAGAGATAAAACATGAAATCAAATAAATACACAATTATAATCATATATTTGTCTACGTTTGACAAGCATTCACTGCAGTCTTCCATAAACGTGTATTTATTATTGCAATGGTTAGCATAAGTAGTCTTTAGCATCGCATATAAATATACAGTATTTCTGCCTCATACGGTGATCAGAAGTTATTTCAAACACTCACTTGTGTCTGAAAGTGAGTTTTGAGCTGAAAATGGTTTGAAATGTCTTACATGTTGAAGTTAGCTGGTAGCCTGATATAATAACATGAGAAATGAGCAGCGGTGTTAACCATCTCCTAGTCCTAAACTCCATCTTTTTCATGACCACTCCTCTAGCCCCAGTTTTGGGGCTTCCTCCATACCAATGGACAGGGTTTTTTGGCCCGCTGAATACCTTAGTCCAAAGCAAGCCAAAAACATATATGGCCGTTGGCAGAGTTGGGTAGCTACACATTACTGTATTCTAATTACTTTTCCTGATAACGCAGTAATGTAACTCATTACAGTTAAAATGTATGAAATTTGATTACAGTTACTGATGTCAATAAAATTAAGTTACTTGCAAAATGTATTGAAAAAATATTAAGTAAATGCATTTCTAATCACGTTTAGCGCGGCTGCGTCAGTTAATGAGTATGTGCTTTAGTGGATCATCGGAGAACGCGTGCTGCTAAAATGGACGCAGACGAGTGTGGTAGTTGTTTCTTTAAGTGGAAATATAAACATTATTTTGATTTCATTGAGCGTAAAAACAAAAATGTAACTGTTAAATGCAAACTGCGCAACATCTAAATAACTTTCTACCGCTATTAACTCGCTAAATTAGCACTTTGTTGAAGCACTTGAACAGAATGCATTCTGCAACATAACTCGTAGCCAAGGAGGATACCCACGCCTGAGACGAGAGCGGTGCAACCTCGCCTAAACAAGCTAGATTGGATTTTTGTTCAGGATCGGGAGGGAAGGTAACTTCTGGACAGGTGAAGAGAGGTGTAGCAGCGTATGTGGTGGCGGAAATGCTTCCCTTGTCGACTGTGGAATCGCAGTCATTCCCTAAACATTAAAGTCATCTCACTCAAGGCTACAACACTGCGTATCTATAGCACGAATTTGATTTCTCGTGCCATTTATACGCCGAAAATAGTTTTCCACATCCCTAATCCTACCCAAGGGGTTACAGTGCGTATCATATGCACGCAAAAACTATTTTTGCCGTATAAATGGCACGAGAAATAAAATTTGTGCTTTAGATACGTACTTTCATGAGACCGTGTTGGCAACACTATAGAGTGATCCTGTGGAAAGGGGAGCATGCCTTTGTTCCCACAGCCCTTTCCACAGCCCTATGTTCCCACAGCCATATGTATCCCCATTTCTCCCAATTTGGTTGTCACTTACACTAACCCTAACCCTAGCATACCTAAACCTACCCCTCTCAGGAGGGAGACTTGTCTGGGATGTTATTGGGCTATCCCTGTACCAGTACAAGCACTAAAACCTACCCTTCGTGGGGGAATTAGGCTTGATTGTATGACATACTTAAAACCTACCCCTCACAGGAGGGAGACTTATCTGGGATGTAATTGGGCTATCCCTGTACCAGCACAAGCACTAAAACTTACCCTTCATAGGGGACTAGGGCTTAAAGGAGAACTCCGGTCAATTTTAACATTGAGCTCATTTTTTTGTAAATTTGGAGTGCTGTCAATACAGAGAACAACGACAAAAATCGGTGTTGCCTACACCGTGTTATCCTCTTTTTAAAATTTGCACCCTGTTGACTTCAATGGGGCAAGTTTTAAACCAGCTTTTAGCCTCTTAACATCCTTGATGTGTCATTACAAGTGCACAGCTAATGTGAGTGATTCCTTCAGAGTGAACACGGGTGAATCTGACTGCAGTAGATGTGAAAGATATGTATAAAAATGATGTTATTTCAGCCAGCGCACATACCTGTATTTTCTTCCTGTTTTCGGTCGAAGTCCATAGTAATCGATTGCCGAGTTCACGCGCGTGATCATAGGTAACTAAACCTATGCGTGTGAACTCGACAATCGATTACTATGGACGAAAACAGGAAGAAAATACAGGTATGTGCGCTGGCTGAAATAACATAATTTTTATACATATCTTTCACATCTACTGCAGTCAGATTCACCCGTGTTCACTCAGAAGGAATCACTCACATTAGCTGTGCACTTGTAATGACACATCAAGGATGTTAAGAGGCTAAAAGCAGGTTTAGTACTTGCCCCATTGAAGTCAACAGGGTGCAAATTTTAAAAATAGAATAACTCGGTGTAGGCAACACCGATTTTTGTCGTTGTTCTCTGTATTGACAGCACTCCAAATTTACAAAAAAATGAGCTCAATGTTAAAATTGACCGGAGTTCTCCTTTAATTAGTTAACATACCTAAACCTACTCCTCACAGGAAGGAGACTTGTCTGGGATGTAATTGGGCTATCCCTGTACCAGCACAAGCACTAAAACCTTAGTTTAGCGATTTTAAGAAACTTCTTTTGATGAGATACAACCGCTATTTTACTGACAAGTAAAATAAATGAGAAGTAAAAATTAATTTGTACCCTGTAGTGTAGACGAAACTTTAACTTTGCAGTTTCATGCAGTTTCATGTTTCATGCATACTGAAAAAACAACTTCAAGCATTCAAATATGCAATGTATATATATATATATATATATATATATATATATATATATATATATATATATATATATTGTTTTCAAGTGTTATCAATTTAAATTATTTTTTTCTGTCTTTAATGCACACAAACACAGTTAAGCTACCACACACATTACACACAGCAAGGAATGTTGTATATATAAGACATACTGTACAGACACTTTTAAAAAGACTAAATTTTTCATTGGGTTTATGTTAAGTTTAAGTTCTAGAAATGAATTGGATCTTTAAGTCAAGTTGCTGTTTTCATATACTTATGTAATATTTTTCAGTAATTATTCAATTACGAAAAGAACTGAGTTTCACTTTGTAGTGTATTCTTGTAGGTTTGATAGGTTTTCAAAGTAACTTGAAAGTAAAGTAATTAGTAATCTGATTACTTTTTACATGCAGTAATCAATTATTAATCAAATGACAATTTTAAAGTAGTAATTAGTCATTTGTAGTGGATTACTTTTTTTGAGTAACTTACCTAACACTGGCTGTTGGCCCCGAAAGTTAAAGTGGAAACGCGACTGGCCCCGGTACGCTAGCACGCTCGCTTTTGGCCCGACAGTGAAAAGCACAGCTTTTGAATCATTATTTTCCTGTTTGTCACTGTAAAGCTGCTTTGAAAGAGTATGTAGTTCTATATAAATAAAGGTGACGACATATTTTTGGAGGACTGGAGCATGAAATGGATTTTTTTTCTACTGCTTTTGACATCACAGCGATAGGCGAGTGACAGGCTTTAAATAGTAAGTCAATCAGCATTTTTATGATGCCATTTTCCTGCAGCCCAGAATCGCATGGCATTTACGGCTCAAGTGATTGGCCAGAGCCGAATCCACATGAACAAATATGGCAGATTTCAAATCACATACTTTCGGGGGTGTCTGTGCTTGCAGAGCCATTACAGTTGCAGTTAATGGGAACACTAACAGAGAGCTTTCTTCAGCTAGACCTGCTTGTTTGGGACAAGTTGTAATAGATTTGAAACTTGATTTGGTCTGTGGAAGGAAAGTTTCACAAAGCTTGAATTCTCTTGCACTGACACACACTTTAAGTAATCGGCGTGTAGCGTTCTCCCTCTTTCAGTGCTAGTGTGTATGTGCAGACACTCATGCTGCCTCTGCAGGGAGAATGAACAGACTCGTTCGCACTGACTGCACACCGCCTCGGTTTCACTGTGTGAGCAAAACAATCGCACAGAGGGTCACTGCTAACCGAACCATGAATCAGCTCTGTACTCCATTTACCCATGCAGTTAATTACTTTTTAAACATTCAGATCAGTCCCACTCTTACTTCTTCTCTATCAATCCTTCCATTTAATCTATCTCTCCATTGTTCCGTCATCAGGAAAAATGATTAGGCAGGACTGAGGGAGAGCTTGAAAAGGGGGGAAGGGATTTATGTCACTCTTTATTTTTTGGCTGACTCAAGCACTGAGACTGCTGAGGATGGAGTTCTGAGCTCATTTAACTTGCAGGGAAAAGAGACGGTAATTTGCTCAAACTTCCATTTAATCCCTTTCAGAGGAGCAGGTGTTAGAAACGCTCGGAGGCTGAGCACATTCATGTTTATGTATTCAGTGTAAGTGTGTAATCTCTTCCATGTTTTAATCAGTCCTTTAATGTGATTAATTTCATTGTATAATGAGCCTGTCAGGTCTAATTTCGTCCTCCTGGAGGGAAAAGAAAAACATGGGATTTCTTGTTCTGTGCTGTTTGCACACACATAGATTATCAAGATGGATGAAGAGTGTCGAGTTTCAGAGTCATCATTCACTCCTGTGATTTTGCAATAGATTTTACCGTTCCAAGAAACAGGATACACAAAGGACTTGTGATTACAATGAGACCGATGTGCATTAGACAACTTGAGTGTTTCACTTGCGATTACTTCAGTGACATAACTCCATGTCCAAACCAGTTCGAGACAATCAAACAGCCTCGACTACACAAAAAAAGCCTGTTCTCGAACTTTTTAAGTCAGCTGCAATATTACCAGTTTTGCATTTCACACATATTTTTTAATATACTGTAAAAATCACTGATAAGAAACACCTTCTTTAGTTCTTCTTTGACATCAGTGAGTGAAAATGTATTTATTTGAGCTAAGAATATCAATGGATTTATTTTTATTTTTATATATATTCTGTGCTTCTTCATGAAAGTGAACACTAACAGAATTGTGTTCAAATGAATTTTGACTATGGGTTCATTTAAAGCCATTTAAATATGTCTGGAAGAAAAATCTATTCATAAGGCATAGTGATCCTTTTTGAACAAAAATGAGGAATTACTGAGTGAATCCAACAAAATGCAAACAAGCCGTTTTAAATGTACAGGCATTACCCATTCAGCCTTATCCCAGTATGCACTGGGGCATGAATAATTTATATTTGACAGTTTGCAAGTGCATTTACACTGTTGTTGTTGATTTTGTCACATTATATGTCAGGATGAGTTTGTTCCTCTACTTGAAATTATACGTTTATTACGCACATAAATGAATATTTTATAATTATTTTATTTACTTAATGTAAATAGGAAAGTGTAACACTTCCATTCAGAAAGTAATGATCTATTTACAGTGACTCATTTTGAATTATTTATTTTAAGAAACTTATATGATTGATACATAATTATATACATATACATGTTTTTAATTAATAATGTTGCTTGTAATCTGTTGCCATGATTTTATTGAGTGCATATATACTGTATAATGTCCCCATATTCTAGATGATCTGTATATGATTAAAGCAGCTGGAGTGTGGATGAAGGCTAATGAGGGGAGGAGTTCATGGAGAGAGGGAGACAGTTGGAGGAACACAAGTAGACCAGGCAAAATACGTTTAGTGCGCTCACTAGATCAGAGTATATACTGAGACATAACTGAAACTGACAGAGCATGAGAAAGAAATAGGCTATAGACTTACTTTTCTTTTCTGTCTGACAGCTGGACGGACAGGAGCAAATTTAACTTAAATTATTTTACATAATCCCTAAGCAAAGTCACAATGGTAAACGGTGGATATCTAAAAGAGATTCAGTGTCAAGACAGAAGGCGTGAACGTGGCATGGACAGAGCAATATGTGGCTTAGTTCGTGAAGAAAACTGTGGATTATATCGCAAAGTGAAGTACGTACAGTGAAGAAAAGGAGCTGACTGAAGGTAAGTGCTGCTAATCAATCAGCGGTCACATATAGCGCTTTCTGTTCGCGCGCACCACTAAACTATGTTATTCACGTGCTCTCTTCAGGCACTACAATGTCAAACATGATTTTAATGTTGAATATATTAGGATTATGTATTGAGTGTTTGACCATTGGAATAAATAGCGTCCCTGCTGTTCCTAATGGCTAAAAATAATACAAACGAAAATTGCAAATGATAGCCTGTATTAAAACTATATTCTGTCTGTATTCAAATTATCTGAAGGTTATCTGAGGGCCAATAAGGTGCATTTTTATTTTGTTAACCCCAAAAAGTTAACTATTGCCATAGACCTATGTATTTTCTTACTTTAGGCTTGAGATTAAAAAAAAAGATGAAGGGACATTAAATAATGTGTTAAATAAAATCACGTGGAGTTCGAGTATACTTTTGACTTTATGACTTTAATTTTTTTTAAATGTCAGTAATTTTAACAGGAAAAGAATGTAAAATAGAGTAAAAACTGCATTGGATAACTAAGTTACACCTTGAATTACTTTAAAGATATTCTGTTTTAATATATAAGTTACCTTAAAATCTATGATTACAATTTGTTGTCAAAGCAATCCCTAAAATATTGATAAAAGCAAGTAAAAAGTGAGTCAAATGATAAACAGTAAAAGGATGTTCCTATAATTCTCTGTATGACACGTCACATTTAATCATATTTTACCTATAGGTAGGTAGCCTATATGTAACATTTTATGTTGCTTGGTTAATATTTGATGTATTTTTTTAATGTCATGCTGTTTGAGTGGGTTATATTGAGCATTCTGTTTACATATTAAGCTAGTAAATGCTCAAAGAGAACTTCAACTTTATGAGCTTTGTTTCATCATGTAATGTTGATATATTAAATATATGTTAGTTAAATATATGTTTAAAAAGTAAAATATGCCTGAAAAACTGCCATCATTAATTATGAATTTCTGGCAAAGACAGAGCTCCCAGTTTTTGACAATACATCTTATGGGATTTTTTTTTACTGTGTAGAATATGGGCAGAATAGTTTCTGTTTTATCACAGGTAAAGTTAAAGCGTATGCATGGGTGCAGCAGCCAACTAGAGTTAGGTTAAATCACAGTTCAGTTGTCAGTTCAGAGTCATCTGCAGTACAATGCTGAAATAATTAACTTGTGGAACAATGTGAACAGTACTTTATACAGTTCATACAAAGTATTCATAAAATGAATTCGCTTCATCTCATTTTGAGGTAAACACACATTCTGAATGGTGGAATTATATGGCTGAGGTCAGCTGGAAAGGTCACTATACATCCATCACTCTTATATACACATGGAGGCCCGTGTGTTTCAGAGCGGCACTAATTGCACTTGATGCTTTTCATTTTCCTCTTAATTAGGACTCTAAAATGCTTTACAGTCTTTCATGAAATGCTTTATCCATGAACGCCTGATGATTTTCTGGACATTTGGTCATGGTGATAGTGTAGGGTGATTACATTTGTGATTGATTGCCTTCTAAATGATTTTGTGAAGTGGAACTTTGGTAGCCTGACAAGCCAGACCCACATCAAGAACAAGCCAGACCCACATCAAGATGTTGGGTCTGGGAACACACCATTGGCAGGGCTCGATCCGAGGGGCAGGATAAACGGTTGTCTTTCAAATTCCTTCTGCACGCAACAGGATAGCGTTACAACCAACCAGAGCGTTTTTCCACCAGCGGAGCTAGTTGATGGATTAAAATTTTGCCGTATCCGGCAAAATCTCGCAGAGTCGCGGCCAAAGCTGAATCGAAAAACCCATCTTCTCTGTTTTCAAGTAGCAGGGAATTCACGCAGAACCGTCATAACTCTGCCGTCATTATGTTAAGCCCAGCCACCGACTCAATACACGATGTGATTGGCCTGACTAGAGTTTGGTTTTTCCAGCTCGCAAGCCAACAGAGAGTTGATAGACGACCATGGCTGCAAATTACATTTGCTGCCGCTAGGGTGCATATAGATTTCTTGGCTAGAACTTTGGTTTATCTCATGAGAATTTCATATTAGGCTATAAATTATGTAGGTTTACAAATATTTTCATTTAGGTACAACTGTTCAGCTGCTTGTTAATGCAAATATCTAATCAGCCAATCACATGACAGAAAACATTTAGGCATGTACAGTAGACATGGTCAAGACGATCTGCTGAAGTTCAAGAATGAGCATGATGCTGTTGATGCTGAGCATCAGAATGGGGAAGAAAGGGATTTAAGTGACTTTGAACGTGGCCTTAGTACTACCAACTGAGCATCATTTAAACACCACAGCCTACCTGAGTATTGCTGACCATGTCCATCCCTTTATGCCCACAGTGTATCATCTTCTGATGACTACTTCCAGCATGTCACAAAGCTCAGATCAACTCAAACTGGTTTCTTGAACATGACACTGAGTTCTCTATACTCAAATGGCCTCAACAGTCACCAGATCTCAATCCAAAAAATCACCTTTGGGGTGTGGGGGTATGGGAGATTCACATCATTGATGTGCAGAAATTGCATGATGCTATCATGTCAATATTGACCAAAATCTCTGAGGAATGTCTCCAGCACCTTGTTGAATCTGTGCCATGAAGAATTAAGGTAGTTCTGCTGGTAAGGGGGCCCAACCTGGTACTAGCAAGGTGTACCGAAAGGTCTTGTTTTTTAAATTTTGTTACAAGCTGTTCACATATTGTCAATAAAAAAGCTATTAATACACAAAATAAAATTCTTACATATAGCTCGTTTAACATTCCATGCATTAATCCATAGAACAAAAACGTAATTAAAATCTTCAGTGCGTTGCATGCTTAATTGTTCAGGATTTAGAAAACAAAAGTAGCTATGCAATGGAACCTGTTAATTCTGCAAAACTGGAATCTCAGTTGTCTTGAGTCAACATGTGTGACCTGCTTTTGTTGAAACCTTACAAAGCTTTATGGATTTTTGGACTGAGCGAAAACAAATACTAGGTCAAGTTAGGTTGCAAGTGCCCCACAGCTGTTCCAAATTTCAGCGGTGTTTACCAGAGTTGCACTAACATAGGCTGGATTCATGCCTAAATGTTAATGTGCCTCACTAAGAACTTTGAAATCATGGAGAGAATATAGAGTTATAAGTAAACAAACATAAACACTCTGTGAACCTGAGAGGTTTCAAAGTCCATCGTTGTCTGATGATGTATTCACTTATGGTTTGGTTCCCTTGTGTATGGCCTGGACTATGCACAATAAAGAAGGATAAAAAGGTATGGATTGTTTGCTCGTATTGTTTTTGTAGTTTCGATTGTTATTTTCATTGTTTCCAAGGTTTCGGTGTGTTTGTGAGGACTGCTACACTGTGATCTGTTTAAACAGGGATATATGCAATGAGTTAATGAGTACATGTAGACCAGCCAGTAGAGCATGAACCTGTTTCCAAGATCTCCATGTCCTCGTTCTCTCTCTCACACACACATCACATTTACATTTTTTTAATGTACCTGAAAAACTGTAAAATGAAGAATATTTGCAAAAAATGTTTGCCACAACTATACCTCACTATACTATACTCTAGTAAAATGTCTCTCAGTGTTGGAGGAATGCGGGTGTGTTCTTGGGCAGGAGTCTGGGATTCTGACCCGAGCACAGAACAGAGCTAAAACATGAAAGGACAAACAGACAGCAGAAATGGGTTAGATAAACAAAAGAGCGAACAGATGAAAATAGGTGGATCACTCAGTCATCCTTCCTGTGGTGTGGCTGTTTTCCTGTGATTGACAAAGACGCAAAATATTAATAAAGAAGGATCGAGATATACTTGCAAGTGTTTTTTCTTGGAAACAGCCAGGACTATGCAGAATGACCTTTTTGGGTCAAAGTTAGATGTGTGCAGTTGCATTCAAAAGTTGTATACCTTTTTAAACAGTGAAAATGCATTATTTCCTAATTAAATTAAACTAAGCATTGCAAATTTGAAGGAAAAATGTAATTCATAATTATCACGAGTTTGTGTAAAACCTGATTATCATATTTTCAAGCATGATTTGATCTAAAGAACATCTTGAACTTCATTGGAAACAAGAACATCTGACCGTCTGTACAAAAAGTCACATAATTAATGTCACAATAATTTGATTTCTGACCAAAAAAAAAAAGGGGCAGAATCTGAAATATTACTTAAAATTGAAAGAAAAAAAGTTTTAATATGGTCTTTTTGTGACTCAGACAATTACTTATATTGAAAAAAGATCCACTGCGGTTAATTGCCACCATTCCCTCTATTCTCCTCTGTCTATCCTGCTTTTCCTTTCCAGATAGCGACGCTGCACTATACAGTAGCTTCTCCTGCTGTGAGGCATTCCTGGGGGGGTGTTCATAAATTAGGGATTACTTTCCTTACACGTCTTTTTCGCCTAGTCCACCAGACATGCACGCACACAGATTCCAGTGTAGCCACATAACACGCTGATCTGATGTGCTGACGTACATTGATAAATTCCTTATCTGCACTTCATCACTGCTCAGCGTGAGATCAGTCCACACACACACTCACTGGCAGAAGGATCATCAAAAGAAATCATCATGATGGACCTTCTGAGCATGTTTTCTATTTTCAACATGAATATTATCAAATGTAGTATTTTCTTTAGCATTTATAACACACTATTTTCTCATTTCACACAAGCTGTACAATAATTATGTCACGTTGATTGAAGCAGAGGAGGAAGCAGGATCCATGTGCAGCAGTCTTCTATTAAATAAACTCAAACCATCACAAATACAGACTCAGGAACAGCACAACCAACATAGTACAACGTTAAGAACTGACAAAGACTGAAGACACAGGGCTTAAATACACAAACAAACCGGAGAGCTTACAAGATAAGACAAGACACACCTGAACAGATCTAACTAATCAATATGTAACCATAGAAACAAACAAGCAGGGGCAGAGGAAGACTAAACTGAACTAATAAACAAAACAGACTGCCAATGTTACAAATTAACTTCACAATTAAGATGTAAATTTACCTTATTAGTTAATTGTTTTTGTGAGATGAGAATATCATTCCTTAGCTATGTTGTCATTGCTATTTTCTCAGTCAGGATTTGTATTTGACCAGTTTTGACCAGTGACATAAGGTACCTTGAAATAACGGACCATATAAGATGACGCTAGAAAAAGTAGTGCAACCCACTAGATATCGCTGACCACAAAACCTGAGGACACCAAGAACCGCTGACCCATTTCAATTCCCCATTTTAAAATCATAGTTTTTCCGATTTTGAACTACATTTCTGAAACTGCATATACTACACATAAAATGAAGAATGATTATATGCATGTATGGCAATAATAATAATAAAATTCTGGGTAAAATGTATTTCAAATACACATCTTAAACAGTGTGGCTTAAGAAAATATATGTTTGAAAATTAAAATAGATTTTGTGTAGACTTTCAAATGCCAAAATATGTAATAACATGTAGCTACTTCCAAATCTATTATTTTGGGTACATTTTTTTGTTGTTCAAATGTATTTTGGACAACATAAATATATTAGATAGTTTTAAAAAATGGATAAAAATCTATGATATATATAATTATTAAATTTTCCATATGTGTATATTTATTTTGTGTGCAACAAACTGATACAGTATAAACTTAAACATTTATTTATATTTGTCACATAAACATCTGGATCATACACGTACAAGTGCACTTATCATCTTGCTCCCTAATTTTAAAATTAATTTTACAATTTTTAAATTTGCAGTACGTATTTTTGTATTCTCTCTCTCCTCTATTTCTCTCTGTGTCTTCTAGTATTATCTCTCTTATTTTTCACCTTTATTTATTTATTTGATGGCAAAAGGCACCTTTAGAAAGTCCCAGTGCACCCCACTGCTGTGCCATGAACGTCCTTTCCTTCTCTCATATGACCCTGGACTGGCACAGAACACCATCACTTTTAAAATGACTATTTACCCATGAGCATCATTCAGCATCTGAAAGGCATTGCACATCTGAAGCTCAGCTTTTGATGAAGTGAAGAGCCAGGTTGAGCTTTGCTAAAACTGTTACTGTGCAGTTGCTTTTGACCTGGAATAGAAGCTATCAAGGACAGCTTGATCTGCTGAAAGGACGATATTTACGTAAAAATCAGATACTGTGAACAGCAGAGGTGACAGAGAGATGATACGAACTGAGAGAGGAGCAACGGAGTGAGAGATGGATGAGTGCACTGCTGCTCTCCACAGTTGGCTTTCACATCCTCCACTCTCATCTCTTCTTTTTCAATCTACCCCCTTGACCTCCAAGCAGAGCACCACGGGAAACTGGAAATATTTTTAGTGTCCGCCTGATAACCAGCAGATGAAGGTTGAAGAGACAGAGGACATGTCTCTGTTTGGTGTGGTTTTGCTCAGATTTGATCGCTCAGAAGTTGCTCTTTCCTAGCTCAGAAGACTTGTGATGTGTCTTCTAAATAAAAACGCATGAGACATTTGTTGACATACAATAAGGCCTTGTCCACACGCTCTCCAAAGTGGATAAATTTGAAAACGGCATTTTCACGTCTGTGAAACCGGAGGTATGTGAAAATAATGATACATGTTAAAGGGTTAGTTCACCCAAAAATGAAAATTATGTCATTAATGACTCACCCTCATGTCGTTCCAAGCCCATAAGACCTTCATTCATCTTCGGAACACAGTTTAAGATATTTTAGATTTAGTCCGAGAGCTTTCTGTTCCTCCATTAAAAGTCAATGGACGGCATACTGTCCATGTCCAGAAAGGCAATACAGACATCGAGAGAAGGAAATGAATAGTGGAATAAAGTCATTATTTTTGTTTACTTTTTGCGCACAAAAAGTATTCTCGTCGCTTGATAAACTTAAGATCGAGCCACTAATGTCACATGGACTACTTTGATGATGTCTGTATTGCCTTTCTGGACGTGAACAGTATGCCGTCCATTGACTTAAAATGGAGGAGCTCTCGGACTAAATCTAAAATATCTTAAACTGTGTTCCGAAGATGAACGGAGGTCTTATGGGCTTGGAACGACATGAGGGTGAGTCATTAATGACATAATTTTCATTTTTGGGTGAACTAACCCTTTAAGTCATGTGAAGCATACTGTACCATTAAATATTCATGTTTATACGGGTATTGTGCCTGTTATGTGTTAGCTATTCACTTTTACACTGTTGCTAAAATATGTTACTTTGACAGAAAATTCACTCGCATTTGCTGTCCTGCAGCAAAACATGAGAGCAGTTGCGTTTTAGACCAAACATAATGGTGAGTGCGAGTGACCTGGAATATTTTGCTAAATAAAATGATCCCGCCAGAAGAATTGCGTGATAACTTGATTAGCCTATGTCTTGTTCTGTCTGTATCATCTCAGTGAGCTTTTATGAGGGTTTACACATGCGCTGTAAGGCGAATTTTGCGCTTTCATACGTTTCAGTGTGGATGAGAAACTTTTGGAAAACGCTTGAAAATGCTACTGTGAACGGAGAGCGTTTTGAAATGAAAACTCAGTTTTCATATCTATCCGGATTAATTTAGATGTAGCCTACGAGTTTAGAGCTATAAAATCCATGCAGATAGCAAAGCTCACATAATTTAGTCCTCAATCCCAGGATTGGAAATATCACAATGAATAGGTAGGCTAATGTAAAAAAAGGAGACTGTAGTATAAAATACTGTTCACATTTCATAACAATAACATTCCAGAAGGAAAAATGTACAAATATATTTCAGGTAAAAATACGGAAAAATATAAAATAGACATTTACACAATTGTGCAGTCTGTGTAAAAAAAAAAAAAAAAAAAAAAAACCTCTTACACTAGACAAATCTGACCACACTGTGCGATACTGTTGCGATCTCTTTTAAAACCCTATGTGATATTTCTGTTGGAACCAAAATGAGATCTCTTTCATATCTCAGTTGTTTCTGCTAAAAATTACAGAGAGCAAATGAGTCTCCTGCAAAATCTGAGATGGAGACTCCATTTGCTCTCCCTGTGATCTCTCTGCTGTATATGGGAAACAATTGAGATATGAAAGAGATCTCATTTTGGGGATTTATCCAACGGGCAGACTTGACTGAGCGTATCATATACACTTGCCCAGCAGGGGCAAATCACAGAGCCGCTTTCAGCCTCCTGATGAATAGCCAGTGCCAGCTTCAGAAACATTTAAAGACCCAGAGCACATGAGGAGGCTCTTTCTGTAATTTCCCAGGAGGTATCAAAGTAGATAACGGAAAGTAGTCAGGACATGCAAAGAGCGCGAACAGACGACAAAACTGACACCAAGCAACTGACGGGTTTTCAGCAGGCGACGTCAAAGGAAGACCTACATTCATTTCATTAGGACTCCAGCTCTGAGGAGGCTATTTCTGTTGTGAATTGATTATGTAAACACAAGATGAAAAGCGCCACTCCAGATGGAGAGAGTGAGAGCAGGAGGAGTGAGTGAGAATGAATGAATGAATGAAGTGAATGAAATATTGCAGGTCGCAGAGACTTGGGCTTGAATCAAGAGCTAATTTTAAAACAAACTGCATTCGAGAGCTTTCTGGTTCCATTCTCGCTAATCCACACGTAAATCAATCAAAACGACAGGAATACACTTATGGAAGACAACACAGCACACATGAGCTTACAAACACCAGAAGAATGAAAGAAAAAATCATGGAACACAAATGCTAAGGACTATTGTTCAGTGTTAGTTCAAAGTGTACACTCGAAGCGATACTAGTCTGCACTTCACATCAGTGTAGCCTAAATGCATTCGCTATAGTAAAAGTGTAGTAACCATGTTTTTTTGGCAGATTGATTACCATTTGTATAACCACAGTGTTACTACAAATACCATTAAACTATGGTTAGTGCAGCAAAACCATGGTTAATTTGTGGTTACCATGGTTTAAATATTAACCATGTTTTGGGTTTTTTATTTGTAGTAACCATGGTTCATTTGCGTGCATCGCACAGCTTTGCCACACAGATTTTGATAGTTGGTCTGTTAAATAAAACAGGCAGTTTGCCAAATATGTAGGCTAGGGGTAATTGTGTATGAAGATGCGAAGTAAATTAATATTTTTGAGATAAACTAATAATTTCAATATTTCACACGTGGGTCTATTTATGTCTAATTTTCATGTTCATGAGAAGGGTCGAATATGTGATAAATGAGTGTTTCCCCCCACGCTTTTTCCATTTTGAAGACAAAAACGAGAAAACAAATTATTAAGGTACACAGACCCCGAAGCCAGCACACAGACCAGTGTATCTCCACATATAAATATAAAGATGTTAATAAATCTAGTCTTTCGAATCCACTTTTACAAGATACAGATGCACATTTTCTCCTAATTTATAGTGGCAGTACTCTTCACAGTAACCCACACTGTTCTGCCTTTATTATCCGATGCTCTTTTCTTAAAGGCTTTTGCACTTTCACTCTTTTACTCATATTTGATTTACTATATCCTTAATACCACTATGCTTGTAAGGTAAATTGCTTTAAAATACTTTAAAAGCATGAAATTTATGAGTGTATTCAGTAAATTAGGCAAAAATGAAGTTTAATGTAAGTAAAAGCAAACTTAATTTTCATTTCAGTTATACACTGTATGTCAGCACATAATAATTATAAAGTCTGCATTCTTCTCTATTTAGTCCCTGAAAGCCTGTCCTCCTGCCTCCCCTCCCTCCTCCCACCCATGCCTCAGTCATACGCTGTGTATCCAAAAGAGAGATTAAAACCATAATTGTTCCCATATCTCTTTCGTTTTTTTTTCTCAGTCTCACTGCAAATATGTTTTCCTGTGTCTGGAGATAAAGGATGAGTAAATACCAAGAGATTCTCAGAGTTGCCTTTCAGATATTTGCTAAATAAATTTGCTTTAATGTGTTTTAGCAGCTGGTCATCATTACCACGCAGCATCTTAATGAGGCAGATACAAAGAGAACAGAGTTTATTTTAATGTTTTATGAAGAAATTGCAGTGTTCGGACAATGATTCAACTCTATATTTAATAAATTCATCTCATTTTATTGCCTCTTTCTCTCAAACAAAACTATATGATATGATATGTATAATGATATGTCGATAATTTAACAAGTTATGTGCACATCTACGGTGGAAACAAATTTCCACTTGAGGACAAATCTATCTAAACATCAAAACTACCCTCAAAAGTTTGAGTACATGTATCATAAGTTTCTTTCTGTTTTAGTTAATACACAATGATTTAACGTGTTTTAAGAGCTTTCTCTAAAACCTCCCTAAAAACAGAAGTAGAGATGGAGAATTTAATTTGAGATGATATGGAAGACATCCTCCTAATGTTCTCATTTGATTTAGACGACACCATTCCATTACTCGCGTAGAAGAGCTACAGAAATAGCCAACAAAATTAAATTCATTTGACCTAATTTTATTAAAATGATTTACAACTGTTTGTTTACCAATTTAGGCCAGCGAGGGATCAGTATTAGAATGTTTTAGTTTTGCCTCTCACATCTGTCCTTGTTGTAGGTCATGAGGATGGCCTCTTGGGAAGAGAATTTGGGTCAGCCCAATCGCTCTGTGCTGGAGATGGAGGGGCCACCAGACCTGTCAAGCTCCCTCTTCAATCTCAGCAGCAGTTATGGGGCCACAGGGTCTTTCCTCTGGCTGTTTCCATCAGAGAACGTCACATGGACCACCATGAGGCCCACAATGCAGCCAGTTGCCCCTCCACGGGTACGGGACCAAGCCTTGGCCCAGGCGGAGATTGGGGTGCTGGGGCTGGTGCTTGCTCTCACTGCTCTGGGTAACGGATTTGTGCTGTGGGTGCTGCTGCGTAGGAAGAAACATGCTCCCATGCACCTTTTCATGGTCAATCTGTGCGTGGCTGACCTGGTAGTGGCCTTCTTTCAGGTAACCGCCTCTTCAGACTATTAAAATGATGAGTGCGGAGAAAAGAGCGGGTAATGAGTAATCACTGATCTCAGTGGAAACATAGAGACTACATTTAATAAAATGCAGTTGACGTATCAAGCGTGGGAGTAATGAGTGTCAGCAGGGAAGTTGTATAAATTGTAGATTAATATTAATCAAAATAATTGTGATATGGCTTTTATGCAAAGGCTGAAATTTTATTTAATAAGTGTGCCGCGTGCTTTAGAAATGTTACAACAGTAATATTTCTTATTTTGTTTAACAATTTTATTTAAAAGTAATAGTGATCAAAATAATAATGAGAATTATAATATTTATATAATGACCAACATTTTGGCCAATTTATGCATTCCTAAAAACAAGCACAGCAGACCTGAAACTTGAACACAAACACACTCAATTTAAATCTCAATCACATTTTTTATCAGAATTTAAATTGATCTTTTTTTTTTCAAATCCTGCATCCCTAGATGTTAGCTGCTAATGTGGCAAAGAATGTGTTTGTCATGGTAAAATAATGGCAGTTCAATTATGACAACTCCTGAAATAGTTTTAGCATGTGAATAGATGAGATAATGTTAATGTATTTGGTCTTGGTGGACAAGATCGCATACACGTGTTGTTTCAGAGCAAGTGAGCATGTAAGATCTGCTGCTGCTGCATATATAGACATAAATCCCTTAGCAGTTCTAGACAGGTGGAGGTGGAGGGTTTCAGAGGAACTCTGATAGCGCACTGCAGGACCAGCTTACAGCAAACACAGCGAGGCCAATCAGCTTGTGCCATGTAGTAAATGATGTGCCATCTAGAGTTTCGTGATCATAAATTCTAATTATATGTTTTTATTTTGTCCCCAGGTGCTGCCACAGTTGGTGTGGGACATCACTGAGCACTTCCATGGCCCTGACGCTCTGTGCCGCTCCGTCAAATATTTGCAGATTGTCGGGATGTTCGCATCATCCTATATGATCGTGGCCATGACTGTGGATCGGCACTATGCCATCTGCTGCCCCCTGCAGGCGTATCGCGGGGGCGCGCCCTCTCGCTGGAACACCCCTATCATGGTTGCATGGGGCCTGGCCCTTTTGCTCAGTTTACCACAGGTGAGGAATACATCTCAGATCATTCCTGACTGATTTATTTAATATGTTGTTCAAGCTCATGACTCTCTGCTCGCTCATACATAGGTGTTTATCTTCTCACGGTCAGAGGTGTCCCCTGGGGTGTTTGAATGCTGGGGCCACTTTGCTGAGCCATGGGGTCTTAAAGCATACGTCACCTGGATGACTGTGGCTGTGTTCGTATTGCCAGCCTTAATCATCACTGTCTGTCAGGTATCTCCAGCTCATTCTCTTTCCCTCTCAATCTCTCACTCCCTACTCTTTTTTTTTATTATTATTAAAATGGTATGGCTTTGACATCTCTTGTCTAACAATGCTTTATAGAATAAGAAAGGCTTAGCATGTATAATGGAAATTAATAGGTGAGATTCAGAATTCAGCTGTAGGAATTTTGGCTTTCTTTTGACTAATTTTGACGTAGTGTTCCTTTAGTTTAAAACAAAGAGCAAGGCACTAGAAATGCCAAGGTCATGGGTTTGATCCCTAGAATGCATGAATTGATAAAATGTATACATGTAAATGTATGAATTAATAAATGCAATGCAACATATTTGAGATAAATCGCCTGCCAAATGCATAAATGTAAATGACTACTCGCTCTTTTGCTAAGCCTCCCTTAACTCTTCCCCGCCATTGATGGAAATTTCTGTCATTTATGAGACAACGCTTCTCCGCCATTGACTATACGCTAGCGCAGTGGTTCCCAAACCTGTCCTGCCGGCACCCCAACACTGCACGTTTTCTTTGTCTCCCTAATCAAACACCCCTGATTCAACTCATCAGCTCATTATCACATGGGTTAATGAGCTGATGAGTTGAATCAGGTGTGTTTGATTAGGGAGACAAAGAAAATGTGCAGTGTTGGGGTGCCGGCAGGACAGGTTTGGGAACCACTGCGCTAGGGGACGCTATTTGGCATCTTCTTAAAGAGTACTGAATATCCTGATCAAAACACATGGGAAGAAGAAGCAGAAACAAGCGATAACATGTAAGCAGATGCATATGTCATCAATATTAAGCAACATATAAATCAAAACTGCCTAATGTTACAGAATGAAATGTCGACCCAGGGAGAGCTAAAGGACTGTGCAAGCATTAGGGGTGTTGATGGACTCTATCTACTTCTGAATCCGATCTGGATGTAGTTTTTTTGTTTTTTTTTTATACAAAAACACGTTTCTCTTAGCTTTTTGCTCAAAATGTTGCTTTTTTATGAAACTTACCCACATTAAAGTGTCGATAAGAAAAGAATACATTAAGCTAGAATAAAACAAGGTTTTTATTTAAAAACAAAGGCTCTGTTCTTTCTTTTGACATATTGCATGTTCAGATATTTATACAACAAAATATTCTGGGGGCCATGAAATTTTAGTGAAAATGATCAAAAACGCTGGCAAAGACTGTTGCCAAGCATAATTTTCTCAGACAAGCTCTAATGTAAGTCTTTGGAGGAGCTGTGTGTTTGGATAGTTTTATGGAAATATTGTAAACTGCATGACAATGTAAATTCCCAACACATTTTTACCACTTTATGAGCATGGTTTACCCAAAATAACTCTGTTCACAGAAATCTCCTATGGGATGTTCTGTAAAGTCTGTGTTGTCTGTGTTATTCCTGTGTAGAACATGATTTCCTCAGATTAGGAATGTTTATTTGAATTAAATTTAATACTTTCAAAACAGACACAGATTTTTATTTAGCTATATACCACCATAAAATGTTTGCTACAATTTAAACCCAGGAACTTCAAAAGTTAAAAGCATTCTTAATGGCACACAACTCTGTTCCATGGTCGGACTATTTTTACATTGATTTATCTCTTTTTTATCTCAGGTTCGCATCTTCAGAGAAATCCATGACAATATTTACCTGAAGTCAGAGCGGGTGGTGACGGCAGAATTCAAGAGGAACTCTGTCTTCTTCCACTTTGCTCAGCGGGAGGGGGGCAGGGGAAGGAGCAGAGAGAGAAACAGACAGAGCAGACACACTCACCACGCTGACAGCAGTTTCAGTCAAGCTCACTGCAGCCCCTCACATCGTGCCAGAGAGGAAGACTACTCTCAGACTTTACCCTGCAGGAGCTCTATCTGTGAGCCCTGCTTTGGGCCCCGCCCCTCTTCAGACAGCTCCTCCCCTTCCATCACAACTCACCAGCAAAACACCCCCAACCACCTCTCAGACCCCTCCCATTCTCAGTCATTATCAGCCAATAGCGTTTGTGCATTGGCTGGACATCCAAACAGCGCTGGAGCTTCTGAACTGTGGCCAGATGTGCTTCCAGATGCTTTTCCCATTCCGACAGAGTATTCGCACCCGCCACCTCTCCCAGGTGTGACCAAGGCCATGTCTAAGACAGTTAGGATGACTCTTGTCATTGTGCTGGTCTACACCATCTGCTGGTCTCCTTTCTTTATTGTTCAGTTATGGGCAGCCTGGGACCCCAACCCACCAAAACAAGGTCAGACTTTAACTACTGTAGATACATACATGTATGTACATGTCCTGTATAGTCACACAACATATTGCAACAGTGTCGCCCCATTTTTCATCTGCGCTGGTTCTGGAAGAATGTTCTTTTTTTTCCATATCTCCCATATGGATTTTAAAATAGTCTTCATTAAAGAGTTATAAGCCATGAACCAACCAATCAGCTACAAGGTGAATCACAACACTGAAACTTTGGTTTGCAGAAAAAGTTTTTGAAAATTAGGCAAAAACACAAAGGTACAAGACTGTAGTACTTAATGGTTTTATTGAGGGAAAGAACTACAATCCTATGAAGGATTGCGAACAGCATAATCTAATTAAAAACTATGGAGAAATACAAGACTACTCATTTACAAATGTTGCTTATATGTATAAAAATAATAAGTCTATTGCAAATATATATATATATATATATATACAAACATTTCAGTATTTTGAGAGCATAGAGGGATCGCCTCGATTACATAATTTGCAGTGCCTCATGGGAGTGGGCGGAGCTATTTTGGAGCGTGTTGCTTTTTTGACTCTCTGACTGGTGTAATTTTCTGTTCAGAATCATGGGTGATGTAGTTTTTCACCAGGAATTCCACTGTTAAACACGATTATTTAAAAAATAAGATGAAATCATGCGGCCTGACGGCTTCAGCAGAGGCAAATACCATGGATTAACAACCTCGTGGCTCACCGTATGTCTGTCTTTAAAAGTTTATAAGCTATCGTTAAAAATCTATTTCCTTATGGAGTTTTTTCTTCTGGAACCTGACTGTTGCACACTTTAGGGTTCTTGGATGCCATAAACACGGTGCTGTATTTTTTTTAAAGGGTTCATAACATAATAGGCAATAGTTTGAAACAGGAAATTGCTTCACAATCATACAACACGTTTCATCAAATCTGCGACGAAATAAGCTAGAACAGTCCACTCGCCAAAAATCAATGGGAGAAATCGCAAAGATCAATATCGTGTCAATCTGAAAGTCCCGACGTTTAGTTAAAAGTTCCAATACATTTTTTTCGATACAGACTATACAGACTTTTTTCATGCATGTGAATTAGTTAACTTTGTTAATTAGACACCAAACAATTTTTAAAGTAAAATTGTTTTCAATTTTTTTTTCAATACGTTCATTCAGCAAGTATCCATTTACTGTCAATTTTGATCAATTTGAAACATTTTAAATAAATGTTCTTTTGAAATTTCTATGATCAAGGAAAAAATGACAGCTCCCACAAAAATATTAAGCAGCACAACTGTTTTCAACATTGATGATAAGACAATGTTTCTTGAGCAGCAAATCATCATATTCGAATGGTTTCTGAAGGATCATGTGACACAAGACTGGAGTAATGATGCTTAAAATTCAGCTTTGCCATCAGCAGGGTGGTGTTAAATAACCAAACAATCAACACATTCTCCAGGAATCTCTCAAAAACAGAGGTGCCTGTTCTTGGAAATCTACCTTCCAGCAGAGTTTCATTCCAAGTACAATCAAAAACACATGAATCAGTTCATCAGGGTCTTCAAGTTTACTGGGAAATTGCAGGCAGGTGTGTTAGAGCTTGGCTGGAACTAAAGTCTGTGGGAGGAGAGATCTCCAGAAGCAGAAATAATCAATCATGGTTTCAATGAGTCCCTTTTTATTTTCCTCTTCTTTTTTAACTGCCCCCTGCTTTCTTTCCCTTTAACACATAAACAGAAAAACACCTGCTCACTCGCCTGAGTGTTGGGTAATCTCATTGGTGTTTACACCTCTGTATTAAACTGGACTTTCTGCACAGTTTGACCAGCCACCTGGTAACGAAATCACTATGAAAATCAGCACAATTACAGCATTTTAAAGTTCTACATGGCTTATATCCCCCCACCTTACTTGTTTTTTAGTCAGCTTAAATGACAGTAAAGACATTAATGTTACAAAATATTTCCATTTCAAATAGAAATTTTGTATTTTCTATTCATCAAAAAAAGATTAAACGGCGCAACTGTTTTCAACATCGATTATATTAAGAAATGTTTCTTGAGCAGCAAATCGGCATATTACAATGATTTCTGAAGGATCATGTGACACTGAAGACTGGAGTAGCCTAATGATGCTGAAAATTCAGCTTTGACATCACAAGAATAAATAACACTTTCATTATAAATAATATTTCTCAATATTAGTGTTTTTAATGTAGTTTTGATCAAATAAATGCAGCCATGGTGAACGTCTTCTTAAAAAACTTACCAACAACTTTTCAATGAGAGTATATTATATATGTCTTAAATGCAAATTCACTGTGTTAGTTTGTAATTAATTTATGGCCTTTTTCCTTACAAAAACTACAGCTTCTGTCCAAATAATTACAGTTAATGTCACTACTGCAAAATCATAATCCCATATATGAATAAGGGATTATTATTTGCATTTGTGTTACAGTCTTTAAAGCTATTATTCTAAGCGATTTTAAGATTTTCACCTGGTAGATGATCTCATGGACTTGCACAGATTATTATCACAACGATATTGCTATATTGTCAATGCAGTAGACTAATACACACAAATGGCTCTGAGTTGACTTTTATCTCTCATACAGGGGCTGCTTTCACTATCCTGATGCTGCTAGCCAGTCTAAACTCCTGCACTAACCCGTGGATCTACACAGCCTTCTCCAGCAGTGTGTCCCGTGAGCTGCTCGCACTGCTGCGCTGCCAAACCGGATCCCCACGTCGAGGTTCCCTGCCGGACGACTCAACCACAACTCACACGTCAACCAACACCAAGGACTCCATATACTGACCTCTGGCCTGACTCTACTAAACACACACACACCAGCACATGGCAAACACACCACTGATGTGATGGGCTAGACCCTTTCCCAAATGCAACTCTTTGCCCACATAATGGCGGATACATTTGGGCTCATGAACAGCATTTCATCCTAAGATCTTATGAACTTCACAAGGCACGCGCCAACTCAGCAATTGTGCATGAAGTGCGCCGTTTGATACAGGACTGGGGTAATGTCCACGCATGTCCTTTAGATTCAGGTACATGGTGGTTACACAATATGAACAGCAGATACTGATCCATTAATAACAACTTGCATCAGTTTGAAAGACAAAACCACATCGCCATGCCTAGTGCATTTTACAGACAGCTGTCCATTCAGTCACACGAAAACAGACTGGAGTGATGAATCAAGAGGATGGGGGGGGGGGGGTGTTAGTAAGCGAAGGATCGGAGGTCCTCCATTGTTCTCCATCTTTCTTTCATGCCTCAACCGAGTGTTTTCATAGATTAGCATCACAGGATTATATCAGAATTCACAGTACAAAGTGTGGAAAATGCATGTGAACAACACGAATGGACAAAACGTTATCTGGATTTACTCGAGATAGCTGCCAAAGACCAGCGGCAAGATGCTGCGAATTAGATTTTCAGAAGTTTAGGGGAACATATTCACCACCAGCAAGAATGTTACAAAAATATCAGCCTATGACATGGGAATCAAACGCAGTGACAGCTTAGTGATTTTCTAAATGATATGTCAAATCTAAAGAAAGACACTGTGAATTGAATTGGTCTACAGTATTTGAGTACTAGCTAAATGATTAGAATTGCTGCAGGGGAAGGGTTTACAGCAGGCAGAAATCTACATTTGACCACCGCTAGACACAAAAACATTTTTTGTTTTTTTACAGAAGAAACAGGGTAATGGTAAATGAACAGCAATATAGGTATAAGTATTGTAGCAACATTTCGAGAGCAACTGCTACAGTTGAAATCTCTACATTATGTACATATGTAAAAACTAATCACACCAATTTCAGTTTCATCCACAAGTTTGTCACTCTTTTAGCTCTCTACCTCTTTGTTTGATTTTGTGTTAAAAGATCTATTTTGTCTCATTTGGAATCGGGACCATTCACATGCTTCAGAGTAACTTATTTGTACAGAAAATATTAACATTATAATAAAGAAGTGTAAAAGGATTAAGAAAAAATGTACTACACTGCAACTTAAGCGCCTTATTATAAAGAAAAGTATTATATACATATGTACATGTATGTTTGTAACGCACAGATTCTTGAGGTACTTGGTTAGTGCAATTAGGAATTCAGTAGAATTGTGGTAGTGGTAGTCCAATCTCACACTTTTGAGTGCTAATCTCACCCCTTCAAGTATTTATTAGAAACACACTTTTCAAGCATTTTAGAATTGATTTGGAAAGTCTAAAACTCACTCTTTGGGAAAGCCTTACTCTCATAGCTTGAGAAAATAGTTGTTGTTTTTTCTAAATATTTTGGCCTTTCACATTTCATGCTTGATGACAAAAGGATTGAGATCGGAAATGCATTAATATTTCCTCATTTAACAAAGGAATTGGTAACAAATCATATAATTGAACAATCATTTTGATTGGCACAAATGTACTGTTCTCTCCATGATATTGTCTAACAGTAAATGATGACCTTGATTAACTGTAAACTATAACCGTTAGATATTAGTAGTATTGAAACAATTCTGAGAAAACTAACAGCTAGTGACCTTTTTAATATCCTCAATGCATAATGATGAATATAAATCACACATTTGATACATAAGATATGCAGTACCTAAATATGATTGACAATGTAATAAATTATTTTTTATATTACTTTACTTTGTTGTTCTTTATTTATTTCCTTTTTAATTGCTTCATCTTCATAAGGTAAATATATATATAAACTTGTATAACAAAAGTTTCACATTCATAGGCCACAAAACTCACTTTTGTTAAACATCAGTCTTGATGTACTGTAAGGAAATATATGCATAACTCACTTGAATTGTTTAACACGTCACATTGTTGAGGTTATTTAATTAATCGCACCAAAGCAATGGCAATGTTTTTCTTTATTTTGTTACACTGGTTGATATACAAATGGAAAATGATTGTAAAATGTTTTTCAAATTTATTTTCAGTTATATCATTGTAGAAATACTCTATTCGCAGTAAATCGAGAATAATTTACTCCTTAATGGTACCGTCCATTTATTTATGCTTACAACTAAAAATACTGAGTGGACTTGCTTTGTGAATTAAACTTGAGATAACGATGCAAATGAGAAGTACATTGCAAACATTATTTGAGATTAGTTGCACAGCTATAATTTTATGAGAATTGATTGTAGACAGTCGAGTCTGGCACTCGTGTCAGCCTCTACTGCTACTTATCCCGGATATTTTTGGGCATGTGAACGACTCTATATTGTTGGAGGGGCTTATGGAACAATAGAGCTAAAAAAAAAAAAGCATTATAATATGGATATCCAGTGCAACCATATGCTTGTGGATTTGCTGTCGGTCTACCCTGCCTTTGCTGACTGGGAGATGACAGGCAGACGGGTGCCATGCCTGGGGTCAAAAGTGGTGGCTGTATGTACCCGTCTCTTTCCTTTATGCAAAGAAACTTCACAAAAACATGACAGGCTATTTTTGCCTCTGCATCACAGATGAGAAAATCATACTATCTCCAGATGACTGTATAAGA
Organism: Scardinius erythrophthalmus; assembly: GCF_964197995.2. Taxonomy (NCBI): domain Eukaryota; kingdom Metazoa; phylum Chordata; class Actinopteri; order Cypriniformes; family Leuciscidae; genus Scardinius; species Scardinius erythrophthalmus. Next base: position 22,079,087 of record NC_138235.1, read on the forward strand.
GCCACCTGTTTTAAGGGGAATTTCACCAGTTTTATTAGAAGATACTACAGTAGACTATCTCTCTTAATCTGAAATCTCAGTTTGAGTGCTACTGCAAGACGCCTGATGTGATCATCACCATCAGATCCCACTTAGAAAGATTAACTGTAATGCACAGCACATTCTTACATGCATGTTAACCCCTGTTAACTGGTTAATCAAGCATGTCTTAAAGGGTCACATGGGATACTAGGAGAGGACAGAGAGAAATAGAGACTGGATATGTTCAGAATGGAACACTAGCTTACAACTTATTGAATACTGTGCAGCACTGAATACAGTCTTCTAATCAGAGGTTAAATTGGGCAGGAGCGCACCGGAGCGCAGCTCCGCCTCGTCAGGTCCACAACACACCCTGACAGAGCTCAGCTCCGTCTCCTTCAGCACCAAATATAGTTTTTCCACTTGAATTATTTTTCATCTCCTGGCAAATACATGGCATAGGCTATATGAGACTGCATAATTAGCAAGACTACACAGAGACAACCAGGCTGCATGGAATTATCAGACATCATAATGCATTAATCTCTGTGTTCTCTGGTTCAGCACCCCGCCCACAGCCATCAAAGGAAAACTGTCACAATTGTAAGCGTAACAGCGACATTACCATGGAAACCCGCAAACAGCTAGAGCGATCGAGCAGCTACCACTGAAGTCCTCTGTTTACAGTCTTGAATTATTTTATTTTTTTTGCCGTTTTCAAAAGTTTTTTTTTTTTTGTCCGAATCAAATGTTTTATGGTTACGATTCAACTCGTAGCTGGCTGCCTTGGTTCCAGACTTAAAACTCTTTATATCAGCAGTTTAATGAAACGTCAACAGAGATATTGAACGGGGGAAATCACTTCGGAAACAGAGTCGTTAAAAAATGGATGTCACTGTTGATATCTGGGTCAAATGAAAGCTCATTTATAAAAAGCTCATAATAATTATAATAATAATAATAATAATCATTTGTTACATTTGTATAGCGCTTTTCTAGGTACTCAAAGTGCTTTTTCATGGAAGGGGGGATCTCCTCAACCACCACCAATGTGCAGCATCCAAGTCTACACCGAGTTATTCTATTTTTAAAATTTGCACCCTGTTGACTTCAATGGGGCAAGTACTAATTGCCGAGTTCACGCGCATAGGTTTAGTACCTATGATCACGCACGTGAACTCGGCAATCGACTACTTTGGACTTCACCCGAAAACAGGATGTAAACAGGTATTTGCGCTGGCTTAAATAACATCATTTTTATACATATCTTTCACATCTACTGCAGTCAGATTCACTCGTGTTCACTCAGAAGGAATCACTCACATTTTCTGTGCACTTGTAATGACACATCAAGGATGTTAAGAGGCTAAAAGCAGGTTTAGTACTTGCCCCATTGAAGTCAACAGGGTGTAAATTTTAAAAATAGAATAACTCGGTGTAGGCAACACCGATTTTTGTCGTTGTTCTCTGTATTGACAGCACTCCAAATGTACAAAAAAATGAAAATTGACCGGAGTTCTCCTTTAATGCATTATGACGTCTGATAATTCCATGTAGCCTGGGTGTCTCTGTGTAGTCTTGCTAATTATTCAATATCATATGCCACGTAGTTGCCAGGAGATGAAAATTAATTCAAGTGGAATAAAAATATTTGGTGCTGAACGAGACGGAGCTGAGCTCCGGCAGGGTGTGTGGACCTGTGGACCTGGCCTAATTTTACCTCTGATTAGAGTGTATTTATACCTTTATTAAAGAGTAATAATACATTGTGTAATTATACCTTTATTAAAGAGTAATAATACATTGTGTAATTATACATTTATCACAGTGTAATAATACATTGTGTCATTATGCCTTTATTACAGTGTAATAATACATTGTGTAATTATACCTTTATTACAATGTAATAATACATTGTGTAATTATACATTTATCACAGTGTAATAATGATACATTGTGTCATTCTGCCTTTATTACAGTGTAATAATACATTGTGTCATTCTGCCTTTATTACAGTGTAATAATACATTGTGTTATTATACCTTTATTACAGTGTAATGATACATTGTGCTATTATACCTTTATTACAATGTAATAATACAATGTGTAATTATACATTTATTACAGTGTAATAATACATTGTGTAAATATACCTTTATTACAGTTTAATAATACATTTTGCTATTATACCTTTATTGCAGTGTAATAATACATTGTGTTATTATACATTTATTACAATGTAATACATTGTGAAATTATACTTTTATTAAAATATAATAATTCATTGTGCTATTATACCTTTATTACAGTGTAATAACACATTGTGGTATTATACATTACAGTCCAATAATACATTGTGTAATTCTACTTTTTTACAGTGCCATAATACATTGTGAAATTATACCTTTATTACAGTGTAATAACACATTGTGATATTATACCTTTATTACAGTGTAATGATACATTGTCTTATTATACCTTTATTACAGTGTAATACATTGTGTTATTATACATTTATTACAATGTAATAATACATTGTGTTATTATACATTTATTACAATGTAATAATACATTGTGATATTTTACCTTTATTACAGTATAATAATACATTGTGTAGTATACCTTTATTACAGTATAATAATACATTGTGTAATTATACCTTTATTACAGTGTAATAATACATTGTGTTATTATACATTTGTTACAATGTAATAATACATTGTGTTATTATACATTTATTACAGTCCCATAATACATTGTGAAATTATACCTTTATTACAGTGTAATAATACACTGTGCTATTATACCTTTATTACAGTGTAATAACACATTGTGGTATTATACCTTTATTAAAGTGTAATAATACATTGTGTTATTATACATTTATTACAATGTAATAATACATTGTGTTATTATACATTTATTACAATGTAATAATACACTGTGCTATTTTACCTTTATTATAGTGTAATAACACATTGTGGTATTATACATTTATTACAGTGTAATGATACATTGTCTTATTATACCTTTATTACCGTGTAATAATACACTCTGTTATTATACCTTTATTACAGTGTAATAATACATTGTGTTATTATACATTTATTACAATGTAATAATACATTGTGTTATTACATCTTTATTACAGTATAATAATACATTGTGAAATTATACCTTTATTACAGTGTAATAATACATTGTGTTATTATACATTTATTACAATGTAATAATACACTGTGCTATTATACCTTTATTACAGTGTAATAACACATTGTGGTATTATACATTTATTAAAGTGTAATGATTCATTGTCTTATTATACCTTTATTACCGTGTAATAATACACTGTGTTATTATACCTTTATTACAGTGTAATAATACATTGTGTTATTATACATTTATTACAATGTAACAATACATTGTGTTATTACAACTTTATTACAGTGTAATAATACATTGTGTAATTATACCTTTATTACAGTTTAATAATACACTGTGCTATTATACCTTTATTACAGTGTAATAATACACTGTGCTATTATAACTTTATTACAGTGTAATAACACATTGTGGTATTATACATTTATTAGAGTGTAATGATACATTGTCTTATTATACATGTATTACCGTGTAATAATACACTGTGTTATTATACCTTTATTACAGTGTAATAATACATTGTGTTATTATACATTTATTACAATGTAATAATACACTGTGCTATTATACCATTATTATAGTGTAATAACACATTGTGGTATTATACATTTATTACAGTGTAATAATACATTGTGTTATTATACATTTATTACAATGTAATAATACACTGTGCTATTATACCTTTATTATAGTGTAATAACACATTGTGGTATTATACCTTTATTACAGTGTAATAATACATTGTTTTATTATACATTTATTACAATGTAATAATACATTGTTTTATTATACATTTATTACAATGTAATAATACACTGTGCTATTATACCTTTATTACAGTGTAATAACACATTGTGGTTTTATACCTTTATGACAGTGTAATAATACATTGTGTTATTATATATTTATTACAATGTTATAATACATTGTGTTATTATACATTTATTACAGTCCCATAATACATTGTGTAATTATACCTTTATTACAGTGTAATAATCCATTGTGCTATTATACCTTTATTACAATGTAATAATCCATTGTGTTATTACACCTTTATTACAGTGTAATAATACATTGTGTAATTATACCTTTATTACAGTGTAATAATACACTGTGCTATTATACCTTTATTACAGTGTAATAATACACTGTGCTATTATACATTTGTTACAATGTAATAATACACTGTGCTATTATACCTTTATTACAGTGTAATAACACATTGTCTTATTATACCTTTATTACAGTGTAATAATACATTGTGTTATTATACATTTATTACAATGTAATAATACATTGTGTTATTACAACTTTATTACAGTGTAATAATACATTGTGTAATTATACCTTTATTACAGTGTAATAATACACTGTGCTATTATACCTTTATTACAGTGTAATAACACATTGTGGTATTATACATTTATTACAGTGTAATGATACATTGTCTTATTATACATTTATTACCGTGTAATAATACACTGTGTTATTATACCTTTATTACAGTGTAATAATACATTGTGTTATTATACATTTATTACAATGTAATAATACACTGTGCTATTATACCTTTATTATAGTGTAATAACACATTGTGGTATTATACATTTATTACAGTGTACAGTGTAATAACACATTGTGGTTTTATACCTTTATGACAGTGTAATAATACATTGTGTTATTATACATTTATTACAGTGTAATAATACACTGTGCTATTATACCTTTATTACAGTGTAATAACACATTGTGGTATTATACCTTTATTACAGTGTAATGATACATTGTCTTATTATACCTTTATTACAGTGTAATAATACATTGTGCTATTATACCTTTATTACAGTGTAATAACACATTGTGGTATTATACCTTTATTACAGTGTAATAATACATTGTGTTATTATACATTTATTACATTGTAATAATACATTGTTTTATTATACATTTATTACAATGTAATAATACACTGTGCTATTATACCTTTATTACAGTGTAATAACACATTGTGGTTTTATAACTTTATGACAGTGTAATAATACATTGTGTTATTATACATTTATTACAATGTTATAATACATTGTGTTATTATACATTTATTACAGTCCCATAATACATTGTGTAATTATACCTTTATTACAGTGTAATAATCCATTGTGCTATTATACCTTTATTACAATGTAATAATCCATTGTGTTATTACACCTTTATTACAGTGTAATAATACATTGTGTAATTATACCTTTATTACAGTGTAATAATACACTGTGCTATTATACCTTTATAACAGTGTAATAATACACTGTCCTATTATACCTTTATTACAGTGTAATAATACATTGTGTTATTATACATTTATTACAATGTAATAATACACTGTGCTATTATACCTTTATTACAGTGTAATAACACATTGTCTTATTATACCTTTATTACCGTGTAATAATACACTGTGTTATTATACCTTTATTACAGTGTAATAATACATTGTGTTACATTTATTACAATGTAATAATACATTGTGTTATTACAACTTTATTACAGTGTAATAATACATTGTGTAATTATACCTTTATTACAGTGTAATAATACATTGTGTAATTATACCTTTATTACAGTGTAATAATACACTGTGCTATTATACCTTTATTACAGTGTAATAATACACTGTGCTATTATACCTTTATTACAGTGTAATAACACATTGTGGTATTATACATTTATTACAGTGTAATGATACATTGTCTTATTATACATTTATTACCGTGTAATAATACACTGTGTTATTATACCTTTATTACAGTGTAATAATACATTGTGTTATTATACATTTATTACAATGTAATAATACACTGTGCTATTATACCTTTATTATAGTGTAATAACACATTGTGGTATTATACATTTATTACAGTGTACAGTGTAATAACACATTGTGGTTTTATACCTTTATGACAGTGTAATAATACATTGTGTTATTATACATTTATTACAGTCCCATAATACATTGTGTAATTATACCTTTATTACAGTGTAATAATACACTGTGCTATTATACCTTTATTACAGTGTAATAACACATTGTGGTATTATACCTTTATTACAGTGTAATGATACATTGTCTTATTATACCTTTATTACAGTGTAATAATACATTGTGCTATTATACCTTTATTACAGTGTAATAACACATTGTGGTATTATACCTTTATTACAGTGTAATAATACATTGTGTTATTATACATTTATTACAATGTAATAATACACTGTGCTATTATACCTTTATTATAGTGTAATAACACATTGTGGTATTATACCTTTATTACAGTGTAATAATACATTGTGTTATTATACATTTATTACAATGTAATAATACATTGTTTTATTATACATTTATTACAATGTAATAATACACTGTGCTATTATACCTTTATTACAGTGTAATAACACATTGTGGTTTTATACCTTTATGACAGTGTAATAATACATTGTGTTATTATACATTTATTACAATGTTATAATACATTGTGTTATTATACATTTATTACAGTCCCATAATACATTGTGTAATTATACCTTTATTACAATGTAATAATACATTGTGCTATTATACCTTTATTACAGTGTAATAACACATTGTGGTATTATACATTTATTACAATGTAATAATACACTGTGGTTTTATACCTTTATGACAGTGTAATAATACATTGTGTTATTATACATTTATTACAATGTTATAATACATTGTGTTATTATACATTTATTACAGTCTCATAATACATTGTGTAATTATACCTTTATTACAATGTAATAATACATTGTGCTATTATACCTTTATTACAGTGTAATAATACATTGTGTTATTATACATTTATTACAATGTAATAATACACTGTGCTATTTTACCTTTATTACAGTGTAATAACTCATTGTGGTATTATACATTTATTAAAGTGTAATAATACACTGTGCTATTATACCTTTATTACAGTGTAATAATCCATTGTGTTATTACACCTTTATTACTTTTATTAAAGTGTAATGATACATTGTCTTATTATATCTTTATTACCGTGTAATAATACACTGTGTTATTATACCTTTATTACAGTGTAATAATACATTGTGTTATTATACATTTATTACAATGTAATAATACATTGTGTTATTACAACTTTATTACAGTGTAATAATACATTGTGTAATTATACCTTTATTACAGTGTAATAATACACTGTGCTATTATACCTTTATTACAGTGTAATAATACACTGTGCTATTATACCTTTATTACAGTGTAATAACACATTGTGGTATTATACATTTATTACAGTGTAATGATACATTGTCTTATTATACATTTATTACCGTGTAATAATACACTGTGTTATTATACCTTTATTACGTAAGGGATAATGTATAGAGAGGCGGTTGTTATAGCGAATAACAAGCCCGACAGGCTGAACGAGACCCCGACGCGAAGCGTTTATTACATGGCTACCTACAAAATAAATAAATAATTTGACACGAATTATTGATTTAAAAAGCAGTTTATTGATTTAAAAACGATTGTATTGCTTCCGCCAAAGAAAATAGTCCGTTCCGCGTCCATAGCAACGCGCTGTTTTTCATGGCAACGGTCTGTTATACTCCGCAGCGGTCTGTTATAAAGAAATAACTGACCGCATTCTACATTGGAATTCAGCCAAGCCATGTAATAAAGTGTAATAATACATTGTGTTATTATACATTTATTACAATGTAATAATACACTGTGCTATTATACCTTTATTATAGTGTAATAACACATTGTGGTATTATACATTTATTACAGTGTACAGTGTAATAACACATTGTGGTTTTATACCTTTATGACAGTGTAATAATACATTGTGTTATTATACATTTATTACAATGTTATAATACATTGTGTTATTATACATTTATTACAGTCCCAAAATACATTGTGTAATTATACCTTTATTACAGTGTGATAAAACATTGTGGTATTATACCTTTATTACAGAGTTTAATGATACATTGTCTTATTATACCTTTATTACAGTGTAATAATACATTGTGCTATTATACCTTTATTACAGTGTAATAACACATTGTGGTATTATACCTTTATTACAGTGTAATAATACATTGTGTTATTATACATTTATTACAATGTAATAATACACTGTGCTATTATACCTTTATTACAGTGTAATAACACATTGTGGTATTATACATTTATTAAAGTGTAATAATACACTGTGCTATTATACCTTTATTACAGTGTAATAATACATTGTGTTATTATACATTTATTACAATGTAATAATCCATTGTGTTATTACACCTTTATTACAGTGTAATAATACATTGTGTAATTATACCTTTATTACAGTGTAATAATACACTGTGCTATTATACCTTTATTACAGTGTAATAACACATTGTCTTATTATACCTTTATTACCATGTAATAATACACTGTGTTATTATACCTTTATTACAGTGTAATAATACATTGTGTTATTATACATTTATTACAATGTAATAATCCATTGTGTTATTACACCTTTATTACAGTGTAATAATACACTGTGCTATTGTGTTATTATACATTTATTACAATGTAATAATACACTGTGCTATTATACCTTTATTACAGTGTAATAACACATTGTGGTATTATACATTTATTAAAGTGTAATGATACATTGTCTTATTATACCTTTATTACCGTGTAATAATACACTGTGTTATTATACCTTTATTGTAGTGTAATAACACATAGTGGTATCATACATTTATTACAGTGTAATAATACATTGTGTTATTATACATTTATTACAATGTAATAATACATTGTGTTATTATACATTTATTACAATGTAATAATACACTGTGCTATTATACCTTTATTGTAGTGTAATAACACATAGTGGTATTATACATTTATTACAGTGTAATAATACATTGTGTTATTATACATTTATTACAATGTAATAATACATTGTGTTATTATACATTTATTACAATGTAATAATACTCTGTGCTATTATACCTTTATTATAGTGTAATAATACATTGTCTAATAATACACTGTGTTATTATACCTTTATTACAGTGTAATAATACATTGTGTTATTATACATTTATTACAATGTAATAATCCATTGTGTTATTACACCTTAATTACAGTATAATAATATATTGTGTAATTATACCTTTATTACAGTGTAATAATACACTGTGCTATTATACCTTTATTACAGTGTAATAATACATTGTGTAATTATACCTTTATTACAGTGTAATAATACACTGTGCTCTTATACCTTTATTACAGTGTAATAACACATTGTGGTATTATACATTTATTACAGTGTAATGATACATTGTCTTATTATACCTTTATTTCAGTATAATAACACATTGTGGTATTATACCTTTATTACAGTGTAATAATACATTGTGTTATTATACATTTATTACAATGTAATAATACACTGTGCTATTATACCTTTATTACAGTGTAATAACACATTGTGGTATTATACATTTATTAAAGTGTAATGATACATTGTCTTATTATACCTTTATTACCGTGTAATAATACACTGTGTTATTATACCTTTATTGTAGTGTAATAACACATAGTGGTATTATACATTTATTACAGTGTAATAATACATTGTGTTATTATACATTTATTACAATGTAATAATACATTGTGTTATTATACATTTATTACAATGTAATAATACACTGTGCTATTATACCTTTATTGTAGTGTAATAACACATAGTGGTATTATACATTTATTACAGTGTAATAATACATTGTGTTATTATACATTTATTACAATGTAATAATACATTGTGTTATTATACATTTATTACAATGTAATAATACACTGTGCTATTATACCTTTATTATAGTGTAATAATACATTGTCTAATTATACCTTTATTACAGTGTAATAATACACTGTGCTATTATACCTTTATTACAGTGTAATAACACATTGTGGTATTATACATTTATTACAGTGTAATGATACATTGTCTTATTATACATTTATTACAATGTAATAATACACTGTGTTATTATACCTTTATTACAGTGTAATAATACATTGTGTTATTATACATTTATTACAGTGTAATAACACATTGTCTTATTATACCTTTATTACCGTGTAATAATACACGGTGTTATTATACCTTTATTACAGTGTAATAATACATTGTGTTATTATACATTTATTACAATGTAATAATCCATTGTGTTATTACACCTTTATTACAGTGTAATAATACATTGTGTAATTATACCTTTTTTACAGTGTAATAATACACTGTGCTATTATACCTTTATTACAGTGTAATAACACATTGTGGTATTATACATTTATTACAGTGTAATGATACATTGTCTTATTATACATTTATTACCGTGTAATAATACACTGTGTTATTATACCTTTATTACAGTGTAATAATACATTGTGTTATTATACATTTATTACAATGTAATAATACACTGTGCTATTATACCTTTATTATAGTGTAATAACACATAGTGGTATTATACATTTATTACAGTGTAATAATACATTGTGTTATTATACATTTATTACAATGTAATAATACACTGTGCTATTATACCTTTATTGTAGTGTAATAACACATAGTGGTATTATACATTTATTACAGTGTAATAATACATTGTGTTATTATACATTTATTACAATGTAATAATACATTGTGTTATTATACATTTATTACAATGTAATAATACACTGTGCTATTATACCTTTATTATAGTGTAATAACACATTGTGGTATTATACCTTTATTACAGTGTAATAATACATTGTGTTATACATTTATTACAATATAATAATACATTGTTTTATTATACATTTATTACAATGTAATAATACACTGTGCTATTATACCTTTATTGTAGTGTAATAACACATAGTGGTATTATACATTTATTACAGTGTAATAATACATTGTGTTATTATACATTTATTACAATGTAATAATACATTGTGTTATTATACATTTATTACAATGTAATAATACACTGTGCTATTATACCTTTATTATAGTGTAATAATACATTGTCTAATTATACCTTTATTACAGTGTAATAATACACTGTGCTATTATACCTTTATTACAGTGTAATAACACATTGTCTTATTATACCTTTATTACCATGTAATAATACACTGTGTTATTATACCTTTATTACAGTGTAATAATACATTGTGTTATTATACATTTATTACAATGTAATAATCCATTGTGTTATTACACCTTTATTACAGTGTAATAATACATTGTGTAATTATACCTTTATTACAGTGTAATAATACACTGTGCTATTATACCTTTATTACAGTGTAATAATACATTGTGTAATTATACCTTTATTACAGTGTAATAATACACTGTGCTATTATACCTTTATTACAGTGTAATAACACATTGTGGTATTATACATTTATTACAGTGTAATGATACATTGTCTTATTATACCTTTATTTCAGTATAATAACACATTGTGGTATTATACCTTTATTACAGTGTAATAATACATTGTGTTATTATACATTTATTACAATGTAATAATACACTGTGCTATTATACCTTTATTATAGTGTAATAATACATTGTCTAATTATACCTTTATTACAGTGTAATAATACACTGTGCTATTATACCTTTATTACAGTGTAATAACACATTGTCTTATTATACCTTTATTACCATGTAATAATACACTGTGTTATTATACCTTTATTACAGTGTAATAATACATTGTGTTATTATACATTTATTACAATGTAATAATCCATTGTGTTATTACACCTTTATTACAGTGTAATAATACATTGTGTAATTATACCTTTATTACAGTGTAATAATACACTGTGCTATTATACCTTTATTACAGTGTAATAATACATTGTGTAATTATACCTTTATTACAGTGTAATAATACACTGTGCTATTATACCTTTATTACAGTGTAATAACACATTGTGGTATTATACATTTATTACAGTGTAATGATACATTGTCTTATTATACCTTTATTTCAGTATAATAACACATTGTGGTATTATACCTTTATTACAGTGTAATAATACATTGTGTTATTATACATTTATTACAATGTAATAATACACTGTGCTATTATACCTTTATTACAGTGTAATAACACATTGTGGTATTATACATTTATTAAAGTGTAATGATACATTGTCTTATTATACCTTTATTACCGTGTAATAATACACTGTGTTATTATACCTTTATTGTAGTGTAATAACACATAGTGGTATTATACATTTATTACAGTGTAATAATACATTGTGTTATTATACATTTATTACAATGTAATAATACATTGTGTTATTATACATTTATTACAATGTAATAATACACTGTGCTATTATACCTTTATTGTAGTGTAATAACACATAGTGGTATTATACATTTATTACAGTGTAATAATACATTGTGTTATTATACATTTATTACAATGTAATAATACATTGTGTTATTATACATTTATTACAATGTAATAATACACTGTGCTATTATACCTTTATTATAGTGTAATAATACATTGTCTAATAATACACTGTGTTATTATACCTTTATTACAGTGTAATAATACATTGTGTTATTATACATTTATTACAATGTAATAATCCATTGTGTTATTACACCTTAATTACAGTGTAATAATACATTGTGTAATTATACCTTTATTACAGTGTAATAATACACTGTGCTATTATACCTTTATTACAGTGTAATAATACATTGTGTAATTATACCTTTATTACAGTGTAATAATACACTGTGCTATTATACCTTTATTACAGTGTAATAACACATTGTGGTATTATACATTTATTACAGTGTAATGATACATTGTCTTATTATACCTTTATTTCAGTATAATAACACATTGTGGTATTATACCTTTATTACAGTGTAATAATACATTGTGTTATTATACATTTATTACAATGTAATAATACACTGTGCTATTATACCTTTATTACAGTGTAATAACACATTGTGGTATTATACATTTATTAAAGTGTAATGATACATTGTCTTATTATACCTTTATTACCGTGTAATAATACACTGTGTTATTATACCTTTATTGTAGTGTAATAACACATAGTGGTATTATACATTTATTACAGTGTAATAATACATTGTGTTATTATACATTTATTACAATGTAATAATACATTGTGTTATTATACATTTATTACAATGTAATAATACACTGTGCTATTATACCTTTATTGTAGTGTAATAACACATAGTGGTATTATACATTTATTACAGTGTAATAATACATTGTGTTATTATACATTTATTACAATGTAATAATACATTGTGTTATTATACATTTATTACAATGTAATAATACACTGTGCTATTATACCTTTATTATAGTGTAATAATACATTGTCTAATAATACACTGTGTTATTATACATTTATTACAGTGTAATAATACATTGTGTTATTATACATTTATTACAATGTAATAATCCATTGTGTTATTACACCTTAATTACAGTGTAATAATACATTGTGTAATTATACCTTTATTACAGTGTAATAATACACTGTGCTATTATACCTTTATTACAGTGTAATAATACATTGTGTAATTATACCTTTATTACAGTGTAATAATACACTGTGCTATTATACCTTTATTACAGTGTAATAACACATTGTGGTATTATACATTTATTACAGTGTAATGATACATTGTCTTATTATACCTTTATTTCAGTATAATAACACATTGTGGTATTATACCTTTATTACAGTGTAATAATACATTGTGTTATTATACATTTATTACAATGTAATAATACACTGTGCTATTATACCTTTATTACAGTGTAATAACACATTGTGGTATTATACATTTATTAAAGTGTAATGATACATTGTCTTATTATACCTTTATTACCGTGTAATAATACACTGTGTTATTATACCTTTATTGTAGTGTAATAACACATAGTGGTATTATACATTTATTACAGTGTAATAATACATTGTGTTATTATACATTTATTACAATGTAATAATACATTGTGTTATTATACATTTATTACAATGTAATAATACACTGTGCTATTATACCTTTATTGTAGTGTAATAACACATAGTGGTATTATACATTTATTACAGTGTAATAATACATTGTGTTATTATACATTTATTACAATGTAATAATACATTGTGTTATTATACATTTATTACAATGTAATAATACACTGTGCTATTATACCTTTATTATAGTGTAATAATACATTGTCTAATTATACCTTTATTACAGTGTAATAATACACTGTGCTATTATACCTTTATTACAGTGTAATAACACATTGTGGTATTATACATTTATTACAGTGTAATGATACATTGTCTTATTATACATTTATTACAGTGTAATAACACATTGTCTTATTATACCTTTATTACCGTGTAATAATACACGGTGTTATTATACCTTTATTACAGTGTAATAATACATTGCGTTATTATACATTTATTACAATGTAATAATCCATTGTGTTATTACACCTTTATTACAGTGTAATAATACATTGTGTAATTATACCTTTTTTACAGTGTAATAATACACTGTGCTATTATACCTTTATTACAGTGTAATAATACACTGTGCTATTATACCTTTATTACAGTGTAATAACACATTGTGGTATTATACATTTATTACAGTGTAATGATACATTGTCTTATTATACATTTATTACCGTGTAATAATACACTGTGTTATTATACCTTTATTACAGTGTAATAATACATTGTGTTATTATACATTTATTACAATGTAATAATACACTGTGCTATTATACCTTTATTATAGTGTAATAACACATAGTGGTATTATACATTTATTACAGTGTAATAATACATTGTGTTATTATACATTTATTACAATGTAATAATACACTGTGCTATTATACCTTTATTGTAGTGTAATAACACATAGTGGTATTATACATTTATTACAGTGTAATAATACATTGTGTTATTATACATTTATTACAATGTAATAATACATTGTGTTATTATACATTTATTACAATGTAATAATACACTGTGCTATTATACCTTTATTATAGTGTAATAACACATTGTGGTATTATACCTTTATTACAGTGTAATAATACATTGTGTTATACATTTATTACAATATAATAATACATTGTTTTATTATACATTTATTACAATGTAATAATACACTGTGCTATTATACCTTTTTTACAGTTTAATAACACATTGTGGTATTATACCTTTATTACAGTGTAACAATACATTGTGTTATTATACATTTATTACAATGTAATAATACATTGTGTTATTATACATTTATTACAATGTAATAATACACTGTGCTATTATACCTTTATTATAGTGTAATAACACATTGTGGTATTATACATTTATTACAGTGTAATGATACATTGTCTTATTATACATTTATTACAATGTAATAATACATTGTGTTATTACATCTTTATTACAGTATAATAATACATTGTGAAATTATACCTTTATTACAGTGTAATAATACATTGTGCTATTATACCTTTATTACAGTGTAATAACACATCGTGGTATTATACATTTATTAAAGTGTAATGATACATTGTCTTATTATACCTTTATTACCGTGTAATAATACACTGTGCTATTATACCTTTATTATAGTGTAATAACACATTGTGGTATTATACATTTATTACAGTGTAATAATACATTGTGTTATTATACATTTATTACAATGTTATAATACATTGTGTTATTATACATTTATTACAGTCCCATAATACATTGTGTAATTATACCTTTATTACAATGTAATAATCCATTGTGCTATTATACCTTTATTACAATGTAATAATCCATTGTGTTATTACACCTTTATTACAGTGTAATAATACATTGTGTAATTATACCTTTATTACAGTGTAATAATACACTGTGCTATTATACCTTTATAACAGTGTAATAATACACTGTCCTATTATACCTTTATTACAGTGTAATAATACATTGTGTTATTATACATTTATTACAATGTAATAATACACTGTGCTATTATACCTTTATTACAGTGTAATAACACATTGTCTTATTATACCTTTATTACCGTGTAATAATACACTGTGTTATTATACCTTTATTACAGTGTAATAATACATTGTGTTATTATACATTTATTACAATGTAATAATACATTGTGTTATTACAACTTTATTACAGTGTAATAATACATTGTGTAATTATACCTTTATTACAGTGTAATAATACATTGTGTAATTATACCTTTATTACAGTGTAATAATACACTGTGCTATTATACCTTTATTACAGTGTAATAATACACTGTGCTATTATACCTTTATTACAGTGTAATAACACATTGTGGTATTATACATTTATTACAGTGTAATGATACATTGTCTTATTATACATTTATTACCGTGTAATAATACACTGTGTTATTATACCTTTATTACAGTGTAATAATACATTGTGTTATTATACATTTATTACAATGTAATAATACACTGTGCTATTATACCTTTATTATAGTGTAATAACACATTGTGGTATTATACATTTATTACAGTGTACAGTGTAATAACACATTGTGGTTTTATACCTTTATGACAGTGTAATAATACATTGTGTTATTATACATTTATTACAGTCCCATAATACATTGTGTAATTATACCTTTATTACAGTGTAATAATACACTGTGCTATTATACCTTTATTACAGTGTAATAACACATTGTGGTATTATACCTTTATTACAGTGTAATGATACATTGTCTTATTATACCTTTATTACAGTGTAATAATACATTGTGCTATTATACCTTTATTACAGTGTAATAACACATTGTGGTATTATACCTTTATTACAGTGTAATAATACATTGTGTTATTATACATTTATTACAATGTAATAATACATTGTGTTATTATACATTTATTACAATGTAATAATACACTGTGCTATTATACCTTTATTATAGTGTAATAACACATTGTGGTATTATACCTTTATTACAGTGTAATAATACATTGTGTTATTATACATTTATTACAATGTAATAATACATTGTTTTATTATACATTTATTACAATGTAATAATACACTGTGCTATTATACCTTTATTACAGTGTAATAACACATTGTGGTTTTATACCTTTATGACAGTGTAATAATACATTGTGTTATTATACATTTATTACAATGTTATAATACATTGTGTTATTATACATTTATTACAGTCCCATAATAATTGTGTAATTATACCTTTATTACAATGTAATAATACATTGTGCTATTATACCTTTATTACAGTGTAATAACACATTGTGGTATTATACATTTATTACAATGTAATAATACACTGTGGTTTTATACCTTTATGACAGTGTAATAATACATTGTGTTATTATACATTTATTACAATGTTATAATACATTGTGTTATTATACATTTATTACAGTCCCATAATACATTGTGTAATTATACCTTTATTACAATGTAATAATACATTGTGCTATTATACCTTTATTACAGTGTAATAATACATTGTGTTATTATACATTTATTACAATGTAATAATACACTGTGCTATTTTACCTTTATTACAGTGTAATAACTCATTGTGGTATTATACATTTATTAAAGTGTAATAATACACTGTGCTATTATACCTTTATTACAGTGTAATAATCCATTGTGTTATTACACCTTTATTACTTTTATTAAAGTGTAATGATACATTGTCTTATTATATCTTTATTACCGTGTAATAATACACTGTGTTATTATACCTTTATTACAGTGTAATAATACATTGTGTTATTATACATTTATTACAATGTAATAATACATTGTGTTATTACAACTTTATTACAGTGTAATAATACATTGTGTAATTATACCTTTATTACAGTGTAATAATACACTGTGCTATTATACCTTTATTACAGTGTAATAATACACTGTGCTATTATACCTTTATTACAGTGTAATAACACATTGTGGTATTATACATTTATTACAGTGTAATGATACATTGTCTTATTATACATTTATTACCGTGTAATAATACACTGTGTTATTATACCTTTATTACGTAAGGGATAATGTATAGAGAGGCGGTTGTTATAGCGAATAACAAGCCCGACAGGCTGAACGAGACCCCGACGCGAAGCGTTTATTACATGGCTACCTACAAAATAAATAAATAATTTGACACGAATTATTGATTTAAAAAGCAGTTTATTGATTTAAAAACGATTGTATTGCTTCCGCCAAAGAAAATAGTCCGTTCCGCGTCCATAGCAACGCGCTGTTTTTCATGGCAACGGTCTGTTATACTCCGCAGCGGTCTGTTATAAAGAAATAACAGACCGCATTCTACATTGGAATTCAGCCAAGCCATGTAATAAAGTGTAATAATACATTGTGTTATTATACATTTATTACAATGTAATAATACACTGTGCTATTATACCTTTATTATAGTGTAATAACACATTGTGGTATTATACATTTATTACAGTGTACAGTGTAATAACACATTGTGGTTTTATACCTTTATGACAGTGTAATAATACATTGTGTTATTATACATTTATTACAATGTTATAATACATTGTGTTATTATACATTTATTACAGTCCCAAAATACATTGTGTAATTATACCTTTATTACAGTGTGATAAAACATTGTGGTATTATACCTTTATTACAGAGTTTAATGATACATTGTCTTATTATACCTTTATTACAGTGTAATAATACATTGTGCTATTATACCTTTATTACAGTGTAATAACACATTGTGGTATTATACCTTTATTACAGTGTAATAATACATTGTGTTATTATACATTTATTACAATGTAATAATACACTGTGCTATTATACCTTTATTACAGTGTAATAACACATTGTGGTATTATACATTTATTAAAGTGTAATAATACACTGTGCTATTATACCTTTATTACAGTGTAATAATACATTGTGTTATTATACATTTATTACAATGTAATAATCCATTGTGTTATTACACCTTTATTACAGTGTAATAATACATTGTGTAATTATACCTTTATTACAGTGTAATAATACACTGTGCTATTATACCTTTATTACAGTGTAATAATACATTGTGTTATTATACATTTATTACAATGTAATAATACACTGTGCTATTATACCTTTATTACAGTGTAATAACACATTGTCTTATTATACCTTTATTACCATGTAATAATACACTGTGTTATTATACCTTTATTACAGTGTAATAATACATTGTGTTATTATACATTTATTACAATGTAATAATCCATTGTGTTATTACACCTTTATTACAGTGTAATAATACATTGTGTAATTATACCTTTATTACAGTGTAATAATACACTGTGCTATTGTGTTATTATACATTTATTACAATGTAATAATACACTGTGCTATTATACCTTTATTACAGTGTAATAACACATTGTGGTATTATACATTTATTAAAGTGTAATGATACATTGTCTTATTATACCTTTATTACCGTGTAATAATACACTGTGTTATTATACCTTTATTGTAGTGTAATAACACATAGTGGTATCATACATTTAATACATTGTGTTATTATACATTTATTACAATGTAATAATACATTGTGTTATTATACATTTATTACAATGTAATAATACACTGTGCTATTATACCTTTATTGTAGTGTAATAACACATAGTGGTATTATACATTTATTACAGTGTAATAATACATTGTGTTATTATACATTTATTACAATGTAATAATACATTGTGTTATTATACATTTATTACAATGTAATAATACTCTGTGCTATTATACCTTTATTATAGTGTAATAATACATTGTCTAATAATACACTGTGTTATTATACCTTTATTACAGTGTAATAATACATTGTGTTATTATACATTTATTACAATGTAATAATCCATTGTGTTATTACACCTTAATTACAGTATAATAATATATTGTGTAATTATACCTTTATTACAGTGTAATAATACACTGTGCTATTATACCTTTATTACAGTGTAATAATACATTGTGTAATTATACCTTTATTACAGTGTAATAATACACTGTGCTCTTATACCTTTATTACAGTGTAATAACACATTGTGGTATTATACATTTATTACAGTGTAATGATACATTGTCTTATTATACCTTTATTTCAGTATAATAACACATTGTGGTATTATACCTTTATTACAGTGTAATAATACATTGTGTTATTATACATTTATTACAATGTAATAATACACTGTGCTATTATACCTTTATTACAGTGTAATAACACATTGTGGTATTATACATTTATTAAAGTGTAATGATACATTGTCTTATTATACCTTTATTACCGTGTAATAATACACTGTGTTATTATACCTTTATTGTAGTGTAATAACACATAGTGGTATTATACATTTATTACAGTGTAATAATACATTGTGTTATTATACATTTATTACAATGTAATAATACATTGTGTTATTATACATTTATTACAATGTAATAATACACTGTGCTATTATACCTTTATTGTAGTGTAATAACACATAGTGGTATTATACATTTATTACAGTGTAATAATACATTGTGTTATTATACATTTATTACAATGTAATAATACATTGTGTTATTATACATTTATTACAATGTAATAATACACTGTGCTATTATACCTTTATTATAGTGTAATAATACATTGTCTAATTATACCTTTATTACAGTGTAATAATACACTGTGCTATTATACCTTTATTACAGTGTAATAACACATTGTGGTATTATACATTTATTACAGTGTAATGATACATTGTCTTATTATACATTTATTACAATGTAATAATACACTGTGTTATTATACCTTTATTACAGTGTAATAATACATTGTGTTATTATACATTTATTACAGTGTAATAACACATTGTCTTATTATACCTTTATTACCGTGTAATAATACACGGTGTTATTATACCTTTATTACAGTGTAATAATACATTGTGTTATTATACATTTATTACAATGTAATAATCCATTGTGTTATTACACCTTTATTACAGTGTAATAATACATTGTGTAATTATACCTTTTTTACAGTGTAATAATACACTGTGCTATTATACCTTTATTACAGTGTAATAACACATTGTGGTATTATACATTTATTACAGTGTAATGATACATTGTCTTATTATACATTTATTACCGTGTAATAATACACTGTGTTATTATACCTTTATTACAGTGTAATAATACATTGTGTTATTATACATTTATTACAATGTAATAATACACTGTGCTATTATACCTTTATTATAGTGTAATAACACATAGTGGTATTATACATTTATTACAGTGTAATAATACATTGTGTTATTATACATTTATTACAATGTAATAATACACTGTGCTATTATACCTTTATTGTAGTGTAATAACACATAGTGGTATTATACATTTATTACAGTGTAATAATACATTGTGTTATTATACATTTATTACAATGTAATAATACATTGTGTTATTATACATTTATTACAATGTAATAATACACTGTGCTATTATACCTTTATTATAGTGTAATAACACATTGTGGTATTATACCTTTATTACAGTGTAATAATACATTGTGTTATACATTTATTACAATATAATAATACATTGTTTTATTATACATTTATTACAATGTAATAATACACTGTGCTATTATACCTTTATTGTAGTGTAATAACACATAGTGGTATTATACATTTATTACAGTGTAATAATACATTGTGTTATTATACATTTATTACAATGTAATAATACATTGTGTTATTATACATTTATTACAATGTAATAATACACTGTGCTATTATACCTTTATTATAGTGTAATAATACATTGTCTAATTATACCTTTATTACAGTGTAATAATACACTGTGCTATTATACCTTTATTACAGTGTAATAACACATTGTCTTATTATACCTTTATTACCATGTAATAATACACTGTGTTATTATACCTTTATTACAGTGTAATAATACATTGTGTTATTATACATTTATTACAATGTAATAATCCATTGTGTTATTACACCTTTATTACAGTGTAATAATACATTGTGTAATTATACCTTTATTACAGTGTAATAATACACTGTGCTATTATACCTTTATTACAGTGTAATAATACATTGTGTAATTATACCTTTATTACAGTGTAATAATACACTGTGCTATTATACCTTTATTACAGTGTAATAACACATTGTGGTATTATACATTTATTACAGTGTAATGATACATTGTCTTATTATACCTTTATTTCAGTATAATAACACATTGTGGTATTATACCTTTATTACAGTGTAATAATACATTGTGTTATTATACATTTATTACAATGTAATAATACACTGTGCTATTATACCTTTATTACAGTGTAATAACACATTGTGGTATTATACATTTATTAAAGTGTAATGATACATTGTCTTATTATACCTTTATTACCGTGTAATAATACACTGTGTTATTATACCTTTATTGTAGTGTAATAACACATAGTGGTATTATACATTTATTACAGTGTAATAATACATTGTGTTATTATACATTTATTACAATGTAATAATACATTGTGTTATTATACATTTATTACAATGTAATAATACACTGTGCTATTATACCTTTATTGTAGTGTAATAACACATAGTGGTATTATACATTTATTACAGTGTAATAATACATTGTGTTATTATACATTTATTACAATGTAATAATACATTGTGTTATTATACATTTATTACAATGTAATAATACACTGTGCTATTATACCTTTATTATAGTGTAATAATACATTGTCTAATAATACACTGTGTTATTATACCTTTATTACAGTGTAATAATACATTGTGTTATTATACATTTATTACAATGTAATAATCCATTGTGTTATTACACCTTAATTACAGTGTAATAATACATTGTGTAATTATACCTTTATTACAGTGTAATAATACACTGTGCTATTATACCTTTATTACAGTGTAATAATACATTGTGTAATTATACCTTTATTACAGTGTAATAATACACTGTGCTATTATACCTTTATTACAGTGTAATAACACATTGTGGTATTATACATTTATTACAGTGTAATGATACATTGTCTTATTATACCTTTATTTCAGTATAATAACACATTGTGGTATTATACCTTTATTACAGTGTAATAATACATTGTGTTATTATACATTTATTACAATGTAATAATACACTGTGCTATTATACCTTTATTACAGTGTAATAACACATTGTGGTATTATACATTTATTAAAGTGTAATGATACATTGTCTTATTATACCTTTATTACCGTGTAATAATACACTGTGTTATTATACCTTTATTGTAGTGTAATAACACATAGTGGTATTATACATTTATTACAGTGTAATAATACATTGTGTTATTATACATTTATTACAATGTAATAATACATTGTGTTATTATACATTTATTACAATGTAATAATACACTGTGCTATTATACCTTTATTGTAGTGTAATAACACATAGTGGTATTATACATTTATTACAGTGTAATAATACATTGTGTTATTATACATTTATTACAATGTAATAATACATTGTGTTATTATACATTTATTACAATGTAATAATACACTGTGCTATTATACCTTTATTATAGTGTAATAATACATTGTCTAATAATACACTGTGTTATTATACATTTATTACAGTGTAATAATACATTGTGTTATTATACATTTATTACAATGTAATAATCCATTGTGTTATTACACCTTAATTACAGTGTAATAATACATTGTGTAATTATACCTTTATTACAGTGTAATAATACACTGTGCTATTATACCTTTATTACAGTGTAATAATACATTGTGTAATTATACCTTTATTACAGTGTAATAATACACTGTGCTATTATACCTTTATTACAGTGTAATAACACATTGTGGTATTATACATTTATTACAGTGTAATGATACATTGTCTTATTATACCTTTATTTCAGTATAATAACACATTGTGGTATTATACCTTTATTACAGTGTAATAATACATTGTGTTATTATACATTTATTACAATGTAATAATACACTGTGCTATTATACCTTTATTACAGTGTAATAACACATTGTGGTATTATACATTTATTAAAGTGTAATGATACATTGTCTTATTATACCTTTATTACCGTGTAATAATACACTGTGTTATTATACCTTTATTGTAGTGTAATAACACATAGTGGTATTATACATTTATTACAGTGTAATAATACATTGTGTTATTATACATTTATTACAATGTAATAATACATTGTGTTATTATACATTTATTACAATGTAATAATACACTGTGCTATTATACCTTTATTGTAGTGTAATAACACATAGTGGTATTATACATTTATTACAGTGTAATAATACATTGTGTTATTATACATTTATTACAATGTAATAATACATTGTGTTATTATACATTTATTACAATGTAATAATACACTGTGCTATTATACCTTTATTATAGTGTAATAATACATTGTCTAATTATACCTTTATTACAGTGTAATAATACACTGTGCTATTATACCTTTATTACAGTGTAATAACACATTGTGGTATTATACATTTATTACAGTGTAATGATACATTGTCTTATTATACATTTATTACAGTGTAATAACACATTGTCTTATTATACCTTTATTACCGTGTAATAATACACGGTGTTATTATACCTTTATTACAGTGTAATAATACATTGCGTTATTATACATTTATTACAATGTAATAATCCATTGTGTTATTACACCTTTATTACAGTGTAATAATACATTGTGTAATTATACCTTTTTTACAGTGTAATAATACACTGTGCTATTATACCTTTATTACAGTGTAATAATACACTGTGCTATTATACCTTTATTACAGTGTAATAACACATTTTGGTATTATACATTTATTACAGTGTAATGATACATTGTCTTATTATACATTTATTACCGTGTAATAATACACTGTGTTATTATACCTTTATTACAGTGTAATAATACATTGTGTTATTATACATTTATTACAATGTAATAATACACTGTGCTATTATACCTTTATTATAGTGTAATAACACATAGTGGTATTATACATTTATTACAGTGTAATAATACATTGTGTTATTATACATTTATTACAATGTAATAATACACTGTGCTATTATACCTTTATTGTAGTGTAATAACACATAGTGGTATTATACATTTATTACAGTGTAATAATACATTGTGTTATTATACATTTATTACAATGTAATAATACATTGTGTTATTATACATTTATTACAATGTAATAATACACTGTGCTATTATACCTTTATTATAGTGTAATAACACATTGTGGTATTATACCTTTATTACAGTGTAATAATACATTGTGTTATACATTTATTACAATATAATAATACATTGTTTTATTATACATTTATTACAATGTAATAATACACTGTGCTATTATACCTTTTTTACAGTTTAATAACACATTGTGGTATTATACCTTTATTACAGTGTAACAATACATTGTGTTATTATACATTTATTACAATGTAATAATACATTGTGTTATTATACATTTATTACAATGTAATAATACACTGTGCTATTATACCTTTATTATAGTGTAATAACACATTGTGGTATTATACATTTATTACAGTGTAATGATACATTGTCTTATTATACATTTATTACAATGTAATAATACATTGTGTTATTACATCTTTATTACAGTATAATAATACATTGTGAAATTATACCTTTATTACAGTGTAATAATACATTGTGCTATTATACCTTTATTACAGTGTAATAACACATCGTGGTATTATACATTTATTAAAGTGTAATGATACATTGTCTTATTATACCTTTATTACCGTGTAATAATACACTGTGCTATTATACCTTTATTATAGTGTAATAACACATTGTGGTATTATACATTTATTACAGTGTAATAATACATTGTGTTATTATACATTTATTACAATGTTATAATACATTGTGTTATTATACATTTATTACAGTCCCATAATACATTGTGTAATTATACCTTTATTACAATGTAATAATCCATTGTGCTATTATACCTTTATTACAATGTAATAATCCATTGTGTTATTACACCTTTATTACAGTGTAATAATACATTGTGTAATTATACCTTTATTACAGTGTAATAATACACTGTGCTATTATACCTTTATAACAGTGTAATAATACACTGTCCTATTATACCTTTATTACAGTGTAATAATACATTGTGTTATTATACATTTATTACAATGTAATAATACACTGTGCTATTATACCTTTATTACAGTGTAATAACACATTGTCTTATTATACCTTTATTACCGTGTAATAATACACTGTGTTATTATACCTTTATTACAGTGTAATAATACATTGTGTTATTATACATTTATTACAATGTAATAATACATTGTGTTATTACAACTTTATTACAGTGTAATAATACATTGTGTAATTATACCTTTATTACAGTGTAATAATACATTGTGTAATTATACCTTTATTACAGTGTAATAATACACTGTGCTATTATACCTTTATTACAGTGTAATAATACACTGTGCTATTATACCTTTATTACAGTGTAATAACACATTGTGGTATTATACATTTATTACAGTGTAATGATACATTGTCTTATTATACATTTATTACCGTGTAATAATACACTGTGTTATTATACCTTTATTACAGTGTAATAATACATTGTGTTATTATACATTTATTACAATGTAATAATAC
Organism: Scardinius erythrophthalmus; assembly: GCF_964197995.2. Classification (NCBI taxonomy): domain Eukaryota; kingdom Metazoa; phylum Chordata; class Actinopteri; order Cypriniformes; family Leuciscidae; genus Scardinius; species Scardinius erythrophthalmus. The sequence continues at coordinate 22,106,344 of NC_138235.1, forward strand.
ACTGTGCTATTATACCTTTATTATAGTGTAATAACACATTGTGGTATTATACATTTATTACAGTGTACAGTGTAATAACACATTGTGGTTTTATACCTTTATGACAGTGTAATAATACATTGTGTTATTATACATTTATTACAGTCCCATAATACATTGTGTAATTATACCTTTATTACAGTGTAATAATACACTGTGCTATTATACCTTTATTACAGTGTAATAACACATTGTGGTATTATACCTTTATTACAGTGTAATGATACATTGTCTTATTATACCTTTATTACAGTGTAATAATACATTGTGCTATTATACCTTTATTACAGTGTAATAACACATTGTGGTATTATACCTTTATTACAGTGTAATAATACATTGTGTTATTATACATTTATTACAATGTAATAATACATTGTGTTATTATACATTTATTACAATGTAATAATACACTGTGCTATTATACCTTTATTATAGTGTAATAACACATTGTGGTATTATACCTTTATTACAGTGTAATAATACATTGTGTTATTATACATTTATTACAATGTAATAATACATTGTTTTATTATACATTTATTACAATGTAATAATACACTGTGCTATTATACCTTTATTACAGTGTAATAACACATTGTGGTTTTATACCTTTATGACAGTGTAATAATACATTGTGTTATTATACATTTATTACAATGTTATAATACATTGTGTTATTATACATTTATTACAGTCCCATAATAATTGTGTAATTATACCTTTATTACAATGTAATAATACATTGTGCTATTATACCTTTATTACAGTGTAATAACACATTGTGGTATTATACATTTATTACAATGTAATAATACACTGTGGTTTTATACCTTTATGACAGTGTAATAATACATTGTGCTATTATACCTTTATTACAGTGTAATAACACATTGTGGTATTATACATTTATTACAGTGTAATGATACATTGTCTTATTATACATTTATTACCGTGTAATAATACACTGTGTTATTATACCTTTATTACAGTGTAATAATACATTGTGTTATTATACATTTATTACAATGTAATAATACACTGTGCTATTATACCTTTATTATAGTGTAATAACACATTGTGGTATTATACATTTATTACAGTGTACAGTGTAATAACACATTGTGGTTTTATACCTTTATGACAGTGTAATAATACATTGTGTTATTATACATTTATTACAGTCCCATAATACATTGTGTAATTATACCTTTATTACAGTGTAATAATACACTGTGCTATTATACCTTTATTACAGTGTAATAACACATTGTGGTATTATACCTTTATTACAGTGTAATGATACATTGTCTTATTATACCTTTATTACAGTGTAATAATACATTGTGCTATTATACCTTTATTACAGTGTAATAACACATTGTGGTATTATACCTTTATTACAGTGTAATAATACATTGTGTTATTATACATTTATTACAATGTAATAATACATTGTGTTATTATACATTTATTACAATGTAATAATACACTGTGCTATTATACCTTTATTATAGTGTAATAACACATTGTGGTATTATACCTTTATTACAGTGTAATAATACATTGTGTTATTATACATTTATTACAATGTAATAATACATTGTTTTATTATACATTTATTACAATGTAATAATACACTGTGCTATTATACCTTTATTACAGTGTAATAACACATTGTGGTTTTATACCTTTATGACAGTGTAATAATACATTGTGTTATTATACATTTATTACAATGTTATAATACATTGTGTTATTATACATTTATTACAGTCCCATAATAATTGTGTAATTATACCTTTATTACAGTGTAATAATCCATTGTGCTATTATACCTTTATTACAATGTAATAATCCATTGTGTTATTACACCTTTATTACAGTGTAATAATACATTGTGTAATTATACCTTTATTACAGTGTAATAATACACTGTGCTATTATACCTTTATAACAGTGTAATAATACACTGTCCTATTATACCTTTATTACAGTGTAATAATACATTGTGTTATTATACATTTATTACAATGTAATAATACACTGTGCTATTATACCTTTATTACAGTGTAATAACACATTGTCTTATTATACCTTTATTACCGTGTAATAATACACTGTGTTATTATACCTTTATTACAGTGTAATAATACATTGTGTTACATTTATTACAATGTAATAATACATTGTGTTATTACAACTTTATTACAGTGTAATAATACATTGTGTAATTATACCTTTATTACAGTGTAATAATACATTGTGTAATTATACCTTTATTACAGTGTAATAATACACTGTGCTATTATACCTTTATTACAGTGTAATAATACACTGTGCTATTATACCTTTATTACAGTGTAATAACACATTGTGGTATTATACATTTATTACAGTGTAATGATACATTGTCTTATTATACATTTATTACCGTGTAATAATACACTGTGTTATTATACCTTTATTACAGTGTAATAATACATTGTGTTATTATACATTTATTACAATGTAATAATACACTGTGCTATTATACCTTTATTATAGTGTAATAACACATTGTGGTATTATACATTTATTACAGTGTACAGTGTAATAACACATTGTGGTTTTATACCTTTATGACAGTGTAATAATACATTGTGTTATTATACATTTATTACAGTCCCATAATACATTGTGTAATTATACCTTTATTACAGTGTAATAATACACTGTGCTATTATACCTTTATTACAGTGTAATAACACATTGTGGTATTATACCTTTATTACAGTGTAATGATACATTGTCTTATTATACCTTTATTACAGTGTAATAATACATTGTGCTATTATACCTTTATTACAGTGTAATAACACATTGTGGTATTATACCTTTATTACAGTGTAATAATACATTGTGTTATTATACATTTATTACAATGTAATAATACACTGTGCTATTATACCTTTATTATAGTGTAATAACACATTGTGGTATTATACCTTTATTACAGTGTAATAATACATTGTGTTATTATACATTTATTACAATGTAATAATACATTGTTTTATTATACATTTATTACAATGTAATAATACACTGTGCTATTATACCTTTATTACAGTGTAATAACACATTGTGGTTTTATACCTTTATGACAGTGTAATAATACATTGTGTTATTATACATTTATTACAATGTTATAATACATTGTGTTATTATACATTTATTACAGTCCCATAATACATTGTGTAATTATACCTTTATTACAATGTAATAATACATTGTGCTATTATACCTTTATTACAGTGTAATAACACATTGTGGTATTATACATTTATTACAATGTAATAATACACTGTGGTTTTATACCTTTATGACAGTGTAATAATACATTGTGTTATTATACATTTATTACAATGTTATAATACATTGTGTTATTATACATTTATTACAGTCTCATAATACATTGTGTAATTATACCTTTATTACAATGTAATAATACATTGTGCTATTATACCTTTATTACAGTGTAATAATACATTGTGTTATTATACATTTATTACAATGTAATAATACACTGTGCTATTTTACCTTTATTACAGTGTAATAACTCATTGTGGTATTATACATTTATTAAAGTGTAATAATACACTGTGCTATTATACCTTTATTACAGTGTAATAATCCATTGTGTTATTACACCTTTATTACTTTTATTAAAGTGTAATGATACATTGTCTTATTATATCTTTATTACCGTGTAATAATACACTGTGTTATTATACCTTTATTACAGTGTAATAATACATTGTGTTATTATACATTTATTACAATGTAATAATACATTGTGTTATTACAACTTTATTACAGTGTAATAATACATTGTGTAATTATACCTTTATTACAGTGTAATAATACACTGTGCTATTATACCTTTATTACAGTGTAATAATACACTGTGCTATTATACCTTTATTACAGTGTAATAACACATTGTGGTATTATACATTTATTACAGTGTAATGATACATTGTCTTATTATACATTTATTACCGTGTAATAATACACTGTGTTATTATACCTTTATTACGTAAGGGATAATGTATAGAGAGGCGGTTGTTATAGCGAATAACAAGCCCGACAGGCTGAACGAGACCCCGACGCGAAGCGTTTATTACATGGCTACCTACAAAATAAATAAATAATTTGACACGAATTATTGATTTAAAAAGCAGTTTATTGATTTAAAAACGATTGTATTGCTTCCGCCAAAGAAAATAGTCCGTTCCGCGTCCATAGCAACGCGCTGTTTTTCATGGCAACGGTCTGTTATACTCCGCAGCGGTCTGTTATAAAGAAATAACTGACCGCATTCTACATTGGAATTCAGCCAAGCCATGTAATAAAGTGTAATAATACATTGTGTTATTATACATTTATTACAATGTAATAATACACTGTGCTATTATACCTTTATTATAGTGTAATAACACATTGTGGTATTATACATTTATTACAGTGTACAGTGTAATAACACATTGTGGTTTTATACCTTTATGACAGTGTAATAATACATTGTGTTATTATACATTTATTACAATGTTATAATACATTGTGTTATTATACATTTATTACAGTCCCAAAATACATTGTGTAATTATACCTTTATTACAGTGTGATAAAACATTGTGGTATTATACCTTTATTACAGAGTTTAATGATACATTGTCTTATTATACCTTTATTACAGTGTAATAATACATTGTGCTATTATACCTTTATTACAGTGTAATAACACATTGTGGTATTATACCTTTATTACAGTGTAATAATACATTGTGTTATTATACATTTATTACAATGTAATAATACACTGTGCTATTATACCTTTATTACAGTGTAATAACACATTGTGGTATTATACATTTATTAAAGTGTAATAATACACTGTGCTATTATACCTTTATTACAGTGTAATAATACATTGTGTTATTATACATTTATTACAATGTAATAATCCATTGTGTTATTACACCTTTATTACAGTGTAATAATACATTGTGTAATTATACCTTTATTACAGTGTAATAATACACTGTGCTATTATACCTTTATTACAGTGTAATAACACATTGTCTTATTATACCTTTATTACCATGTAATAATACACTGTGTTATTATACCTTTATTACAGTGTAATAATACATTGTGTTATTATACATTTATTACAATGTAATAATCCATTGTGTTATTACACCTTTATTACAGTGTAATAATACACTGTGCTATTGTGTTATTATACATTTATTACAATGTAATAATACACTGTGCTATTATACCTTTATTACAGTGTAATAACACATTGTGGTATTATACATTTATTAAAGTGTAATGATACATTGTCTTATTATACCTTTATTACCGTGTAATAATACACTGTGTTATTATACCTTTATTGTAGTGTAATAACACATAGTGGTATCATACATTTATTACAGTGTAATAATACATTGTGTTATTATACATTTATTACAATGTAATAATACATTGTGTTATTATACATTTATTACAATGTAATAATACACTGTGCTATTATACCTTTATTGTAGTGTAATAACACATAGTGGTATTATACATTTATTACAGTGTAATAATACATTGTGTTATTATACATTTATTACAATGTAATAATACATTGTGTTATTATACATTTATTACAATGTAATAATACTCTGTGCTATTATACCTTTATTATAGTGTAATAATACATTGTCTAATAATACACTGTGTTATTATACCTTTATTACAGTGTAATAATACATTGTGTTATTATACATTTATTACAATGTAATAATCCATTGTGTTATTACACCTTAATTACAGTATAATAATATATTGTGTAATTATACCTTTATTACAGTGTAATAATACACTGTGCTATTATACCTTTATTACAGTGTAATAATACATTGTGTAATTATACCTTTATTACAGTGTAATAATACACTGTGCTCTTATACCTTTATTACAGTGTAATAACACATTGTGGTATTATACATTTATTACAGTGTAATGATACATTGTCTTATTATACCTTTATTTCAGTATAATAACACATTGTGGTATTATACCTTTATTACAGTGTAATAATACATTGTGTTATTATACATTTATTACAATGTAATAATACACTGTGCTATTATACCTTTATTACAGTGTAATAACACATTGTGGTATTATACATTTATTAAAGTGTAATGATACATTGTCTTATTATACCTTTATTACCGTGTAATAATACACTGTGTTATTATACCTTTATTGTAGTGTAATAACACATAGTGGTATTATACATTTATTACAGTGTAATAATACATTGTGTTATTATACATTTATTACAATGTAATAATACATTGTGTTATTATACATTTATTACAATGTAATAATACACTGTGCTATTATACCTTTATTGTAGTGTAATAACACATAGTGGTATTATACATTTATTACAGTGTAATAATACATTGTGTTATTATACATTTATTACAATGTAATAATACATTGTGTTATTATACATTTATTACAATGTAATAATACACTGTGCTATTATACCTTTATTATAGTGTAATAATACATTGTCTAATTATACCTTTATTACAGTGTAATAATACACTGTGCTATTATACCTTTATTACAGTGTAATAACACATTGTGGTATTATACATTTATTACAGTGTAATGATACATTGTCTTATTATACATTTATTACAATGTAATAATACACTGTGTTATTATACCTTTATTACAGTGTAATAATACATTGTGTTATTATACATTTATTACAGTGTAATAACACATTGTCTTATTATACCTTTATTACCGTGTAATAATACACGGTGTTATTATACCTTTATTACAGTGTAATAATACATTGTGTTATTATACATTTATTACAATGTAATAATCCATTGTGTTATTACACCTTTATTACAGTGTAATAATACATTGTGTAATTATACCTTTTTTACAGTGTAATAATACACTGTGCTATTATACCTTTATTACAGTGTAATAACACATTGTGGTATTATACATTTATTACAGTGTAATGATACATTGTCTTATTATACATTTATTACCGTGTAATAATACACTGTGTTATTATACCTTTATTACAGTGTAATAATACATTGTGTTATTATACATTTATTACAATGTAATAATACACTGTGCTATTATACCTTTATTATAGTGTAATAACACATAGTGGTATTATACATTTATTACAGTGTAATAATACATTGTGTTATTATACATTTATTACAATGTAATAATACACTGTGCTATTATACCTTTATTGTAGTGTAATAACACATAGTGGTATTATACATTTATTACAGTGTAATAATACATTGTGTTATTATACATTTATTACAATGTAATAATACATTGTGTTATTATACATTTATTACAATGTAATAATACACTGTGCTATTATACCTTTATTATAGTGTAATAACACATTGTGGTATTATACCTTTATTACAGTGTAATAATACATTGTGTTATACATTTATTACAATATAATAATACATTGTTTTATTATACATTTATTACAATGTAATAATACACTGTGCTATTATACCTTTATTGTAGTGTAATAACACATAGTGGTATTATACATTTATTACAGTGTAATAATACATTGTGTTATTATACATTTATTACAATGTAATAATACATTGTGTTATTATACATTTATTACAATGTAATAATACACTGTGCTATTATACCTTTATTATAGTGTAATAATACATTGTCTAATTATACCTTTATTACAGTGTAATAATACACTGTGCTATTATACCTTTATTACAGTGTAATAACACATTGTCTTATTATACCTTTATTACCATGTAATAATACACTGTGTTATTATACCTTTATTACAGTGTAATAATACATTGTGTTATTATACATTTATTACAATGTAATAATCCATTGTGTTATTACACCTTTATTACAGTGTAATAATACATTGTGTAATTATACCTTTATTACAGTGTAATAATACACTGTGCTATTATACCTTTATTACAGTGTAATAATACATTGTGTAATTATACCTTTATTACAGTGTAATAATACACTGTGCTATTATACCTTTATTACAGTGTAATAACACATTGTGGTATTATACATTTATTACAGTGTAATGATACATTGTCTTATTATACCTTTATTTCAGTATAATAACACATTGTGGTATTATACCTTTATTACAGTGTAATAATACATTGTGTTATTATACATTTATTACAATGTAATAATACACTGTGCTATTATACCTTTATTATAGTGTAATAATACATTGTCTAATTATACCTTTATTACAGTGTAATAATACACTGTGCTATTATACCTTTATTACAGTGTAATAACACATTGTCTTATTATACCTTTATTACCATGTAATAATACACTGTGTTATTATACCTTTATTACAGTGTAATAATACATTGTGTTATTATACATTTATTACAATGTAATAATCCATTGTGTTATTACACCTTTATTACAGTGTAATAATACATTGTGTAATTATACCTTTATTACAGTGTAATAATACACTGTGCTATTATACCTTTATTACAGTGTAATAATACATTGTGTAATTATACCTTTATTACAGTGTAATAATACACTGTGCTATTATACCTTTATTACAGTGTAATAACACATTGTGGTATTATACATTTATTACAGTGTAATGATACATTGTCTTATTATACCTTTATTTCAGTATAATAACACATTGTGGTATTATACCTTTATTACAGTGTAATAATACATTGTGTTATTATACATTTATTACAATGTAATAATACACTGTGCTATTATACCTTTATTACAGTGTAATAACACATTGTGGTATTATACATTTATTAAAGTGTAATGATACATTGTCTTATTATACCTTTATTACCGTGTAATAATACACTGTGTTATTATACCTTTATTGTAGTGTAATAACACATAGTGGTATTATACATTTATTACAGTGTAATAATACATTGTGTTATTATACATTTATTACAATGTAATAATACATTGTGTTATTATACATTTATTACAATGTAATAATACACTGTGCTATTATACCTTTATTGTAGTGTAATAACACATAGTGGTATTATACATTTATTACAGTGTAATAATACATTGTGTTATTATACATTTATTACAATGTAATAATACATTGTGTTATTATACATTTATTACAATGTAATAATACACTGTGCTATTATACCTTTATTATAGTGTAATAATACATTGTCTAATAATACACTGTGTTATTATACCTTTATTACAGTGTAATAATACATTGTGTTATTATACATTTATTACAATGTAATAATCCATTGTGTTATTACACCTTAATTACAGTGTAATAATACATTGTGTAATTATACCTTTATTACAGTGTAATAATACACTGTGCTATTATACCTTTATTACAGTGTAATAATACATTGTGTAATTATACCTTTATTACAGTGTAATAATACACTGTGCTATTATACCTTTATTACAGTGTAATAACACATTGTGGTATTATACATTTATTACAGTGTAATGATACATTGTCTTATTATACCTTTATTTCAGTATAATAACACATTGTGGTATTATACCTTTATTACAGTGTAATAATACATTGTGTTATTATACATTTATTACAATGTAATAATACACTGTGCTATTATACCTTTATTACAGTGTAATAACACATTGTGGTATTATACATTTATTAAAGTGTAATGATACATTGTCTTATTATACCTTTATTACCGTGTAATAATACACTGTGTTATTATACCTTTATTGTAGTGTAATAACACATAGTGGTATTATACATTTATTACAGTGTAATAATACATTGTGTTATTATACATTTATTACAATGTAATAATACATTGTGTTATTATACATTTATTACAATGTAATAATACACTGTGCTATTATACCTTTATTGTAGTGTAATAACACATAGTGGTATTATACATTTATTACAGTGTAATAATACATTGTGTTATTATACATTTATTACAATGTAATAATACATTGTGTTATTATACATTTATTACAATGTAATAATACACTGTGCTATTATACCTTTATTATAGTGTAATAATACATTGTCTAATAATACACTGTGTTATTATACATTTATTACAGTGTAATAATACATTGTGTTATTATACATTTATTACAATGTAATAATCCATTGTGTTATTACACCTTAATTACAGTGTAATAATACATTGTGTAATTATACCTTTATTACAGTGTAATAATACACTGTGCTATTATACCTTTATTACAGTGTAATAATACATTGTGTAATTATACCTTTATTACAGTGTAATAATACACTGTGCTATTATACCTTTATTACAGTGTAATAACACATTGTGGTATTATACATTTATTACAGTGTAATGATACATTGTCTTATTATACCTTTATTTCAGTATAATAACACATTGTGGTATTATACCTTTATTACAGTGTAATAATACATTGTGTTATTATACATTTATTACAATGTAATAATACACTGTGCTATTATACCTTTATTACAGTGTAATAACACATTGTGGTATTATACATTTATTAAAGTGTAATGATACATTGTCTTATTATACCTTTATTACCGTGTAATAATACACTGTGTTATTATACCTTTATTGTAGTGTAATAACACATAGTGGTATTATACATTTATTACAGTGTAATAATACATTGTGTTATTATACATTTATTACAATGTAATAATACATTGTGTTATTATACATTTATTACAATGTAATAATACACTGTGCTATTATACCTTTATTGTAGTGTAATAACACATAGTGGTATTATACATTTATTACAGTGTAATAATACATTGTGTTATTATACATTTATTACAATGTAATAATACATTGTGTTATTATACATTTATTACAATGTAATAATACACTGTGCTATTATACCTTTATTATAGTGTAATAATACATTGTCTAATTATACCTTTATTACAGTGTAATAATACACTGTGCTATTATACCTTTATTACAGTGTAATAACACATTGTGGTATTATACATTTATTACAGTGTAATGATACATTGTCTTATTATACATTTATTACAGTGTAATAACACATTGTCTTATTATACCTTTATTACCGTGTAATAATACACGGTGTTATTATACCTTTATTACAGTGTAATAATACATTGCGTTATTATACATTTATTACAATGTAATAATCCATTGTGTTATTACACCTTTATTACAGTGTAATAATACATTGTGTAATTATACCTTTTTTACAGTGTAATAATACACTGTGCTATTATACCTTTATTACAGTGTAATAATACACTGTGCTATTATACCTTTATTACAGTGTAATAACACATTGTGGTATTATACATTTATTACAGTGTAATGATACATTGTCTTATTATACATTTATTACCGTGTAATAATACACTGTGTTATTATACCTTTATTACAGTGTAATAATACATTGTGTTATTATACATTTATTACAATGTAATAATACACTGTGCTATTATACCTTTATTATAGTGTAATAACACATAGTGGTATTATACATTTATTACAGTGTAATAATACATTGTGTTATTATACATTTATTACAATGTAATAATACACTGTGCTATTATACCTTTATTGTAGTGTAATAACACATAGTGGTATTATACATTTATTACAGTGTAATAATACATTGTGTTATTATACATTTATTACAATGTAATAATACATTGTGTTATTATACATTTATTACAATGTAATAATACACTGTGCTATTATACCTTTATTATAGTGTAATAACACATTGTGGTATTATACCTTTATTACAGTGTAATAATACATTGTGTTATACATTTATTACAATATAATAATACATTGTTTTATTATACATTTATTACAATGTAATAATACACTGTGCTATTATACCTTTTTTACAGTTTAATAACACATTGTGGTATTATACCTTTATTACAGTGTAACAATACATTGTGTTATTATACATTTATTACAATGTAATAATACATTGTGTTATTATACATTTATTACAATGTAATAATACACTGTGCTATTATACCTTTATTATAGTGTAATAACACATTGTGGTATTATACATTTATTACAGTGTAATGATACATTGTCTTATTATACATTTATTACAATGTAATAATACATTGTGTTATTACATCTTTATTACAGTATAATAATACATTGTGAAATTATACCTTTATTACAGTGTAATAATACATTGTGCTATTATACCTTTATTACAGTGTAATAACACATCGTGGTATTATACATTTATTAAAGTGTAATGATACATTGTCTTATTATACCTTTATTACCGTGTAATAATACACTGTGCTATTATACCTTTATTATAGTGTAATAACACATTGTGGTATTATACATTTATTACAGTGTAATAATACATTGTGTTATTATACATTTATTACAATGTTATAATACATTGTGTTATTATACATTTATTACAGTCCCATAATACATTGTGTAATTATACCTTTATTACAATGTAATAATCCATTGTGCTATTATACCTTTATTACAATGTAATAATCCATTGTGTTATTACACCTTTATTACAGTGTAATAATACATTGTGTAATTATACCTTTATTACAGTGTAATAATACACTGTGCTATTATACCTTTATAACAGTGTAATAATACACTGTCCTATTATACCTTTATTACAGTGTAATAATACATTGTGTTATTATACATTTATTACAATGTAATAATACACTGTGCTATTATACCTTTATTACAGTGTAATAACACATTGTCTTATTATACCTTTATTACCGTGTAATAATACACTGTGTTATTATACCTTTATTACAGTGTAATAATACATTGTGTTATTATACATTTATTACAATGTAATAATACATTGTGTTATTACAACTTTATTACAGTGTAATAATACATTGTGTAATTATACCTTTATTACAGTGTAATAATACATTGTGTAATTATACCTTTATTACAGTGTAATAATACACTGTGCTATTATACCTTTATTACAGTGTAATAATACACTGTGCTATTATACCTTTATTACAGTGTAATAACACATTGTGGTATTATACATTTATTACAGTGTAATGATACATTGTCTTATTATACATTTATTACCGTGTAATAATACACTGTGTTATTATACCTTTATTACAGTGTAATAATACATTGTGTTATTATACATTTATTACAATGTAATAATACACTGTGCTATTATACCTTTATTATAGTGTAATAACACATTGTGGTATTATACATTTATTACAGTGTACAGTGTAATAACACATTGTGGTTTTATACCTTTATGACAGTGTAATAATACATTGTGTTATTATACATTTATTACAGTCCCATAATACATTGTGTAATTATACCTTTATTACAGTGTAATAATACACTGTGCTATTATACCTTTATTACAGTGTAATAACACATTGTGGTATTATACCTTTATTACAGTGTAATGATACATTGTCTTATTATACCTTTATTACAGTGTAATAATACATTGTGCTATTATACCTTTATTACAGTGTAATAACACATTGTGGTATTATACCTTTATTACAGTGTAATAATACATTGTGTTATTATACATTTATTACAATGTAATAATACATTGTGTTATTATACATTTATTACAATGTAATAATACACTGTGCTATTATACCTTTATTATAGTGTAATAACACATTGTGGTATTATACCTTTATTACAGTGTAATAATACATTGTGTTATTATACATTTATTACAATGTAATAATACATTGTTTTATTATACATTTATTACAATGTAATAATACACTGTGCTATTATACCTTTATTACAGTGTAATAACACATTGTGGTTTTATACCTTTATGACAGTGTAATAATACATTGTGTTATTATACATTTATTACAATGTTATAATACATTGTGTTATTATACATTTATTACAGTCCCATAATAATTGTGTAATTATACCTTTATTACAATGTAATAATACATTGTGCTATTATACCTTTATTACAGTGTAATAACACATTGTGGTATTATACATTTATTACAATGTAATAATACACTGTGGTTTTATACCTTTATGACAGTGTAATAATACATTGTGTTATTATACATTTATTACAATGTTATAATACATTGTGTTATTATACATTTATTACAGTCCCATAATACATTGTGTAATTATACCTTTATTACAATGTAATAATACATTGTGCTATTATACCTTTATTACAGTGTAATAATACATTGTGTTATTATACATTTATTACAATGTAATAATACACTGTGCTATTTTACCTTTATTACAGTGTAATAACTCATTGTGGTATTATACATTTATTAAAGTGTAATAATACACTGTGCTATTATACCTTTATTACAGTGTAATAATCCATTGTGTTATTACACCTTTATTACTTTTATTAAAGTGTAATGATACATTGTCTTATTATATCTTTATTACCGTGTAATAATACACTGTGTTATTATACCTTTATTACAGTGTAATAATACATTGTGTTATTATACATTTATTACAATGTAATAATACATTGTGTTATTACAACTTTATTACAGTGTAATAATACATTGTGTAATTATACCTTTATTACAGTGTAATAATACACTGTGCTATTATACCTTTATTACAGTGTAATAATACACTGTGCTATTATACCTTTATTACAGTGTAATAACACATTGTGGTATTATACATTTATTACAGTGTAATGATACATTGTCTTATTATACATTTATTACCGTGTAATAATACACTGTGTTATTATACCTTTATTACGTAAGGGATAATGTATAGAGAGGCGGTTGTTATAGCGAATAACAAGCCCGACAGGCTGAACGAGACCCCGACGCGAAGCGTTTATTACATGGCTACCTACAAAATAAATAAATAATTTGACACGAATTATTGATTTAAAAAGCAGTTTATTGATTTAAAAACGATTGTATTGCTTCCGCCAAAGAAAATAGTCCGTTCCGCGTCCATAGCAACGCGCTGTTTTTCATGGCAACGGTCTGTTATACTCCGCAGCGGTCTGTTATAAAGAAATAACAGACCGCATTCTACATTGGAATTCAGCCAAGCCATGTAATAAAGTGTAATAATACATTGTGTTATTATACATTTATTACAATGTAATAATACACTGTGCTATTATACCTTTATTATAGTGTAATAACACATTGTGGTATTATACATTTATTACAGTGTACAGTGTAATAACACATTGTGGTTTTATACCTTTATGACAGTGTAATAATACATTGTGTTATTATACATTTATTACAATGTTATAATACATTGTGTTATTATACATTTATTACAGTCCCAAAATACATTGTGTAATTATACCTTTATTACAGTGTGATAAAACATTGTGGTATTATACCTTTATTACAGAGTTTAATGATACATTGTCTTATTATACCTTTATTACAGTGTAATAATACATTGTGCTATTATACCTTTATTACAGTGTAATAACACATTGTGGTATTATACCTTTATTACAGTGTAATAATACATTGTGTTATTATACATTTATTACAATGTAATAATACACTGTGCTATTATACCTTTATTACAGTGTAATAACACATTGTGGTATTATACATTTATTAAAGTGTAATAATACACTGTGCTATTATACCTTTATTACAGTGTAATAATACATTGTGTTATTATACATTTATTACAATGTAATAATCCATTGTGTTATTACACCTTTATTACAGTGTAATAATACATTGTGTAATTATACCTTTATTACAGTGTAATAATACACTGTGCTATTATACCTTTATTACAGTGTAATAATACATTGTGTTATTATACATTTATTACAATGTAATAATACACTGTGCTATTATACCTTTATTACAGTGTAATAACACATTGTCTTATTATACCTTTATTACCATGTAATAATACACTGTGTTATTATACCTTTATTACAGTGTAATAATACATTGTGTTATTATACATTTATTACAATGTAATAATCCATTGTGTTATTACACCTTTATTACAGTGTAATAATACATTGTGTAATTATACCTTTATTACAGTGTAATAATACACTGTGCTATTGTGTTATTATACATTTATTACAATGTAATAATACACTGTGCTATTATACCTTTATTACAGTGTAATAACACATTGTGGTATTATACATTTATTAAAGTGTAATGATACATTGTCTTATTATACCTTTATTACCGTGTAATAATACACTGTGTTATTATACCTTTATTGTAGTGTAATAACACATAGTGGTATCATACATTTAATACATTGTGTTATTATACATTTATTACAATGTAATAATACATTGTGTTATTATACATTTATTACAATGTAATAATACACTGTGCTATTATACCTTTATTGTAGTGTAATAACACATAGTGGTATTATACATTTATTACAGTGTAATAATACATTGTGTTATTATACATTTATTACAATGTAATAATACATTGTGTTATTATACATTTATTACAATGTAATAATACTCTGTGCTATTATACCTTTATTATAGTGTAATAATACATTGTCTAATAATACACTGTGTTATTATACCTTTATTACAGTGTAATAATACATTGTGTTATTATACATTTATTACAATGTAATAATCCATTGTGTTATTACACCTTAATTACAGTATAATAATATATTGTGTAATTATACCTTTATTACAGTGTAATAATACACTGTGCTATTATACCTTTATTACAGTGTAATAATACATTGTGTAATTATACCTTTATTACAGTGTAATAATACACTGTGCTCTTATACCTTTATTACAGTGTAATAACACATTGTGGTATTATACATTTATTACAGTGTAATGATACATTGTCTTATTATACCTTTATTTCAGTATAATAACACATTGTGGTATTATACCTTTATTACAGTGTAATAATACATTGTGTTATTATACATTTATTACAATGTAATAATACACTGTGCTATTATACCTTTATTACAGTGTAATAACACATTGTGGTATTATACATTTATTAAAGTGTAATGATACATTGTCTTATTATACCTTTATTACCGTGTAATAATACACTGTGTTATTATACCTTTATTGTAGTGTAATAACACATAGTGGTATTATACATTTATTACAGTGTAATAATACATTGTGTTATTATACATTTATTACAATGTAATAATACATTGTGTTATTATACATTTATTACAATGTAATAATACACTGTGCTATTATACCTTTATTGTAGTGTAATAACACATAGTGGTATTATACATTTATTACAGTGTAATAATACATTGTGTTATTATACATTTATTACAATGTAATAATACATTGTGTTATTATACATTTATTACAATGTAATAATACACTGTGCTATTATACCTTTATTATAGTGTAATAATACATTGTCTAATTATACCTTTATTACAGTGTAATAATACACTGTGCTATTATACCTTTATTACAGTGTAATAACACATTGTGGTATTATACATTTATTACAGTGTAATGATACATTGTCTTATTATACATTTATTACAATGTAATAATACACTGTGTTATTATACCTTTATTACAGTGTAATAATACATTGTGTTATTATACATTTATTACAGTGTAATAACACATTGTCTTATTATACCTTTATTACCGTGTAATAATACACGGTGTTATTATACCTTTATTACAGTGTAATAATACATTGTGTTATTATACATTTATTACAATGTAATAATCCATTGTGTTATTACACCTTTATTACAGTGTAATAATACATTGTGTAATTATACCTTTTTTACAGTGTAATAATACACTGTGCTATTATACCTTTATTACAGTGTAATAACACATTGTGGTATTATACATTTATTACAGTGTAATGATACATTGTCTTATTATACATTTATTACCGTGTAATAATACACTGTGTTATTATACCTTTATTACAGTGTAATAATACATTGTGTTATTATACATTTATTACAATGTAATAATACACTGTGCTATTATACCTTTATTATAGTGTAATAACACATAGTGGTATTATACATTTATTACAGTGTAATAATACATTGTGTTATTATACATTTATTACAATGTAATAATACACTGTGCTATTATACCTTTATTGTAGTGTAATAACACATAGTGGTATTATACATTTATTACAGTGTAATAATACATTGTGTTATTATACATTTATTACAATGTAATAATACATTGTGTTATTATACATTTATTACAATGTAATAATACACTGTGCTATTATACCTTTATTATAGTGTAATAACACATTGTGGTATTATACCTTTATTACAGTGTAATAATACATTGTGTTATACATTTATTACAATATAATAATACATTGTTTTATTATACATTTATTACAATGTAATAATACACTGTGCTATTATACCTTTATTGTAGTGTAATAACACATAGTGGTATTATACATTTATTACAGTGTAATAATACATTGTGTTATTATACATTTATTACAATGTAATAATACATTGTGTTATTATACATTTATTACAATGTAATAATACACTGTGCTATTATACCTTTATTATAGTGTAATAATACATTGTCTAATTATACCTTTATTACAGTGTAATAATACACTGTGCTATTATACCTTTATTACAGTGTAATAACACATTGTCTTATTATACCTTTATTACCATGTAATAATACACTGTGTTATTATACCTTTATTACAGTGTAATAATACATTGTGTTATTATACATTTATTACAATGTAATAATCCATTGTGTTATTACACCTTTATTACAGTGTAATAATACATTGTGTAATTATACCTTTATTACAGTGTAATAATACACTGTGCTATTATACCTTTATTACAGTGTAATAATACATTGTGTAATTATACCTTTATTACAGTGTAATAATACACTGTGCTATTATACCTTTATTACAGTGTAATAACACATTGTGGTATTATACATTTATTACAGTGTAATGATACATTGTCTTATTATACCTTTATTTCAGTATAATAACACATTGTGGTATTATACCTTTATTACAGTGTAATAATACATTGTGTTATTATACATTTATTACAATGTAATAATACACTGTGCTATTATACCTTTATTACAGTGTAATAACACATTGTGGTATTATACATTTATTAAAGTGTAATGATACATTGTCTTATTATACCTTTATTACCGTGTAATAATACACTGTGTTATTATACCTTTATTGTAGTGTAATAACACATAGTGGTATTATACATTTATTACAGTGTAATAATACATTGTGTTATTATACATTTATTACAATGTAATAATACATTGTGTTATTATACATTTATTACAATGTAATAATACACTGTGCTATTATACCTTTATTGTAGTGTAATAACACATAGTGGTATTATACATTTATTACAGTGTAATAATACATTGTGTTATTATACATTTATTACAATGTAATAATACATTGTGTTATTATACATTTATTACAATGTAATAATACACTGTGCTATTATACCTTTATTATAGTGTAATAATACATTGTCTAATAATACACTGTGTTATTATACCTTTATTACAGTGTAATAATACATTGTGTTATTATACATTTATTACAATGTAATAATCCATTGTGTTATTACACCTTAATTACAGTGTAATAATACATTGTGTAATTATACCTTTATTACAGTGTAATAATACACTGTGCTATTATACCTTTATTACAGTGTAATAATACATTGTGTAATTATACCTTTATTACAGTGTAATAATACACTGTGCTATTATACCTTTATTACAGTGTAATAACACATTGTGGTATTATACATTTATTACAGTGTAATGATACATTGTCTTATTATACCTTTATTTCAGTATAATAACACATTGTGGTATTATACCTTTATTACAGTGTAATAATACATTGTGTTATTATACATTTATTACAATGTAATAATACACTGTGCTATTATACCTTTATTACAGTGTAATAACACATTGTGGTATTATACATTTATTAAAGTGTAATGATACATTGTCTTATTATACCTTTATTACCGTGTAATAATACACTGTGTTATTATACCTTTATTGTAGTGTAATAACACATAGTGGTATTATACATTTATTACAGTGTAATAATACATTGTGTTATTATACATTTATTACAATGTAATAATACATTGTGTTATTATACATTTATTACAATGTAATAATACACTGTGCTATTATACCTTTATTGTAGTGTAATAACACATAGTGGTATTATACATTTATTACAGTGTAATAATACATTGTGTTATTATACATTTATTACAATGTAATAATACATTGTGTTATTATACATTTATTACAATGTAATAATACACTGTGCTATTATACCTTTATTATAGTGTAATAATACATTGTCTAATAATACACTGTGTTATTATACATTTATTACAGTGTAATAATACATTGTGTTATTATACATTTATTACAATGTAATAATCCATTGTGTTATTACACCTTAATTACAGTGTAATAATACATTGTGTAATTATACCTTTATTACAGTGTAATAATACACTGTGCTATTATACCTTTATTACAGTGTAATAATACATTGTGTAATTATACCTTTATTACAGTGTAATAATACACTGTGCTATTATACCTTTATTACAGTGTAATAACACATTGTGGTATTATACATTTATTACAGTGTAATGATACATTGTCTTATTATACCTTTATTTCAGTATAATAACACATTGTGGTATTATACCTTTATTACAGTGTAATAATACATTGTGTTATTATACATTTATTACAATGTAATAATACACTGTGCTATTATACCTTTATTACAGTGTAATAACACATTGTGGTATTATACATTTATTAAAGTGTAATGATACATTGTCTTATTATACCTTTATTACCGTGTAATAATACACTGTGTTATTATACCTTTATTGTAGTGTAATAACACATAGTGGTATTATACATTTATTACAGTGTAATAATACATTGTGTTATTATACATTTATTACAATGTAATAATACATTGTGTTATTATACATTTATTACAATGTAATAATACACTGTGCTATTATACCTTTATTGTAGTGTAATAACACATAGTGGTATTATACATTTATTACAGTGTAATAATACATTGTGTTATTATACATTTATTACAATGTAATAATACATTGTGTTATTATACATTTATTACAATGTAATAATACACTGTGCTATTATACCTTTATTATAGTGTAATAATACATTGTCTAATTATACCTTTATTACAGTGTAATAATACACTGTGCTATTATACCTTTATTACAGTGTAATAACACATTGTGGTATTATACATTTATTACAGTGTAATGATACATTGTCTTATTATACATTTATTACAGTGTAATAACACATTGTCTTATTATACCTTTATTACCGTGTAATAATACACGGTGTTATTATACCTTTATTACAGTGTAATAATACATTGCGTTATTATACATTTATTACAATGTAATAATCCATTGTGTTATTACACCTTTATTACAGTGTAATAATACATTGTGTAATTATACCTTTTTTACAGTGTAATAATACACTGTGCTATTATACCTTTATTACAGTGTAATAATACACTGTGCTATTATACCTTTATTACAGTGTAATAACACATTTTGGTATTATACATTTATTACAGTGTAATGATACATTGTCTTATTATACATTTATTACCGTGTAATAATACACTGTGTTATTATACCTTTATTACAGTGTAATAATACATTGTGTTATTATACATTTATTACAATGTAATAATACACTGTGCTATTATACCTTTATTATAGTGTAATAACACATAGTGGTATTATACATTTATTACAGTGTAATAATACATTGTGTTATTATACATTTATTACAATGTAATAATACACTGTGCTATTATACCTTTATTGTAGTGTAATAACACATAGTGGTATTATACATTTATTACAGTGTAATAATACATTGTGTTATTATACATTTATTACAATGTAATAATACATTGTGTTATTATACATTTATTACAATGTAATAATACACTGTGCTATTATACCTTTATTATAGTGTAATAACACATTGTGGTATTATACCTTTATTACAGTGTAATAATACATTGTGTTATACATTTATTACAATATAATAATACATTGTTTTATTATACATTTATTACAATGTAATAATACACTGTGCTATTATACCTTTTTTACAGTTTAATAACACATTGTGGTATTATACCTTTATTACAGTGTAACAATACATTGTGTTATTATACATTTATTACAATGTAATAATACATTGTGTTATTATACATTTATTACAATGTAATAATACACTGTGCTATTATACCTTTATTATAGTGTAATAACACATTGTGGTATTATACATTTATTACAGTGTAATGATACATTGTCTTATTATACATTTATTACAATGTAATAATACATTGTGTTATTACATCTTTATTACAGTATAATAATACATTGTGAAATTATACCTTTATTACAGTGTAATAATACATTGTGCTATTATACCTTTATTACAGTGTAATAACACATCGTGGTATTATACATTTATTAAAGTGTAATGATACATTGTCTTATTATACCTTTATTACCGTGTAATAATACACTGTGCTATTATACCTTTATTATAGTGTAATAACACATTGTGGTATTATACATTTATTACAGTGTAATAATACATTGTGTTATTATACATTTATTACAATGTTATAATACATTGTGTTATTATACATTTATTACAGTCCCATAATACATTGTGTAATTATACCTTTATTACAATGTAATAATCCATTGTGCTATTATACCTTTATTACAATGTAATAATCCATTGTGTTATTACACCTTTATTACAGTGTAATAATACATTGTGTAATTATACCTTTATTACAGTGTAATAATACACTGTGCTATTATACCTTTATAACAGTGTAATAATACACTGTCCTATTATACCTTTATTACAGTGTAATAATACATTGTGTTATTATACATTTATTACAATGTAATAATACACTGTGCTATTATACCTTTATTACAGTGTAATAACACATTGTCTTATTATACCTTTATTACCGTGTAATAATACACTGTGTTATTATACCTTTATTACAGTGTAATAATACATTGTGTTATTATACATTTATTACAATGTAATAATACATTGTGTTATTACAACTTTATTACAGTGTAATAATACATTGTGTAATTATACCTTTATTACAGTGTAATAATACATTGTGTAATTATACCTTTATTACAGTGTAATAATACACTGTGCTATTATACCTTTATTACAGTGTAATAATACACTGTGCTATTATACCTTTATTACAGTGTAATAACACATTGTGGTATTATACATTTATTACAGTGTAATGATACATTGTCTTATTATACATTTATTACCGTGTAATAATACACTGTGTTATTATACCTTTATTACAGTGTAATAATACATTGTGTTATTATACATTTATTACAATGTAATAATACACTGTGCTATTATACCTTTATTATAGTGTAATAACACATTGTGGTATTATACATTTATTACAGTGTACAGTGTAATAACACATTGTGGTTTTATACCTTTATGACAGTGTAATAATACATTGTGTTATTATACATTTATTACAGTCCCATAATACATTGTGTAATTATACCTTTATTACAGTGTAATAATACACTGTGCTATTATACCTTTATTACAGTGTAATAACACATTGTGGTATTATACCTTTATTACAGTGTAATGATACATTGTCTTATTATACCTTTATTACAGTGTAATAATACATTGTGCTATTATACCTTTATTACAGTGTAATAACACATTGTGGTATTATACCTTTATTACAGTGTAATAATACATTGTGTTATTATACATTTATTACAATGTAATAATACATTGTGTTATTATACATTTATTACAATGTAATAATACACTGTGCTATTATACCTTTATTATAGTGTAATAACACATTGTGGTATTATACCTTTATTACAGTGTAATAATACATTGTGTTATTATACATTTATTACAATGTAATAATACATTGTTTTATTATACATTTATTACAATGTAATAATACACTGTGCTATTATACCTTTATTACAGTGTAATAACACATTGTGGTTTTATACCTTTATGACAGTGTAATAATACATTGTGTTATTATACATTTATTACAATGTTATAATACATTGTGTTATTATACATTTATTACAGTCCCATAATAATTGTGTAATTATACCTTTATTACAATGTAATAATACATTGTGCTATTATACCTTTATTACAGTGTAATAACACATTGTGGTATTATACATTTATTACAATGTAATAATACACTGTGGTTTTATACCTTTATGACAGTGTAATAATACATTGTGCTATTATACCTTTATTACAGTGTAATAACACATTGTGGTATTATACATTTATTACAGTGTAATGATACATTGTCTTATTATACATTTATTACCGTGTAATAATACACTGTGTTATTATACCTTTATTACAGTGTAATAATACATTGTGTTATTATACATTTATTACAATGTAATAATACACTGTGCTATTATACCTTTATTATAGTGTAATAACACATTGTGGTATTATACATTTATTACAGTGTACAGTGTAATAACACATTGTGGTTTTATACCTTTATGACAGTGTAATAATACATTGTGTTATTATACATTTATTACAGTCCCATAATACATTGTGTAATTATACCTTTATTACAGTGTAATAATACACTGTGCTATTATACCTTTATTACAGTGTAATAACACATTGTGGTATTATACCTTTATTACAGTGTAATGATACATTGTCTTATTATACCTTTATTACAGTGTAATAATACATTGTGCTATTATACCTTTATTACAGTGTAATAACACATTGTGGTATTATACCTTTATTACAGTGTAATAATACATTGTGTTATTATACATTTATTACAATGTAATAATACATTGTGTTATTATACATTTATTACAATGTAATAATACACTGTGCTATTATACCTTTATTATAGTGTAATAACACATTGTGGTATTATACCTTTATTACAGTGTAATAATACATTGTGTTATTATACATTTATTACAATGTAATAATACATTGTTTTATTATACATTTATTACAATGTAATAATACACTGTGCTATTATACCTTTATTACAGTGTAATAACACATTGTGGTTTTATACCTTTATGACAGTGTAATAATACATTGTGTTATTATACATTTATTACAATGTTATAATACATTGTGTTATTATACATTTATTACAGTCCCATAATAATTGTGTAATTATACCTTTATTACAATGTAATAATACATTGTGCTATTATACCTTTATTACAGTGTAATAACACATTGTGGTATTATACATTTATTACAATGTAATAATACACTGTGGTTTTATACCTTTATGACAGTGTAATAATACATTGTGTTATTATACATTTATTACAATGTTATAATACATTGTGTTATTATACATTTATTACAGTCCCATAATACATTGTGTAATTATACCTTTATTACAATGTAATAATACATTGTGCTATTATACCTTTATTACAGTGTAATAATACATTGTGTTATTATACATTTATTACAATGTAATAATACACTGTGCTATTTTACCTTTATTACAGTGTAATAACTCATTGTGGTATTATACATTTATTAAAGTGTAATAATACACTGTGCTATTATACCTTTATTACAGTGTAATAATCCATTGTGTTATTACACCTTTATTACTTTTATTAAAGTGTAATGATACATTGTCTTATTATATCTTTATTACCGTGTAATAATACACTGTGTTATTATACCTTTATTACAGTGTAATAATACATTGTGTTATTATACATTTATTACAATGTAATAATACATTGTGTTATTACAACTTTATTACAGTGTAATAATACATTGTGTAATTATACCTTTATTACAGTGTAATAATACACTGTGCTATTATACCTTTATTACAGTGTAATAATACACTGTGCTATTATACCTTTATTACAGTGTAATAACACATTGTGGTATTATACATTTATTACAGTGTAATGATACATTGTCTTATTATACATTTATTACCGTGTAATAATACACTGTGTTATTATACCTTTATTACGTAAGGGATAATGTATAGAGAGGCGGTTGTTATAGCGAATAACAAGCCCGACAGGCTGAACGAGACCCCGACGCGAAGCGTTTATTACATGGCTACCTACAAAATAAATAAATAATTTGACACGAATTATTGATTTAAAAAGCAGTTTATTGATTTAAAAACGATTGTATTGCTTCCGCCAAAGAAAATAGTCCGTTCCGCGTCCATAGCAACGCGCTGTTTTTCATGGCAACGGTCTGTTATACTCCGCAGCGGTCTGTTATAAAGAAATAACAGACCGCATTCTACATTGGAATTCAGCCAAGCCATGTAATAAAGTGTAATAATACATTGTGTTATTATACATTTATTACAATGTAATAATACACTGTGCTATTATACCTTTATTATAGTGTAATAACACATTGTGGTATTATACATTTATTACAGTGTACAGTGTAATAACACATTGTGGTTTTATACCTTTATGACAGTGTAATAATACATTGTGTTATTATACATTTATTACAATGTTATAATACATTGTGTTATTATACATTTATTACAGTCCCAAAATACATTGTGTAATTATACCTTTATTACAGTGTGATAAAACATTGTGGTATTATACCTTTATTACAGAGTTTAATGATACATTGTCTTATTATACCTTTATTACAGTGTAATAATACATTGTGCTATTATACCTTTATTACAGTGTAATAACACATTGTGGTATTATACCTTTATTACAGTGTAATAATACATTGTGTTATTATACATTTATTACAATGTAATAATACACTGTGCTATTATACCTTTATTACAGTGTAATAACACATTGTGGTATTATACATTTATTAAAGTGTAATAATACACTGTGCTATTATACCTTTATTACAGTGTAATAATACATTGTGTTATTATACATTTATTACAATGTAATAATCCATTGTGTTATTACACCTTTATTACAGTGTAATAATACATTGTGTAATTATACCTTTATTACAGTGTAATAATACACTGTGCTATTATACCTTTATTACAGTGTAATAATACATTGTGTTATTATACATTTATTACAATGTAATAATACACTGTGCTATTATACCTTTATTACAGTGTAATAACACATTGTCTTATTATACCTTTATTACCATGTAATAATACACTGTGTTATTATACCTTTATTACAGTGTAATAATACATTGTGTTATTATACATTTATTACAATGTAATAATCCATTGTGTTATTACACCTTTATTACAGTGTAATAATACATTGTGTAATTATACCTTTATTACAGTGTAATAATACACTGTGCTATTGTGTTATTATACATTTATTACAATGTAATAATACACTGTGCTATTATACCTTTATTACAGTGTAATAACACATTGTGGTATTATACATTTATTAAAGTGTAATGATACATTGTCTTATTATACCTTTATTACCGTGTAATAATACACTGTGTTATTATACCTTTATTGTAGTGTAATAACACATAGTGGTATCATACATTTAATACATTGTGTTATTATACATTTATTACAATGTAATAATACATTGTGTTATTATACATTTATTACAATGTAATAATACACTGTGCTATTATACCTTTATTGTAGTGTAATAACACATAGTGGTATTATACATTTATTACAGTGTAATAATACATTGTGTTATTATACATTTATTACAATGTAATAATACATTGTGTTATTATACATTTATTACAATGTAATAATACACTGTGCTATTATACCTTTATTATAGTGTAATAATACATTGTCTAATAATACACTGTGTTATTATACCTTTATTACAGTGTAATAATACATTGTGTTATTATACATTTATTACAATGTAATAATCCATTGTGTTATTACACCTTAATTACAGTATAATAATATATTGTGTAATTATACCTTTATTACAGTGTAATAATACACTGTGCTATTATACCTTTATTACAGTGTAATAATACATTGTGTAATTATACCTTTATTACAGTGTAATAATACACTGTGCTCTTATACCTTTATTACAGTGTAATAACACATTGTGGTATTATACATTTATTACAGTGTAATGATACATTGTCTTATTATACCTTTATTTCAGTATAATAACACATTGTGGTATTATACCTTTATTACAGTGTAATAATACATTGTGTTATTATACATTTATTACAATGTAATAATACACTGTGCTATTATACCTTTATTACAGTGTAATAACACATTGTGGTATTATACATTTATTAAAGTGTAATGATACATTGTCTTATTATACCTTTATTACCGTGTAATAATACACTGTGTTATTATACCTTTATTGTAGTGTAATAACACATAGTGGTATTATACATTTATTACAGTGTAATAATACATTGTGTTATTATACATTTATTACAATGTAATAATACATTGTGTTATTATACATTTATTACAATGTAATAATACACTGTGCTATTATACCTTTATTGTAGTGTAATAACACATAGTGGTATTATACATTTATTACAGTGTAATAATACATTGTGTTATTATACATTTATTACAACATAATAATACATTGTGTTATTATACATTTATTACAATGTAATAATACACTGTGCTATTATACCTTTATTATAGTGTAATAATACATTGTCTAATTATACCTTTATTACAGTGTAATAATACACTGTGCTATTATACCTTTATTACAGTGTAATAACACATTGTGGTATTATACATTTATTACAGTGTAATGATACATTGTCTTATTATACATTTATTACAATGTAATAATACACTGTGTTATTATACCTTTATTACAGTGTAATAATACATTGTGTTATTATACATTTATTACAGTGTAATAACACATTGTCTTATTATACCTTTATTACCGTGTAATAATACACGGTGTTATTATACCTTTATTACAGTGTAATAATACATTGTGTTATTATACATTTATTACAATGTAATAATCCATTGTGTTATTACACCTTTATTACAGTGTAATAATACATTGTGTTATTATACATTTATTACAGTGTAATAACACATTGTCTTATTATACCTTTATTACCGTGTAATAATACACGGTGTTATTATACCTTTATTACAGTGTAATAATACATTGTGTTATTATACATTTATTACAATGTAATAATACACTGTGCTATTATACCTTTATTACAGTGTAATAACACATTGTGGTATTATACATTTATTACAGTGTAATGATACATTGTCTTATTATACATTTATTACCGTGTAATAATACACTGTGTTATTATACCTTTATTACAGTGTAATAATACATTGTGTTATTATACATTTATTACAATGTAATAATACACTGTGCTATTATACCTTTATTATAGTGTAATAACACATAGTGGTATTATACATTTATTACAGTGTAATAATACATTGTGTTATTATACATTTATTACAATGTAATAATACACTGTGCTATTATACCTTTATTGTAGTGTAATAACACATAGTGGTATTATACATTTATTACAGTGTAATAATACATTGTGTTATTATACATTTATTACAATGTAATAATACATTGTGTTATTATACATTTATTACAATGTAATAATACACTGTGCTATTATACCTTTATTATAGTGTAATAACACATTGTGGTATTATACCTTTATTACAGTGTAATAATACATTGTGTTATACATTTATTACAATATAATAATACATTGTTTTATTATACATTTATTACAATGTAATAATACACTGTGCTATTATACCTTTATTGTAGTGTAATAACACATAGTGGTATTATACATTTATTACAGTGTAATAATACATTGTGTTATTATACATTTATTACAATGTAATAATACATTGTGTTATTATACATTTATTACAATGTAATAATACACTGTGCTATTATACCTTTATTATAGTGTAATAATACATTGTCTAATTATACCTTTATTACAGTGTAATAATACACTGTGCTATTATACCTTTATTACAGTGTAATAACACATTGTCTTATTATACCTTTATTACCATGTAATAATACACTGTGTTATTATACCTTTATTACAGTGTAATAATACATTGTGTTATTATACATTTATTACAATGTAATAATCCATTGTGTTATTACACCTTTATTACAGTGTAATAATACATTGTGTAATTATACCTTTATTACAGTGTAATAATACACTGTGCTATTATACCTTTATTACAGTGTAATAATACATTGTGTAATTATACCTTTATTACAGTGTAATAATACACTGTGCTATTATACCTTTATTACAGTGTAATAACACATTGTGGTATTATACATTTATTACAGTGTAATGATACATTGTCTTATTATACCTTTATTTCAGTATAATAACACATTGTGGTATTATACCTTTATTACAGTGTAATAATACATTGTGTTATTATACATTTATTACAATGTAATAATACACTGTGCTATTATACCTTTATTACAGTGTAATAACACATTGTGGTATTATACATTTATTACAGTGTAATGATACATTGTCTTATTATACATTTATTACAATGTAATAATACACTGTGTTATTATACCTTTATTACAGTGTAATAATACATTGTGTTATTATACATTTATTACAGTGTAATAACACATTGTCTTATTATACCTTTATTACCGTGTAATAATACACGGTGTTATTATACCTTTATTACAGTGTAATAATACATTGTGTTATTATACATTTATTACAATGTAATAATCCATTGTGTTATTACACCTTTATTACAGTGTAATAATACATTGTGTAATTATACCTTTTTTACAGTGTAATAATACACTGTGCTATTATACCTTTATTACAGTGTAATAACACATTGTGGTATTATACATTTATTACAGTGTAATGATACATTGTCTTATTATACATTTATTACCGTGTAATAATACACTGTGTTATTATACCTTTATTACAGTGTAATAATACATTGTGTTATTATACATTTATTACAATGTAATAATACACTGTGCTATTATACCTTTATTATAGTGTAATAACACATAGTGGTATTATACATTTATTACAGTGTAATAATACATTGTGTTATTATACATTTATTACAATGTAATAATACACTGTGCTATTATACCTTTATTGTAGTGTAATAACACATAGTGGTATTATACATTTATTACAGTGTAATAATACATTGTGTTATTATACATTTATTACAATGTAATAATACATTGTGTTATTATACATTTATTACAATGTAATAATACACTGTGCTATTATACCTTTATTATAGTGTAATAACACATTGTGGTATTATACCTTTATTACAGTGTAATAATACATTGTGTTATACATTTATTACAATATAATAATACATTGTTTTATTATACATTTATTACAATGTAATAATACACTGTGCTATTATACCTTTATTGTAGTGTAATAACACATAGTGGTATTATACATTTATTACAGTGTAATAATACATTGTGTTATTATACATTTATTACAATGTAATAATACATTGTGTTATTATACATTTATTACAATGTAATAATACACTGTGCTATTATACCTTTATTATAGTGTAATAATACATTGTCTAATTATACCTTTATTACAGTGTAATAATACACTGTGCTATTATACCTTTATTACAGTGTAATAACACATTGTCTTATTATACCTTTATTACCATGTAATAATACACTGTGTTATTATACCTTTATTACAGTGTAATAATACATTGTGTTATTATACATTTATTACAATGTAATAATCCATTGTGTTATTACACCTTTATTACAGTGTAATAATACATTGTGTAATTATACCTTTATTACAGTGTAATAATACACTGTGCTATTATACCTTTATTACAGTGTAATAATACATTGTGTAATTATACCTTTATTACAGTGTAATAATACACTGTGCTATTATACCTTTATTACAGTGTAATAACACATTGTGGTATTATACATTTATTACAGTGTAATGATACATTGTCTTATTATACCTTTATTTCAGTATAATAACACATTGTGGTATTATACCTTTATTACAGTGTAATAATACATTGTGTTATTATACATTTATTACAATGTAATAATACACTGTGCTATTATACCTTTATTACAGTGTAATAACACATTGTGGTATTATACATTTATTAAAGTGTAATGATACATTGTCTTATTATACCTTTATTACCGTGTAATAATACACTGTGTTATTATACCTTTATTGTAGTGTAATAACACATAGTGGTATTATACATTTATTACAGTGTAATAATACATTGTGTTATTATACATTTATTACAATGTAATAATACATTGTGTTATTATACATTTATTACAATGTAATAATACACTGTGCTATTATACCTTTATTGTAGTGTAATAACACATAGTGGTATTATACATTTATTACAGTGTAATAATACATTGTGTTATTATACATTTATTACAATGTAATAATACATTGTGTTATTATACATTTATTACAATGTAATAATACACTGTGCTATTATACCTTTATTATAGTGTAATAATACATTGTCTAATAATACACTGTGTTATTATACCTTTATTACAGTGTAATAATACATTGTGTTATTATACATTTATTACAATGTAATAATCCATTGTGTTATTACACCTTAATTACAGTGTAATAATACATTGTGTAATTATACCTTTATTACAGTGTAATAATACACTGTGCTATTATACCTTTATTACAGTGTAATAATACATTGTGTAATTATACCTTTATTACAGTGTAATAATACACTGTGCTATTATACCTTTATTACAGTGTAATAACACATTGTGGTATTATACATTTATTACAGTGTAATGATACATTGTCTTATTATACCTTTATTTCAGTATAATAACACATTGTGGTATTATACCTTTATTACAGTGTAATAATACATTGTGTTATTATACATTTATTACAATGTAATAATACACTGTGCTATTATACCTTTATTACAGTGTAATAACACATTGTGGTATTATACATTTATTAAAGTGTAATGATACATTGTCTTATTATACCTTTATTACCGTGTAATAATACACTGTGTTATTATACCTTTATTGTAGTGTAATAACACATAGTGGTATTATACATTTATTACAGTGTAATAATACATTGTGTTATTATACATTTATTACAATGTAATAATACATTGTGTTATTATACATTTATTACAATGTAATAATACACTGTGCTATTATACCTTTATTGTAGTGTAATAACACATAGTGGTATTATACATTTATTACAGTGTAATAATACATTGTGTTATTATACATTTATTACAATGTAATAATACATTGTGTTATTATACATTTATTACAATGTAATAATACACTGTGCTATTATACCTTTATTATAGTGTAATAATACATTGTCTAATAATACACTGTGTTATTATACATTTATTACAGTGTAATAATACATTGTGTTATTATACATTTATTACAATGTAATAATCCATTGTGTTATTACACCTTAATTACAGTGTAATAATACATTGTGTAATTATACCTTTATTACAGTGTAATAATACACTGTGCTATTATACCTTTATTACAGTGTAATAATACATTGTGTAATTATACCTTTATTACAGTGTAATAATACACTGTGCTATTATACCTTTATTACAGTGTAATAACACATTGTGGTATTATACATTTATTACAGTGTAATGATACATTGTCTTATTATACCTTTATTTCAGTATAATAACACATTGTGGTATTATACCTTTATTACAGTGTAATAATACATTGTGTTATTATACATTTATTACAATGTAATAATACACTGTGCTATTATACCTTTATTACAGTGTAATAACACATTGTGGTATTATACATTTATTAAAGTGTAATGATACATTGTCTTATTATACCTTTATTACCGTGTAATAATACACTGTGTTATTATACCTTTATTGTAGTGTAATAACACATAGTGGTATTATACATTTATTACAGTGTAATAATACATTGTGTTATTATACATTTATTACAATGTAATAATACATTGTGTTATTATACATTTATTACAATGTAATAATACACTGTGCTATTATACCTTTATTGTAGTGTAATAACACATAGTGGTATTATACATTTATTACAGTGTAATAATACATTGTGTTATTATACATTTATTACAATGTAATAATACATTGTGTTATTATACATTTATTACAATGTAATAATACACTGTGCTATTATACCTTTATTATAGTGTAATAATACATTGTCTAATTATACCTTTATTACAGTGTAATAATACACTGTGCTATTATACCTTTATTACAGTGTAATAACACATTGTGGTATTATACATTTATTACAGTGTAATGATACATTGTCTTATTATACATTTATTACAGTGTAATAACACATTGTCTTATTATACCTTTATTACCGTGTAATAATACACGGTGTTATTATACCTTTATTACAGTGTAATAATACATTGCGTTATTATACATTTATTACAATGTAATAATCCATTGTGTTATTACACCTTTATTACAGTGTAATAATACATTGTGTAATTATACCTTTTTTACAGTGTAATAATACACTGTGCTATTATACCTTTATTACAGTGTAATAATACACTGTGCTATTATACCTTTATTACAGTGTAATAACACATTTTGGTATTATACATTTATTACAGTGTAATGATACATTGTCTTATTATACATTTATTACCGTGTAATAATACACTGTGTTATTATACCTTTATTACAGTGTAATAATACATTGTGTTATTATACATTTATTACAATGTAATAATACACTGTGCTATTATACCTTTATTATAGTGTAATAACACATAGTGGTATTATACATTTATTACAGTGTAATAATACATTGTGTTATTATACATTTATTACAATGTAATAATACACTGTGCTATTATACCTTTATTGTAGTGTAATAACACATAGTGGTATTATACATTTATTACAGTGTAATAATACATTGTGTTATTATACATTTATTACAATGTAATAATACATTGTGTTATTATACATTTATTACAATGTAATAATACACTGTGCTATTATACCTTTATTATAGTGTAATAACACATTGTGGTATTATACCTTTATTACAGTGTAATAATACATTGTGTTATACATTTATTACAATATAATAATACATTGTTTTATTATACATTTATTACAATGTAATAATACACTGTGCTATTATACCTTTTTTACAGTTTAATAACACATTGTGGTATTATACCTTTATTACAGTGTAACAATACATTGTGTTATTATACATTTATTACAATGTAATAATACATTGTGTTATTATACATTTATTACAATGTAATAATACACTGTGCTATTATACCTTTATTATAGTGTAATAACACATTGTGGTATTATACATTTATTACAGTGTAATGATACATTGTCTTATTATACATTTATTACAATGTAATAATACATTGTGTTATTACATCTTTATTACAGTATAATAATACATTGTGAAATTATACCTTTATTACAGTGTAATAATACATTGTGCTATTATACCTTTATTACAGTGTAATAACACATCGTGGTATTATACATTTATTAAAGTGTAATGATACATTGTCTTATTATACCTTTATTACCGTGTAATAATACACTGTGCTATTATACCTTTATTATAGTGTAATAACACATTGTGGTATTATACATTTATTACAGTGTAATAATACATTGTGTTATTATACATTTATTACAATGTTATAATACATTGTGTTATTATACATTTATTACAGTCCCATAATACATTGTGTAATTATACCTTTATTACAATGTAATAATCCATTGTGCTATTATACCTTTATTACAATGTAATAATCCATTGTGTTATTACACCTTTATTACAGTGTAATAATACATTGTGTAATTATACCTTTATTACAGTGTAATAATACACTGTGCTATTATACCTTTATAACAGTGTAATAATACACTGTCCTATTATACCTTTATTACAGTGTAATAATACATTGTGTTATTATACATTTATTACAATGTAATAATACACTGTGCTATTATACCTTTATTACAGTGTAATAACACATTGTCTTATTATACCTTTATTACCGTGTAATAATACACTGTGTTATTATACCTTTATTACAGTGTAATAATACATTGTGTTATTATACATTTATTACAATGTAATAATACATTGTGTTATTACAACTTTATTACAGTGTAATAATACATTGTGTAATTATACCTTTATTACAGTGTAATAATACATTGTGTAATTATACCTTTATTACAGTGTAATAATACACTGTGCTATTATACCTTTATTACAGTGTAATAATACACTGTGCTATTATACCTTTATTACAGTGTAATAACACATTGTGGTATTATACATTTATTACAGTGTAATGATACATTGTCTTATTATACATTTATTACCGTGTAATAATACACTGTGTTATTATACCTTTATTACAGTGTAATAATACATTGTGTTATTATACATTTATTACAATGTAATAATACACTGTGCTATTATACCTTTATTATAGTGTAATAACACATTGTGGTATTATACATTTATTACAGTGTACAGTGTAATAACACATTGTGGTTTTATACCTTTATGACAGTGTAATAATACATTGTGTTATTATACATTTATTACAGTCCCATAATACATTGTGTAATTATACCTTTATTACAGTGTAATAATACACTGTGCTATTATACCTTTATTACAGTGTAATAACACATTGTGGTATTATACCTTTATTACAGTGTAATGATACATTGTCTTATTATACCTTTATTACAGTGTAATAATACATTGTGCTATTATACCTTTATTACAGTGTAATAACACATTGTGGTATTATACCTTTATTACAGTGTAATAATACATTGTGTTATTATACATTTATTACAATGTAATAATACATTGTGTTATTATACATTTATTACAATGTAATAATACACTGTGCTATTATACCTTTATTATAGTGTAATAACACATTGTGGTATTATACCTTTATTACAGTGTAATAAT
This sequence comes from Scardinius erythrophthalmus, assembly GCF_964197995.2. Taxonomy (NCBI): domain Eukaryota; kingdom Metazoa; phylum Chordata; class Actinopteri; order Cypriniformes; family Leuciscidae; genus Scardinius; species Scardinius erythrophthalmus. The sequence goes on from NC_138235.1 coordinate 22,143,903, forward strand.
ACATTGTGTTATTATACATTTATTACAATGTAATAATACATTGTTTTATTATACATTTATTACAATGTAATAATACACTGTGCTATTATACCTTTATTACAGTGTAATAACACATTGTGGTTTTATACCTTTATGACAGTGTAATAATACATTGTGTTATTATACATTTATTACAATGTTATAATACATTGTGTTATTATACATTTATTACAGTCCCATAATAATTGTGTAATTATACCTTTATTACAATGTAATAATACATTGTGCTATTATACCTTTATTACAGTGTAATAACACATTGTGGTATTATACATTTATTACAATGTAATAATACACTGTGGTTTTATACCTTTATGACAGTGTAATAATACATTGTGCTATTATACCTTTATTACAGTGTAATAACACATTGTGGTATTATACATTTATTACAGTGTAATGATACATTGTCTTATTATACATTTATTACCGTGTAATAATACACTGTGTTATTATACCTTTATTACAGTGTAATAATACATTGTGTTATTATACATTTATTACAATGTAATAATACACTGTGCTATTATACCTTTATTATAGTGTAATAACACATTGTGGTATTATACATTTATTACAGTGTACAGTGTAATAACACATTGTGGTTTTATACCTTTATGACAGTGTAATAATACATTGTGTTATTATACATTTATTACAGTCCCATAATACATTGTGTAATTATACCTTTATTACAGTGTAATAATACACTGTGCTATTATACCTTTATTACAGTGTAATAACACATTGTGGTATTATACCTTTATTACAGTGTAATGATACATTGTCTTATTATACCTTTATTACAGTGTAATAATACATTGTGCTATTATACCTTTATTACAGTGTAATAACACATTGTGGTATTATACCTTTATTACAGTGTAATAATACATTGTGTTATTATACATTTATTACAATGTAATAATACATTGTGTTATTATACATTTATTACAATGTAATAATACACTGTGCTATTATACCTTTATTATAGTGTAATAACACATTGTGGTATTATACCTTTATTACAGTGTAATAATACATTGTGTTATTATACATTTATTACAATGTAATAATACATTGTTTTATTATACATTTATTACAATGTAATAATACACTGTGCTATTATACCTTTATTACAGTGTAATAACACATTGTGGTTTTATACCTTTATGACAGTGTAATAATACATTGTGTTATTATACATTTATTACAATGTTATAATACATTGTGTTATTATACATTTATTACAGTCCCATAATAATTGTGTAATTATACCTTTATTACAATGTAATAATACATTGTGCTATTATACCTTTATTACAGTGTAATAACACATTGTGGTATTATACATTTATTACAATGTAATAATACACTGTGGTTTTATACCTTTATGACAGTGTAATAATACATTGTGTTATTATACATTTATTACAATGTTATAATACATTGTGTTATTATACATTTATTACAGTCCCATAATACATTGTGTAATTATACCTTTATTACAATGTAATAATACATTGTGCTATTATACCTTTATTACAGTGTAATAATACATTGTGTTATTATACATTTATTACAATGTAATAATACACTGTGCTATTTTACCTTTATTACAGTGTAATAACTCATTGTGGTATTATACATTTATTAAAGTGTAATAATACACTGTGCTATTATACCTTTATTACAGTGTAATAATCCATTGTGTTATTACACCTTTATTACTTTTATTAAAGTGTAATGATACATTGTCTTATTATATCTTTATTACCGTGTAATAATACACTGTGTTATTATACCTTTATTACAGTGTAATAATACATTGTGTTATTATACATTTATTACAATGTAATAATACATTGTGTTATTACAACTTTATTACAGTGTAATAATACATTGTGTAATTATACCTTTATTACAGTGTAATAATACACTGTGCTATTATACCTTTATTACAGTGTAATAATACACTGTGCTATTATACCTTTATTACAGTGTAATAACACATTGTGGTATTATACATTTATTACAGTGTAATGATACATTGTCTTATTATACATTTATTACCGTGTAATAATACACTGTGTTATTATACCTTTATTACGTAAGGGATAATGTATAGAGAGGCGGTTGTTATAGCGAATAACAAGCCCGACAGGCTGAACGAGACCCCGACGCGAAGCGTTTATTACATGGCTACCTACAAAATAAATAAATAATTTGACACGAATTATTGATTTAAAAAGCAGTTTATTGATTTAAAAACGATTGTATTGCTTCCGCCAAAGAAAATAGTCCGTTCCGCGTCCATAGCAACGCGCTGTTTTTCATGGCAACGGTCTGTTATACTCCGCAGCGGTCTGTTATAAAGAAATAACAGACCGCATTCTACATTGGAATTCAGCCAAGCCATGTAATAAAGTGTAATAATACATTGTGTTATTATACATTTATTACAATGTAATAATACACTGTGCTATTATACCTTTATTATAGTGTAATAACACATTGTGGTATTATACATTTATTACAGTGTACAGTGTAATAACACATTGTGGTTTTATACCTTTATGACAGTGTAATAATACATTGTGTTATTATACATTTATTACAATGTTATAATACATTGTGTTATTATACATTTATTACAGTCCCAAAATACATTGTGTAATTATACCTTTATTACAGTGTGATAAAACATTGTGGTATTATACCTTTATTACAGAGTTTAATGATACATTGTCTTATTATACCTTTATTACAGTGTAATAATACATTGTGCTATTATACCTTTATTACAGTGTAATAACACATTGTGGTATTATACCTTTATTACAGTGTAATAATACATTGTGTTATTATACATTTATTACAATGTAATAATACACTGTGCTATTATACCTTTATTACAGTGTAATAACACATTGTGGTATTATACATTTATTAAAGTGTAATAATACACTGTGCTATTATACCTTTATTACAGTGTAATAATACATTGTGTTATTATACATTTATTACAATGTAATAATCCATTGTGTTATTACACCTTTATTACAGTGTAATAATACATTGTGTAATTATACCTTTATTACAGTGTAATAATACACTGTGCTATTATACCTTTATTACAGTGTAATAATACATTGTGTTATTATACATTTATTACAATGTAATAATACACTGTGCTATTATACCTTTATTACAGTGTAATAACACATTGTCTTATTATACCTTTATTACCATGTAATAATACACTGTGTTATTATACCTTTATTACAGTGTAATAATACATTGTGTTATTATACATTTATTACAATGTAATAATCCATTGTGTTATTACACCTTTATTACAGTGTAATAATACATTGTGTAATTATACCTTTATTACAGTGTAATAATACACTGTGCTATTGTGTTATTATACATTTATTACAATGTAATAATACACTGTGCTATTATACCTTTATTACAGTGTAATAACACATTGTGGTATTATACATTTATTAAAGTGTAATGATACATTGTCTTATTATACCTTTATTACCGTGTAATAATACACTGTGTTATTATACCTTTATTGTAGTGTAATAACACATAGTGGTATCATACATTTAATACATTGTGTTATTATACATTTATTACAATGTAATAATACATTGTGTTATTATACATTTATTACAATGTAATAATACACTGTGCTATTATACCTTTATTGTAGTGTAATAACACATAGTGGTATTATACATTTATTACAGTGTAATAATACATTGTGTTATTATACATTTATTACAATGTAATAATACATTGTGTTATTATACATTTATTACAATGTAATAATACACTGTGCTATTATACCTTTATTATAGTGTAATAATACATTGTCTAATAATACACTGTGTTATTATACCTTTATTACAGTGTAATAATACATTGTGTTATTATACATTTATTACAATGTAATAATCCATTGTGTTATTACACCTTAATTACAGTATAATAATATATTGTGTAATTATACCTTTATTACAGTGTAATAATACACTGTGCTATTATACCTTTATTACAGTGTAATAATACATTGTGTAATTATACCTTTATTACAGTGTAATAATACACTGTGCTCTTATACCTTTATTACAGTGTAATAACACATTGTGGTATTATACATTTATTACAGTGTAATGATACATTGTCTTATTATACCTTTATTTCAGTATAATAACACATTGTGGTATTATACCTTTATTACAGTGTAATAATACATTGTGTTATTATACATTTATTACAATGTAATAATACACTGTGCTATTATACCTTTATTACAGTGTAATAACACATTGTGGTATTATACATTTATTAAAGTGTAATGATACATTGTCTTATTATACCTTTATTACCGTGTAATAATACACTGTGTTATTATACCTTTATTGTAGTGTAATAACACATAGTGGTATTATACATTTATTACAGTGTAATAATACATTGTGTTATTATACATTTATTACAATGTAATAATACATTGTGTTATTATACATTTATTACAATGTAATAATACACTGTGCTATTATACCTTTATTGTAGTGTAATAACACATAGTGGTATTATACATTTATTACAGTGTAATAATACATTGTGTTATTATACATTTATTACAACATAATAATACATTGTGTTATTATACATTTATTACAATGTAATAATACACTGTGCTATTATACCTTTATTATAGTGTAATAATACATTGTCTAATTATACCTTTATTACAGTGTAATAATACACTGTGCTATTATACCTTTATTACAGTGTAATAACACATTGTGGTATTATACATTTATTACAGTGTAATGATACATTGTCTTATTATACATTTATTACAATGTAATAATACACTGTGTTATTATACCTTTATTACAGTGTAATAATACATTGTGTTATTATACATTTATTACAGTGTAATAACACATTGTCTTATTATACCTTTATTACCGTGTAATAATACACGGTGTTATTATACCTTTATTACAGTGTAATAATACATTGTGTTATTATACATTTATTACAATGTAATAATCCATTGTGTTATTACACCTTTATTACAGTGTAATAATACATTGTGTTATTATACATTTATTACAGTGTAATAACACATTGTCTTATTATACCTTTATTACCGTGTAATAATACACGGTGTTATTATACCTTTATTACAGTGTAATAATACATTGTGTTATTATACATTTATTACAATGTAATAATACACTGTGCTATTATACCTTTATTACAGTGTAATAACACATTGTGGTATTATACATTTATTACAGTGTAATGATACATTGTCTTATTATACATTTATTACCGTGTAATAATACACTGTGTTATTATACCTTTATTACAGTGTAATAATACATTGTGTTATTATACATTTATTACAATGTAATAATACACTGTGCTATTATACCTTTATTATAGTGTAATAACACATAGTGGTATTATACATTTATTACAGTGTAATAATACATTGTGTTATTATACATTTATTACAATGTAATAATACACTGTGCTATTATACCTTTATTGTAGTGTAATAACACATAGTGGTATTATACATTTATTACAGTGTAATAATACATTGTGTTATTATACATTTATTACAATGTAATAATACATTGTGTTATTATACATTTATTACAATGTAATAATACACTGTGCTATTATACCTTTATTATAGTGTAATAACACATTGTGGTATTATACCTTTATTACAGTGTAATAATACATTGTGTTATACATTTATTACAATATAATAATACATTGTTTTATTATACATTTATTACAATGTAATAATACACTGTGCTATTATACCTTTATTGTAGTGTAATAACACATAGTGGTATTATACATTTATTACAGTGTAATAATACATTGTGTTATTATACATTTATTACAATGTAATAATACATTGTGTTATTATACATTTATTACAATGTAATAATACACTGTGCTATTATACCTTTATTATAGTGTAATAATACATTGTCTAATTATACCTTTATTACAGTGTAATAATACACTGTGCTATTATACCTTTATTACAGTGTAATAACACATTGTCTTATTATACCTTTATTACCATGTAATAATACACTGTGTTATTATACCTTTATTACAGTGTAATAATACATTGTGTTATTATACATTTATTACAATGTAATAATCCATTGTGTTATTACACCTTTATTACAGTGTAATAATACATTGTGTAATTATACCTTTATTACAGTGTAATAATACACTGTGCTATTATACCTTTATTACAGTGTAATAATACATTGTGTAATTATACCTTTATTACAGTGTAATAATACACTGTGCTATTATACCTTTATTACAGTGTAATAACACATTGTGGTATTATACATTTATTACAGTGTAATGATACATTGTCTTATTATACCTTTATTTCAGTATAATAACACATTGTGGTATTATACCTTTATTACAGTGTAATAATACATTGTGTTATTATACATTTATTACAATGTAATAATACACTGTGCTATTATACCTTTATTACAGTGTAATAACACATTGTGGTATTATACATTTATTAAAGTGTAATGATACATTGTCTTATTATACCTTTATTACCGTGTAATAATACACTGTGTTATTATACCTTTATTGTAGTGTAATAACACATAGTGGTATTATACATTTATTACAGTGTAATAATACATTGTGTTATTATACATTTATTACAATGTAATAATACATTGTGTTATTATACATTTATTACAATGTAATAATACACTGTGCTATTATACCTTTATTGTAGTGTAATAACACATAGTGGTATTATACATTTATTACAGTGTAATAATACATTGTGTTATTATACATTTATTACAATGTAATAATACATTGTGTTATTATACATTTATTACAATGTAATAATACACTGTGCTATTATACCTTTATTATAGTGTAATAATACATTGTCTAATAATACACTGTGTTATTATACCTTTATTACAGTGTAATAATACATTGTGTTATTATACATTTATTACAATGTAATAATCCATTGTGTTATTACACCTTAATTACAGTGTAATAATACATTGTGTAATTATACCTTTATTACAGTGTAATAATACACTGTGCTATTATACCTTTATTACAGTGTAATAATACATTGTGTAATTATACCTTTATTACAGTGTAATAATACACTGTGCTATTATACCTTTATTACAGTGTAATAACACATTGTGGTATTATACATTTATTACAGTGTAATGATACATTGTCTTATTATACCTTTATTTCAGTATAATAACACATTGTGGTATTATACCTTTATTACAGTGTAATAATACATTGTGTTATTATACATTTATTACAATGTAATAATACACTGTGCTATTATACCTTTATTACAGTGTAATAACACATTGTGGTATTATACATTTATTAAAGTGTAATGATACATTGTCTTATTATACCTTTATTACCGTGTAATAATACACTGTGTTATTATACCTTTATTGTAGTGTAATAACACATAGTGGTATTATACATTTATTACAGTGTAATAATACATTGTGTTATTATACATTTATTACAATGTAATAATACATTGTGTTATTATACATTTATTACAATGTAATAATACACTGTGCTATTATACCTTTATTGTAGTGTAATAACACATAGTGGTATTATACATTTATTACAGTGTAATAATACATTGTGTTATTATACATTTATTACAATGTAATAATACATTGTGTTATTATACATTTATTACAATGTAATAATACACTGTGCTATTATACCTTTATTATAGTGTAATAATACATTGTCTAATAATACACTGTGTTATTATACATTTATTACAGTGTAATAATACATTGTGTTATTATACATTTATTACAATGTAATAATCCATTGTGTTATTACACCTTAATTACAGTGTAATAATACATTGTGTAATTATACCTTTATTACAGTGTAATAATACACTGTGCTATTATACCTTTATTACAGTGTAATAATACATTGTGTAATTATACCTTTATTACAGTGTAATAATACACTGTGCTATTATACCTTTATTACAGTGTAATGATACATTGTCTTATTATACCTTTATTTCAGTATAATAACACATTGTGGTATTATACCTTTATTACAGTGTAATAATACATTGTGTTATTATACATTTATTACAATGTAATAATACACTGTGCTATTATACCTTTATTACAGTGTAATAACACATTGTGGTATTATACATTTATTAAAGTGTAATGATACATTGTCTTATTATACCTTTATTACCGTGTAATAATACACTGTGTTATTATACCTTTATTGTAGTGTAATAACACATAGTGGTATTATACATTTATTACAGTGTAATAATACATTGTGTTATTATACATTTATTACAATGTAATAATACATTGTGTTATTATACATTTATTACAATGTAATAATACACTGTGCTATTATACCTTTATTGTAGTGTAATAACACATAGTGGTATTATACATTTATTACAGTGTAATAATACATTGTGTTATTATACATTTATTACAATGTAATAATACATTGTGTTATTATACATTTATTACAATGTAATAATACACTGTGCTATTATACCTTTATTATAGTGTAATAATACATTGTCTAATTATACCTTTATTACAGTGTAATAATACACTGTGCTATTATACCTTTATTACAGTGTAATAACACATTGTGGTATTATACATTTATTACAGTGTAATGATACATTGTCTTATTATACATTTATTACAGTGTAATAACACATTGTCTTATTATACCTTTATTACCGTGTAATAATACACGGTGTTATTATACCTTTATTACAGTGTAATAATACATTGCGTTATTATACATTTATTACAATGTAATAATCCATTGTGTTATTACACCTTTATTACAGTGTAATAATACATTGTGTAATTATACCTTTTTTACAGTGTAATAATACACTGTGCTATTATACCTTTATTACAGTGTAATAATACACTGTGCTATTATACCTTTATTACAGTGTAATAACACATTGTGGTATTATACATTTATTACAGTGTAATGATACATTGTCTTATTATACATTTATTACCGTGTAATAATACACTGTGTTATTATACCTTTATTACAGTGTAATAATACATTGTGTTATTATACATTTATTACAATGTAATAATACACTGTGCTATTATACCTTTATTATAGTGTAATAACACATAGTGGTATTATACATTTATTACAGTGTAATAATACATTGTGTTATTATACATTTATTACAATGTAATAATACACTGTGCTATTATACCTTTATTGTAGTGTAATAACACATAGTGGTATTATACATTTATTACAGTGTAATAATACATTGTGTTATTATACATTTATTACAATGTAATAATACATTGTGTTATTATACATTTATTACAATGTAATAATACACTGTGCTATTATACCTTTATTATAGTGTAATAACACATTGTGGTATTATACCTTTATTACAGTGTAATAATACATTGTGTTATACATTTATTACAATATAATAATACATTGTTTTATTATACATTTATTACAATGTAATAATACACTGTGCTATTATACCTTTTTTACAGTGTAATAACACATTGTGGTATTATACCTTTATTACAGTGTAATAATACATTGTGTTATTATACATTTATTACAATGTAATAATACATTGTGTTATTATACATTTATTACAATGTAATAATACACTGTGCTATTATACCTTTATTATAGTGTAATAACACATTGTGGTATTATACATTTATTACAGTGTAATGATACATTGTCTTATTATACATTTATTACAATGTAATAATACATTGTGTTATTACATCTTTATTACAGTATAATAATACATTGTGAAATTATACCTTTATTACAGTGTAATAATACATTGTGCTATTATACCTTTATTACAGTGTAATAACACATCGTGGTATTATACATTTATTAAAGTGTAATGATACATTGTCTTATTATACCTATATTACCGTGTAATAATACACTGTGTTATTATACCTTTATTGTAGTGTAATAACACATAGTGGTATTATACATTTATTACAGTGTAATAATACATTGTGTTATTATACATTTATTACAATGTAATAATACATTGTGTTATTATACATTTATTACAATGTAATAATACACTGTGCTATTATACCTTTATTGTAGTGTAATAACACATAGTGGTATTATACATTTATTACAGTGTAATAATACATTGTGTTATTATACATTTATTACAATGTAATAATACATTGTGTTATTATACATTTATTACAATGTAATAATACACTGTGTTATTATACCTTTATTACAGTGTAATAATACATTGTGAAATTATACCTTTATTACAGTGTAATAATACATTGTGCTATTATACCTTTATTACAGTGTAATAACACATCGTGGTATTATACATTTATTAAAGTGTAATGATACATTGTCTTATTATACCTTTATTACCGTGTAATAATACACTGTGTTATTATACCTTTATTACAGTGTAATAATACATTGTGTTATTATACATTTATTACAATGTAATAATACATTGTGTTATTACAACTTTATTACAGTGTAATAATACATTGTGTAATTATACCTTTATTACAGTTTAATAATACACTGTGCTATTATACCTTTATTACAGTGTAATAATACACTGTGCTATTATACCTTTATTACAGTGTAATAACACATTGTGGTATTATACATTTATTACAGTGTAATGATACATTGTCTTATTATACATGTATTACCGTGTAACAATTCACTGTGTTATTATACCTTTATTACAGTGTAATAATACATTGTGTTATTATACATTTATTACAGTCCCATAATACATTGTGTAATTATACCTTTATTACAGTGTAATAACACATTGTGGTATTATACCTTTATTACAGAGTTTAATGATACATTGTCTTATTATACTTTTATTACAGTGTAATAATACATTGTGCTATTATACCTTTATTACAGTGTAATAACACATTGTGGTATTATATCTTTATTACAGTGTAATAATACATTGTGTTATTATACATTTATTACAATGTAATAATACACCGTGCTATTATACCTTTATTACAGTGTAATAACACATTGTGGTATTATACATTTATTAAAGTGTAATAATACACTGTGCTATTATACCTTTATTACAGTGTAATAATACATTGTGTTATTATACATTTATTACAATGTAATAATCCATTGTGTTATTACACCTTTATTACAGTGTAATAATACATTGTGTAATTATACCTTTATTACAGTGTAATAATACACTGTGCTATTATACCTTTATTACAGTGTAATAATACACTGTGCTATTATACCTTTATTACAGTGTAATAATACATTGTGTTATTATACATTTCTTACAATGTAATAATACACTGTGCTATTATACCTTTATTACAGTGTAATAACACATTGTCTTATTATACCTTTATTACCATGTAATAATACACTGTGTTATTATACCTTTATTACAGTGTAATAATACATTGTGTTATTATACATTTATTACAATGTAATAATCCATTGTGTTATTACACCTTTATTACAGTGTAATAATACATTGTGTAATTATACCTTTATTACAGTGTAATAATACACTGTGCTATTATACCTTTATTACAGTGTAATAATACACTGTGCTATTATACCTTTATTACAGTGTAATAACACATTGTGGTATTATACATTTATTACAGTGTAATAATACACTGTGTTATTATACCTTTATTACAGTGTAATAATACATTGTGTTATTATACATTTATTACAATGTAATAATCCATTGTGTTATTACACCTTTATTACAGTGTAATAATACATTGTGTAATTATACCTTTATTACAGTGTAATAATACACTGTGCTATTGTGTTATTATACATTTATTACAATGTAATAATACACTGTGCTATTATACCTTTATTACAGTGTAATAACACATTGTCTTATTATACCTTTATTACCATGTAATAATACACTGTGTTATTATACCTTTATTACAGTGTAATTATACATTGTGTTATTATACCTTTATTACAGTGTAATAATACACTGTGCTATTATACCTTTATTACAGTGTAATAATACATTGTGTAATTATACCTTTATTACAGTGTAATAATACACTGTGCTATTATACCTTTATTACAGTGTAATAACACATTGTGGTATTATACATTTATTACAGTGTAATAATACACTGTGTTATTATACCTTTATTACAGTGTAATAATACATTGTGTTATTATACATTTATTACAATGTAATAATACATTGTGTTATTATACATTTATTACAATGTAATAATACACTGTGCTATTATACCTTTATTATAGTGTAATAACACATTGTGGTATTATACATTTATTACAGTGTAATAATACATTGTGCTATTATACCTTTATTACAGTGTAATAATACATTGTGTTATTATACATTTATTACAATGTAATAATACACTGTGTTATTATACCTTTATTACAGTGTAATAATACATTGTGTTATTATACATTTATTACAATGTAATAATACATTGTGTTATTATACATTTATTACAATGTAATAATACACTGTGCTATTATACCTTTATTATAGTGTAATAACACATTGTGGTATTATACATTTATTACAGTGTAATAATACATTGTGCTATTATACCTTTATTACAGTGTAATAATACATTGTGTTATTATACATTTATTACAATGTAATAATACACTGTGCTATTATACCTTTATTACAGTGTAATAACACATTGTGGTATTATACATTTATTACAGTGTAATGATACATTGTCTTATTATACCTTTATTACAGTATAATAACACATTGTGGTATTATACCTTTATTACAGTGTAATAATACATTGTGTTATTATACATTTATTACAATGTAATAATACACTGTGCTATTATACCTTTATTACAGTGTAATAATACATTGTGTTATTATACATTTCTTACAATGTAATAATACACTGTGCTATTATACCTTTATTACAGTGTAATAACACATTGTCTTATTATACCTTTATTACCATGTAATAATACACTGTGTTATTATACCTTTATTACAGTGTAATAATACATTGTGTTATTATACATTTATTACAGTGTAATAATACATTGTGCTATTATACCTTTATTACAGTGTAATAATACATTGTGTTATTATACATTTATTACAATGTAATAATACACTGTGCTATTATACCTTTATTACAGTGTACTAACACATTGTGGTATTATACATTTATTACAGTGTAATGATACATTGTCTTATTATACCTTTATTAAAGTATAATAACACATTGTGGTATTATACCTTTATTACAGTGTTTATTATACATTGTGTTATTATACATTTATTACAATGTAATAATCCATTGTGTTATTACACCTTTATTACAGTGTAATAATACATTGTGTAATTATGCCTTTATTACAGTGTAATAATACACTGTGCTATTATACCTTTATTACAGTGTAATAATACATTGTGTAATTACAGTATACCTTTATTACAGTGTAATAATACACTGTGCTATTATACCTTTATTACAGTGTAATAACACATTGTGGTATTATACATTTATTACAGTGTAATGATACATTGTCTTATTATACCTTTATTACAGTATAATAACACATTGTGGTATTATACCTTTATTACAGTGTAATAATACATTGTGTTATTATACATTTATTACAATGTAATAATACACTGTGCTATTATACCTTTATTACAGTGTAATAACACATTGTGGTATTATACATTTATTACAGTGTAATGATACATTGTCTTATTATACATTTATTACAATGTAATATACACTGTGTTATTATACCTTTATTACAGTGTAATAATACATTGTGTTATTATACATTTATTACAGTGTAATAACACATTGTCTTATTATACCTTTATTACCGTGTAATAATACACGGTGTTATTATACCTTTATTACAGTGTAATAATACATTGCGTTATTATACATTTATTACAATGTAATAATCCATTGTGTTATTACACCTTTATTACAGTGTAATAATACATTGTGTAATTATACCTTTTTTACAGTGTAATAATACACTGTGCTATTATACCTTTATTACAGTGTAATAATACACTGTGCTATTATACCTTTATTACAGTGTAATAACACATTGTGGTATTATACATTTATTACAGTGTAATGATACATTGTCTTATTATACATTTATTACCGTGTAATAATACACTGTGTTATTATACCTTTATTACAGTGTAATAATACATTGTGTTATTATACATTTATTACAATGTAATAATACACTGTGCTATTATACCTTTATTATAGTGTAATAACACATAGTGGTATTATACATTTATTACAGTGTAATAATACATTGTGTTATTATACATTTATTACAATGTAATAATACACTGTGCTATTATACCTTTATTGTAGTGTAATAACACATAGTGGTATTATACATTTATTAGAGTGTAATAATACATTGTGTTATTATACATTTATTACAATGTAATAATACATTGTGTTATTATACATTTATTACAATGTAATAATACACTGTGCTATTATACCTTTATTATAGTGTAATAACACATTGTGGTATTATACCTTTATTACAGTGTAATAATACATTGTGTTATACATTTATTACAATATAATAATGCATTGTTTTATTATACATTTATTACAATGTAATAATACACTGTGCTATTATACCTTTTTTACAGTGTAATAACACATTGTGGTATTATACCTTTATTATAGTGTAATAACACATTGTGGTATTATACATTTATTACAGTGTAATGATACATTGTCTTATTATACCTTTATTACCGTGTAATAATACACTGTTATTATACCTTTATTACAGTGTAATAATACATTGTGTTATTATACATTTATTACAATGTAATAATACATTGTGTTATTACATCTTTATTACAGTATAATAATACATTGTGCTATTATACCTTTATTACAGTGTAATAACACATCGTGGTATTATACATTTATTAAAGTGTAATGATACATTGTCTTATTATACCTTTATTACCGTGTAATAATACACTGTGTTATTATACCTTTATTACAGTGTAATAATACATTGTGTTATTATACATTTATTACAATGTAATAATACATTGTGTTATTACAACTTTATTACAGTGTAATAATACATTTTGTAATTATACCTTTATTACAGTTTAATAATACACTCTGCTATTATACCTTTATTACAGTGTAATAATACAGTGTGCTATTATACCTTTATTACAGTGTAATAACACATTGTGGTATTATACATTTATTACAGTGTAATGATACATTGTCTTATTATACATGTATTACCGTGTAATAATTCACTGTGTTATTATACCTTTATTACAGTGTAATAATACATTGTGTTATTATACATTTATTACAGTCCCATAATACATTGTGTAATTATACCTTTATTACAGTGTAATAACACATTGTGGTATTATACATTTATTACAATGTAATAATACATTGTGTTATTATACATTTATTACAATGTAATAATACACTGTGTTATTATACCTTTATTACAGTGTAATAATACATTGTGAAATTATACCTTTATTACAGTGTAATAATACATTGTGCTATTATACCTTTATTACAGTGTAATAACACATCGTGGTATTATACATTTATTAAAGTGTAATGATACATTGTCTTATTATACCTTTATTACCGTGTAATAATACACTGTGTTATTATACCTTTATTACAGTGTAATAATACATTGTGTTATTATACATTTATTACAATGTAATAATACATTGTGTTATTACAACTTTATTACAGTGTAATAATACATTGTGTAATTATACCTTTATTACAGTTTAATAATACACTGTGCTATTATACCTTTATTACAGTGTAATAATACACTGTGCTATTATACCTTTATTACAGTGTAATAACACATTGTGGTATTATACATTTATTACAGTGTAATGATACATTGTCTTATTATACATGTATTACCGTGTAATAATTCACTGTGTTATTATACCTTTATTACAGTGTAATAATACATTGTGTTATTATACATTTATTACAGTCCCATAATACATTGTGTAATTATACCTTTATTACAGTGTAATAACACATTGTGGTATTATACCTTTATTACAGAGTTTAATGATACATTGTCTTATTATACTTTTATTACAGTGTAATAATACATTGTGCTATTATACCTTTATTACAGTGTAATAACACATTGTGGTATTATATCTTTATTACAGTGTAATAATACATTGTGTTATTATACATTTATTACAATGTAATAATACACCGTGCTATTATACCTTTATTACAGTGTAATAACACATTGTGGTATTATACATTTATTAAAGTGTAATAATACACTGTGCTATTATACCTTTATTACAGTGTAATAATACATTGTGTTATTATACATTTATTACAATGTAATAATCCATTGTGTTATTACACCTTTATTACAGTGTAATAATACATTGTGTAATTATACCTTTATTACAGTGTAATAATACACTGTGCTATTATACCTTTATTACAGTGTAATAATACACTGTGCTATTATACCTTTATTACAGTGTAATAATACATTGTGTTATTATACATTTCTTACAATGTAATAATACACTGTGCTATTATACCTTTATTACAGTGTAATAACACATTGTCTTATTATACCTTTATTACCATGTAATAATACACTGTGTTATTATACCTTTATTACAGTGTAATAATACATTGTGTTATTATACATTTATTACAATGTAATAATCCATTGTGTTATTACACCTTTATTACAGTGTAATAATACATTGTGTAATTATACCTTTATTACAGTGTAATAATACACTGTGCTATTATACCTTTATTACAGTGTAATAATACACCGTGCTATTATACCTTTATTACAGTGTAATAACACATTGTGGTATTATACATTTATTACAGTGTAATAATACACTGTGTTATTATACCTTTATTACAGTGTAATAATACATTGTGTTATTATACATTTATTACAATGTAATAATCCATTGTGTTATTACACCTTTATTACAGTGTAATAATACATTGTGTAATTATACCTTTATTACAGTGTAATAATACACTGTGCTATTGTGTTATTATACATTTATTACAATGTAATAATACACTGTGCTATTATACCTTTATTACAGTGTAATAACACATTGTCTTATTATACCTTTATTACCATGTAATAATACACTGTGTTATTATACCTTTATTACAGTGTAATTATACATTGTGTTATTATACCTTTATTACAGTGTAATAATACACTGTGCTATTATACCTTTATTACAGTGTAATAATACATTGTGTAATTATACCTTTATTACAGTGTAATAATACACTGTGCTATTATACCTTTATTACAGTGTAATAACACATTGTGGTATTATACATTTATTACAGTGTAATAATACACTGTGTTATTATACCTTTATTACAGTGTAATAATACATTGTGTTATTATACATTTATTACAATATAATAATACATTGTGTTATTATACATTTATTACAATGTAATAATACACTGTGCTATTATACCTTTATTATAGTGTAATAACACATTGTGGTATTATACATTTATTACAGTGTAATAATACATTGTGCTATTATACCTTTATTACAGTGTAATAATACATTGTGTTATTATACATTTATTACAATGTAATAATACACTGTGTTATTATACCTTTATTACAGTGTAATAATACATTGTGTTATTATACATTTATTACAATGTAATAATACATTGTGTTATTATACATTTATTACAATGTAATAATACACTGTGCTATTATACCTTTATTATAGTGTAATAACACATTGTGGTATTATACATTTATTACAGTGTAATAATACATTGTGCTATTATACCTTTATTACAGTGTAATAATACATTGTGTTATTATACATTTATTACAATGTAATAATACACTGTGCTATTATACCTTTATTACAGTGTAATAACACATTGTGGTATTATACATTTATTACAGTGTAATAATACATTGTCTTATTATACCTTTATTACAGTGTAATAATACATTGTGTTATTATACCTTTATTACAGTGTAATAATACATTGTGTTATTATACATTTATTACAATGTAATAATACACTGTGCTATTATACCTTTATTACAGTGTAATAATACATTGTGTTATTATACATTTCTTACAATGTAATAATACACTGTGCTATTATACCTTTATTACAGTGTAATAACACATTGTCTTATTATACCTTTATTACCATGTAATAATACACTGTGTTATTATACCTTTATTACAGTGTAATAATACATTGTGTTATTATACATTTATTACAGTGTAATAATACATTGTGCTATTATACCTTTATTACAGTGTAATAATACATTGTGTTATTATACATTTATTACAATGTAATAATACACTGTGCTATTATACCTTTATTACAGTGTACTAACACATTGTGGTATTATACATTTATTACAGTGTAATGATACATTGTCTTATTATACCTTTATTACAGTATAATAACACATTGTGGTATTATACCTTTATTACAGTGTTTATTATACATTGTGTTATTATACATTTATTACAATGTAATAATCCATTGTGTTATTACACCTTTATTACAGTGTAATAATACATTGTGTAATTATGCCTTTATTACAGTGTAATAATACACTGTGCTATTATACCTTTATTACAGTGTAATAATACATTGTGTAATTACAGTATACCTTTATTACAGTGTAATAATACACTGTGCTATTATACCTTTATTACAGTGTAATAACACATTGTGGTATTATACATTTATTACAGTGTAATAATACACTGTGTTATTATACCTTTATTACAGTGTAATAATACATTGTGTTATTATACATTTATTACAATGAAATAATACATTGTGTTATTATACATTTATTACAATGTAATAATACACTGTGCTATTATACCTTTATTACAGTGTAATAACACATTGTGGTATTATACATTTATTACAGTGTAATAATACACTGTGTTATTATACCTTTATTACAGTGTAATAATACATTGTGTTATTATACATTTATTACAATGAAATAATACATTGTGTTATTATACCTTTATTACAGTGTAATAATACATTGTGCTATTATACCTTTATTACAGTGTAATAATACATTGTGTTATTATACATTTATTACAATGTAATAATACACTGTGCTATTATACCTTTATTACAGTGTAATAACACATTGTGGTATTATACATTTATTACAGTGTAATGATACATTGTCTTATTATACCTTTATTACAGTATAATAACACATTGTGGTATTATACCTTTATTACAGTGTAATAATACATTGTGTTATTATACATTTATTACAATGTAATAATACACTGTGCTATTATACCTTTATTACAGTGTAATAACACATTGTGGTATTATACATTTATTACAGTGTAATAATACACTGTGTTATTATACCTTTATTACAGTGTAATAATACATTGTGTTATTATACATTTATTACAATGTAATAATACATTGTGTTATTATACATTTATTACAATGTAATAATACACTGTGCTATTATACCTTTATTATAGTGTAATAACACATTGTGGTATTATACATTTATTACAGTGTAATAATACATTGTGCTATTATACCTTTATTACAGTGTAATAATACATTGTGTTATTATACATTTATTACAATGTAATAATACACTGTGTTATTATACCTTTATTACAGTGTAATAATACATTGTGTTATTATACATTTATTACAATGTAATAATACATTGTGTTATTATACATTTATTACAATGTAATAATACACTGTGCTATTATACCTTTATTATAGTGTAATAACACATTGTGGTATTATACATTTATTACAGTGTAATAATACATTGTGCTATTATACCTTTATTACAGTGTAATAATACATTGTGTTATTATACATTTATTACAATGTAATAATACACTGTGCTATTATACCTTTATTACAGTGTACTAACACATTGTGGTATTATACATTTATTACAGTGTAATGATACATTGTCTTATTATACCTTTATTACAGTATAATAACACATTGTGGTATTATACCTTTATTACAGTGTAATAATACATTGTGTTATTATACATTTATTACAATGTAATAATACACTGTGCTATTATACCTTTATTACAGTGTAATAATACATTGTGTTATTATACATTTCTTACAATGTAATAATACACTGTGCTATTATACCTTTATTACAGTGTAATAACACATTGTCTTATTATACCTTTATTACCATGTAATAATACACTGTGTTATTATACCTTTATTACAGTGTAATAATACATTGTGTTATTATACATTTATTACAGTGTAATAATACATTGTGCTATTATACCTTTATTACAGTGTAATAATACATTGTGTTATTATACATTTATTACAATGTAATAATACACTGTGCTATTATACCTTTATTACAGTGTACTAACACATTGTGGTATTATACATTTATTACAGTGTAATGATACATTGTCTTATTATACCTTTATTACAGTATAATAACACATTGTGGTATTATACCTTTATTACAGTGTTTATTATACATTGTGTTATTATACATTTATTACAATGTAATAATCCATTGTGTTATTACACCTTTATTACAGTGTAATAATACATTGTGTAATTATGCCTTTATTACAGTGTAATAATACACTGTGCTATTATACCTTTATTACAGTGTAATAATACATTGTGTAATTACAGTATACCTTTATTACAGTGTAATAATACACTGTGCTATTATACCTTTATTACAGTGTAATAACACATTGTGGTATTATACATTTATTACAGTGTAATAATACACTGTGTTATTATACCTTTATTACAGTGTAATAATACATTGTGTTATTATACATTTATTACAATGAAATAATACATTGTGTTATTATACATTTATTACAATGTAATAATACACTGTGCTATTATACCTTTATTACAGTGTAATAACACATTGTGGTATTATACATTTATTACAGTGTAATAATACACTGTGTTATTATACCTTTATTACAGTGTAATAATACATTGTGTTATTATACATTTATTACAATGAAATAATACATTGTGTTATTATACCTTTATTACAGTGTAATAATACATTGTGCTATTATACCTTTATTACAGTGTAATAATACATTGTGTTATTATACATTTATTACAATGTAATAATACACTGTGCTATTATACCTTTATTACAGTGTAATAACACATTGTGGTATTATACATTTATTACAGTGTAATGATACATTGTCTTATTATACCTTTATTACAGTATAATAACACATTGTGGTATTATACCTTTATTACAGTGTAATAATACATTGTGTTATTATACATTTATTACAATGTAATAATACACTGTGCTATTATACCTTTATTACAGTGTAATAACACATTGTGGTATTATACATTTATTACAGTGTAATAATACACTGTGTTATTATACCTTTATTACAGTGTAATAATACATTGTGTTATTATACATTTATTACAATGTAATAATACATTGTGTTATTATACATTTATTACAATGTAATAATACACTGTGCTATTATACCTTTATTATAGTGTAATAACACATTGTGGTATTATACATTTATTACAGTGTAATAATACATTGTGCTATTATACCTTTATTACAGTGTAATAATACATTGTGTTATTATACATTTATTACAATGTAATAATACACTGTGTTATTATACCTTTATTACAGTGTAATAATACATTGTGTTATTATACATTTATTACAATGTAATAATACATTGTGTTATTATACATTTATTACAATGTAATAATACACTGTGCTATTATACCTTTATTATAGTGTAATAACACATTGTGGTATTATACATTTATTACAGTGTAATAATACATTGTGCTATTATACCTTTATTACAGTGTAATAATACATTGTGTTATTATACATTTATTACAATGTAATAATACACTGTGCTATTATACCTTTATTACAGTGTACTAACACATTGTGGTATTATACATTTATTACAGTGTAATGATACATTGTCTTATTATACCTTTATTACAGTATAATAACACATTGTGGTATTATACCTTTATTACAGTGTAATAATACATTGTGTTATTATACATTTATTACAATGTAATAATACACTGTGCTATTATACCTTTATTACAGTGTAATAACACATTGTCTTATTATACCTTTATTACCATGTAATAATACACTGTGCTATTATACCTTTATTACAGTGTAATAACACATTGTCTTATTATACCTTTATTACCATGTAATAATACACTGTGTTATTATACCTTTATTACAGTGTAATAATACATTGTGTTATTATACATTTATTACAATGTAATAATCCATTGTGTTATTACACCTTTATTACAGTGTAATAATACATTGTGTAATTATGCCTTTATTACAGTGTAATAATACACTGTGCTATTATACCTTTATTACAGTGTAATAATACATTGTGTAATTACAGTATACCTTTATTACAGTGTAATAATACACTGTGCTATTATACCTTTATTACAGTGTAATAACACATTGTGGTATTATACATTTATTACAGTGTAATAATACACTGTGTTATTATACCTTTATTACAGTGTAATAATACATTGTGTTATTATACATTTATTACAATGAAATAATACATTGTGTTATTATACATTTATTACAATGTAATAATACACTGTGCTATTATACCTTTATTACAGTGTAATAACACATTGTGGTATTATACATTTATTACAGTGTAATAATACACTGTGTTATTATACCTTTATTACAGTGTAATAATACATTGTGTTATTATACATTTATTACAATGAAATAATACATTGTGTTATTATACCTTTATTACAGTGTAATAATACATTGTGCTATTATACCTTTATTACAGTGTAATAATACATTGTGTTATTATACATTTATTACAATGTAATAATACACTGTGCTATTATACCTTTATTACAGTGTAATAATACACTGTGCTATTATACCTTTATTACAGTGTAATAATACATTGTGTTATTATACATTTCTTACAATGTAATAATACACTGTGCTATTATACCTTTATTACAGTGTAATAACACATTGTCTTATTATACCTTTATTACCATGTAATAATACACTGTGTTATTATACCTTTATTACAGTGTAATAATACATTGTGTTATTATACATTTATTACAATGTAATAATCCATTGTGTTATTACACCTTTATTACAGTGTAATAATACATTGTGTAATTATACCTTTATTACAGTGTAATAATACACTGTGCTATTATACCTTTATTACAGTGTAATAATACACTGTGCTATTATACCTTTATTACAGTGTAATAACACATTGTGGTATTATACATTTATTACAGTGTAATAATACACTGTGTTATTATACCTTTATTACAGTGTAATAATACATTGTGTTATTATACATTTATTACAATGTAATAATCCATTGTGTTATTACACCTTTATTACAGTGTAATAATACATTGTGTAATTATACCTTTATTACAGTGTAATAATACACTGTGCTATTGTGTTATTATACATTTATTACAATGTAATAATACACTGTGCTATTATACCTTTATTACAGTGTAATAACACATTGTCTTATTATACCTTTATTACCATGTAATAATACACTGTGTTATTATACCTTTATTACAGTGTAATTATACATTGTGTTATTATACCTTTATTACAGTGTAATAATACACTGTGCTATTATACCTTTATTACAGTGTAATAATACATTGTGTAATTATACCTTTATTACAGTGTAATAATACACTGTGCTATTATACCTTTATTACAGTGTAATAACACATTGTGGTATTATACATTTATTACAGTGTAATAATACACTGTGTTATTATACCTTTATTACAGTGTAATAATACATTGTGTTATTATACATTTATTACAATATAATAATACATTGTGTTATTATACATTTATTACAATGTAATAATACACTGTGCTATTATACCTTTATTATAGTGTAATAACACATTGTGGTATTATACATTTATTACAGTGTAATAATACATTGTGCTATTATACCTTTATTACAGTGTAATAATACATTGTGTTATTATACATTTATTACAATGTAATAATACACTGTGTTATTATACCTTTATTACAGTGTAATAATACATTGTGTTATTATACATTTATTACAATGTAATAATACATTGTGTTATTATACATTTATTACAATGTAATAATACACTGTGCTATTATACCTTTATTATAGTGTAATAACACATTGTGGTATTATACATTTATTACAGTGTAATAATACATTGTGCTATTATACCTTTATTACAGTGTAATAATACATTGTGTTATTATACATTTATTACAATGTAATAATACACTGTGCTATTATACCTTTATTACAGTGTAATAACACATTGTGGTATTATACATTTATTACAGTGTAATGATACATTGTCTTATTATACATTTATTACAGTCCCATAATACATTGTGTAATTATACCTTTATTACAGTGTAATAATACACTGTGCTATTATACCTTTATTACAGTGTAATAACACATTGTGGTATTATACCTTTATTACAGTGTAATGATACATTGTCTTATTATACCTTTATTACAGTGTAATAATACATTGTGTAATTATACCTTTATTACAGTGTAATAATACACTGTGCTATTATACCTTTATTACAGTGTAATAATACACTGTGCTATTATACCTTTATTACAGTGTAATAACACATTGTGGTATTATACATTTATTACAGTGTAATGATACATTGTCTTATTATACATGTATTAACGTGTAATAATACACTGTGTTATTATACCTTTATTACAGTGTAATAATACATTGTGTTATTATACATTTATTACAATGTAATAATACACTGTGCTATTATACCTTTATTATAGTGTAATAACACATTGTGGTATTATACATTTATTACAGTGTAATAATACATTGTGTTATTATACATTTATTACAATGTAATAATACATTGTGTTATTATACATTTATTACAATGTAATAATACACTGTGCTATTATACCTTTATTATAGTGTAATAACACATTGTGGTATTATACCTTTATTACAGTGTAATAATACACTGTGCTATTGTGTTATTATACATTTATTACAATGTAATAATACACTGTGTTATTATACCTTTATTACAGTGTAATAATACATTGTGTTATTATACATTTATTACAATGTAATAATACATTGTGTTATTATACATTTATTACAATGTAATAATACACTGTGCTATTATACCTTTATTATAGTGTAATAACACATTGTGGTATTATACATTTATTACAGTGTAATAATACATTGTGCTATTATACCTTTATTACAGTGTAATAATACATTGTGTTATTATACATTTATTACAATGTAATAATACACTGTGCTATTATACCTTTATTACAGTGTAATAACACATTGTGGTATTATACATTTATTACAGTGTAATGATACATTGTCTTATTATACATTTATTACAGTCCCATAATACATTGTGTAATTATACCTTTATTACAGTGTAATAATACACTGTGCTATTATACCTTTATTACAGTGTAATAACACATTGTGGTATTATACCTTTATTACAGTGTAATGATACATTGTCTTATTATACCTTTATTACAGTGTAATAATACATTGTGTAATTATACCTTTATTACAGTGTAATAATACACTGTGCTATTATACCTTTATTACAGTGTAATAATACACTGTGCTATTATACCTTTATTACAGTGTAATAACACATTGTGGTATTATACATTTATTACAGTGTAATGATACATTGTCTTATTATACATGTATTAACGTGTAATAATACACTGTGTTATTATACCTTTATTACAGTGTAATAATACATTGTGTTATTATACATTTATTACAATGTAATAATACACTGTGCTATTATACCTTTATTATAGTGTAATAACACATTGTGGTATTATACATTTATTACAGTGTAATAATACATTGTGTTATTATACATTTATTACAATGTAATAATACATTGTGTTATTATACATTTATTACAATGTAATAATACACTGTGCTATTATACCTTTATTATAGTGTAATAACACATTGTGGTATTATACCTTTATTACAGTGTAATAATACATTGTATTATTATACATTTATTACAATGTAATAATACATTGTTTTATTATACATTTATTACAATGTAATAATACACTGTGCTATTATACCTTTATTACAGTGTAATAATACATTGTGTAATTAAACCTTTATTACAGTGTAATAATACACTGTGCTATTGTGTTATTATACATTTATTACAATGTAATAATACACTGTGCTATTATACCTTTATTACAGTGTAATAACACATTGTCTTATTATACCTTTATTAATATGTAATAATACACTGTGTTATTATACCTTTATTACAGTGTAATAATACATTGTGTTATTATACCTTTATTACAGTGTAATAATACACTGTGCTATTATACCTTTATTACAGTGTAATAATACATTGTGTAATTATACCTTTATTACAGTGTAATAATACACTGTGCTATTATACCTTTATTACAGTGTAATAACACATTGTGGTATTATACATTTATTACAGTGTAATAATACACTGTGTTATTATACCTTTATTACAGTGTAATAATACATTGTGTTATTATACATTTATTACAATGTAATAATACATTGTGTTATTATACATTTATTACAATGTAATAATACACTGTGCTATTATACCTTTATTATAGTGTAATAACACATTGTGGTATTATACATTTATTACAGTGTAATAATACATTGTGCTATTATACCTTTATTACAGTGTAATAATACATTGTGTTATTATACATTTATTACAATGTAATAATACACTGTGCTATTATACCTTTATTACAGTGTAATAACACATTGTGGTATTATACATTTATTACAGTGTAATGATACATTGTCTTATTATACATTTATTACAGTCCCATAATACATTGTGTAATTATACCTTTATTACAGTGTAATAATACACTGTGCTATTATACCTTTATTACAGTGTAATAACACATTGTGGTATTATACCTTTATTACAGTGTAATGATACATTGTCTTATTATACCTTTATTACAGTGTAATAATACATTGTGTAATTATACCTTTATTACAGTGTAATAATACACTGTGCTATTATACCTTTATTACAGTGTAATAATACACTGTGCTATTATACCTTTATTACAGTGTAATAACACATTGTGGTATTATACATTTATTACAGTGTAATGATACATTGTCTTATTATACATGTATTAACGTGTAATAATACACTGTGTTATTATACCTTTATTACAGTGTAATAATACATTGTGTTATTATACATTTATTACAATGTAATAATACACTGTGCTATTATACCTTTATTATAGTGTAATAACACATTGTGGTATTATACATTTATTACAGTGTAATAATACATTGTGTTATTATACATTTATTACAATGTAATAATACATTGTGTTATTATACATTTATTACAATGTAATAATACACTGTGCTATTATACCTTTATTATAGTGTAATAACACATTGTGTTATTATACCTTTATTATAGTGTAATAACACATTGTGGTATTATACCTTTATTACAGTGTAATAATACATTGTATTATTATACATTTATTACAATGTAATAATACATTGTTTTATTATACATTTATTACAATGTAATAATACACTGTGCTATTATACCTTTATTACAGTGTAATAACACATTGTGGTTTTATACCTTTATGACAGTGTAATAATACATTGTGTTATTATACATTTATTACAATGTTATAATACATTGTGTTATTGTACATTTATTACAGTCCCATAATACATTGTGTAATTATACCTTTATTACAGTGTAATAATACATTGTGCTATTATACCTTTATTACAATGTAATAATCCATTGTGCTATTATACCTTTATTACAATGTAATAATCCATTGTGTTATTACACCTTTATTACAGTGTAATAATACATTGTGTAATTATACCTTTATTACAGTGTAATAATACACTGTGCTATTATACCTTTATTACAGTGTAATAATACACTGTGCTATTATACCTTTATTACAGTGTAATAACACATTGTGGTATTATACATTTATTACAGTGTAATAATACACTGTGTTATTATACCTTTATTACAGTGTAATAATACACTGTGCTATTGTGTTATTATACATTTATTACAATGTAATAATACACTGTGCTATTATACCTTTATTACAGTGTAATAACACATTGTCTTATTATACCTTTATTAATATGTAATAATACACTGTGTTATTATACCTTTATTACAGTGTAATAATACATTGTGTTATTATACCTTTATTACAGTGTAATAATACACTGTGCTATTATACCTTTATTACAGTGTAATAATACATTGTGTAATTATACCTTTATTACAGTGTAATAATACACTGTGCTATTATACCTTTATTACAGTGTAATAACACATTGTGGTATTATACATTTATTACAGTGTAATAATACACTGTGTTATTATACCTTTATTACAGTGTAATAATACATTGTGTTATTATACATTTATTACAATGTAATAATACATTGTGTTATTATACATTTATTACAATGTAATAATACACTGTGCTATTATACCTTTATTATAGTGTAATAACACATTGTGGTATTATACATTTATTACAGTGTAATAATACATTGTGCTATTATACCTTTATTACAGTGTAATAATACATTGTGTTATTATACATTTATTACAATGTAATAATACACTGTGTTATTATACCTTTATTACAGTGTAATAATACATTGTGTTATTATACATTTATTACAATGTAATAATACATTGTGTTATTATACATTTATTACAATGTAATAATACACTGTGCTATTATACCTTTATTATAGTGTAATAACACATTGTGGTATTATACATTTATTACAGTGTAATAATACATTGTGCTATTATACCTTTATTACAGTGTAATAATACATTGTGTTATTATACATTTATAACAATGTAATAATACACTGTGCTATTATACCTTTATTACAGTGTAATAACACATTGTGGTTTTATACATTTATTACAGTGTAATGATACATTGTCTTATTATACCTTTATTACAGTATAATAACACATTGTGGTATTATACCTTTATTACAGTGTAATAATACATTGTGTTATTATACATTTATTACAATGTAATAATACACTGTGCTATTATACCTTTATTATAGTGTAATAACACATTGTGGTATTAAACATTTATTACAGTGTAATAATACATTGTGCTATTATACCTTTATTACAGTGTAATAATACATTGTGTTATTATACATTTATTACAATGTAATAATACACTGTGTTATTATACCTTTATTACAGTGTAATAATACATTGTGTTATTATACATTTATTACAATGTAATAATACATTGTGTTATTATACATTTATTACAATGTAATAATACACTGTGCTATTATACCTGTATTATAGTGTAATAACACATTGTGGTATTATACATTTATTACAGTGTAATAATACATTGTGCTATTATACCTTTATTACAGTGTAATAATACATTGTGTTATTATACATTTATTACAATGTAATAATACACTGTGCTATTATACCTTTATTACAGTGTAATAACACATTGTGGTATTATACATTTATTACAGTGTAATGATACATTGTCTTATTATACCTTTATTACAGTATAATAACACATTGTGGTATTATACCTTTATTACAGTGTAATAATACATTGTGTTATTATACATTTATTACAATGTAATAATACACTGTGCTATTATACCTTTATTACAGTGTAATAACACATTGTCTTATTATACCTTTATTACCATGTAATAATACACTGTGCTATTATACCTTTATTACAGTGTAATAACACATTGTCTTATTATACCTTTATTACCATGTAATAATACACTGTGTTATTATACCTTTATTACAGTGTAATAATACATTGTGTTATTATACATTTATTACAATGTAATAATCCATTGTGTTATTACACCTTTATTACAGTGTAATAATACATTGTGTAATTATACCTTTATTACAGTGTAATAATACACTGTGCTATTATACCTTTATTACAGTGTAATAATACATTGTGTAATTATACCTTTATTACAGTGTAATAATACACTGTGCTATTATACCTTTATTACAGTGTAATAACACATTGTGGTATTATACATTTATTACAGTGTAATAATACACTGTGTTATTATACCTTTATTACAGTGTAATAATACATTGTGTTATTATACATTTATTACAATGAAATAATACATTGTGTTATTATACATTTATTACAATGTAATAATACACTGTGCTATTATACACTGTAAAAAATGCTGGGTTAAAAATAACTCAACTTGGGTTGTTTTATAACTCAGCCGCTGGTTAACTATTGCACCAGCCCAGCAGTAGTTATTTTGACCCAGCAAGATGGGTCGGTCATATTTAACCCAACAGATGAGTTAAATATTCTACCCAAATGCTGGGTCAAACTAATTACAATTATGGGTTGATTTAACTACATACTTTGGTTAAATAGTGTACCCAAATGTTGGGTCAATTTAATTACAATTATGGGTTGATTTAACTACATATTAGTTATATAGTGTACCCAAATGCTGGGTCAAATTAATTACAATTCTGGGTTGATTCAACTACATACTTGTTATAAAGTGTACCCAAATTCTGGGTAAAATTAACCCAAATGCCAGATTAATTCTAACACATTACAGTACAATTTATGAAAATAAATTGCAATAGACTACCCATAGCTATAAAACTGTTAAACTACAAACTTAGAACAGAATACATGCTAGATGTATGCATATATTATGCAATAAACACTTAAACAATACAAAAACAAAACAACAATGTAATCTCTGAATTTTTTTTATTAACATTAATTAATTGCAACAATATAGTGGAACTGGTGCAGTTCATATAAAAAATATAGTGGAACTGGTGCAGTGGAGATTTGCATGCCTTGGCCTCATGAAGGTACTCCACCATGTTTATTCCAGGCTAAAAAGGAAAGAATACAAGAGAGCGAGAGTTAGAGAGTGCAAGTGAGTAAGGACCAAATGTCTACTATAGTATAATTAAAATATAGACATTGTGAGGACCATTTTCCTGGTCCTCACTAGAGAAATTGTTTTATGATAAAGTCTAGTTAACTTTACAATTTGGAAAAGATTTGGTGCATTTATAATTCAAAAAGTTGAACTGTAATAGTCTACATCTCACTGCACATTACAAAATATTTTTTGATTAAGTCTTAGAGCATATAGCTCACATTACAGAAAACAATTTAAAAAAAACGATTCAGGCCTCAATTGACCTAAAAAGCCATAAATTGATTGATGATATATCATTACAATAAACATGCTCAGAAAACGAATGTGGCCCACCTATCTGACTATCCTATCTGGCCGATGGGCAGCGGGGTTAGGTGGTCAGATAGATGGGCCGCAAATGCTTTGTAGATTTAGAAGACTTCTTTAGAGTCAACCTCATAGAGTCAGATCCAAATTGGTTAAAATACAACAGTGTCAACTTTCTGATAATTATGTTAATTTCTGCTCTCAATACTTTATTGGTGCCTGTTTTAGAACAAATTACTGCATCAGTGTGGTACAGAGGTAACCAGCCTGTGGCACTGCTGAGGTGTTCTAGAAGCCCAGGATGCTTTAATAGTGACCAACTTAAGCTTATAGAACAGCCATTTTCCGAATACTGTCAGGCTATATTTGATAACTGTCCCCAAAAGTATAGTAAAAAAAACACCTGGATATGCATGTGTGCATCACAGTCTTGAGCTCAGATATATTGATAAAATGAATAAAGTTTCCCCCTTTAGATGTGCTTGAGGACTTACAGGCTTATGGTCGATGAAGGCCAAGCTGCATTCCTGAATGGTGTGGCAAACCACTTTCGCACTGTGGCCATGGCCAACTCTCCAAGTTTTAGGTGGAAGCAAGGCTGGCAGCTGCCTCAGGGCGAGTTCCCCAACACCATCTGTAAGACATAGGCCTCAATACAATGTGGAATGGCATACCTGTGATTTCACAATCCCTGCAATATTGTCACTTAAATATCCTGCATATTCCATCACATTTTTTAAGAAAACGTGGCACATAATCAAGGATTTTTGCCCGCAACAATAACAAAAAAAACAGGTCTTGCCAGGTACAGGATCTTCTCAGCATAGATGGGTAGCCATGTTTCAAACAACGTTGATGCAGCATCCCAATGCAGGACAAGAAAGTTCTGTGCAATCTATAAAATGGAAAACACATTTTTAAAACCAATTCAATGTAGCACACTAATAAAAAGTTTTAAACAATGCATCCTCATATTCAAGATCATATTTCCCTATATTCAAGATCATATTTCCCTATACCTACCATGCCTTTGGTCATCAGGCGAGGGACCTCTTCGAGGATCTGATCGATGGTCCAATTGTAGTCCCTAATCCACTTGGCCCTGTAGACTGCGTGTTCTGCATGTAAGTTAGGTCTCTATCTGGCTGAGGGGCTGAGAATTGTTTCTCAACCATTTAATCTGTGACGCACGTTCGTCTGATATGGTACATTCTGTAAAAAAGAACAAAGTTGTCAGTCACTGAAATATGATTGTTTTGCTTCATCAAATAATTATTCCGTTTAATAATTACCTGGTATGAGAGCCCTTGCAAGAGCGCCATCAACTTAAGTTATACAAAATATAGAGAAAACAATCCTCCCTCTCTACAATTCATATGACAAATTGCATAAAGTTACATGTAAATTGTCTATGTTTTTACTGCACAACAATATTTGTGGATGCTCACTGCATAGGGCACAGAAATATATTATATATTTCTTAATGTTACAGGCCCCGCGCAGAAGGCCAATAACGTTAGAGAGACAGTTCTGCAAAATAAGTGCATCCGATCTTTATATGTATACATAACTTAAACCAAACACAAATAAAAGTAAACTCATAATGAACACTATAACCTTGTAACTGGAGTCAATTTGAATCGAATTAAACGCATTTCACAATAACCTCGTGTGTTACAGCGTTCACAAAATGGCGGACAGTCTGTCAACATATTCACAACCCCGAACGTCATTAACGTTACCCGAAATATCTGCGGTATGAACATATACATTTACATTACAGTGCATATTATCAAGTTGTTGTAACAATAGTACCTGCAAAATAACAGGACGTTGTTAGCCAAACCAACCAACTAGCCTCGACATCGACAATATACAGATAGTAACGTTAATTTAATAGGTAACGCAACACAGACAATGTGAATTAGACATGTAGTGTACACATACCTTTTATTATTTGTTTGCCTCGGTGCGGTGGATGATCAGTCAGGTTCTCTGCTGTGACGAGCGCTCGGTGTGTGGACTCTGTGATGATATGATGACGTTCGAAGCACAAACAACCAACGTGCTGGGTCAAACGATAGGCTATAATGTTGGGTTGATGGATTTTGACTCAACACATGAGTTGCACAAAATAACCCAACTTCCATATAAATAACCCATAATGGGTAAAGAATTTCATAACCCAGCGGTTGGGTAGATTAAATAACCCAGCATTTTTAAAAAAATACCCAACTTCTATATAAATAACCCATAATGGGTAAAGAATTTCATAACCCAGCGGTTGGGTAGATTAAATAACCCAGCATTTTAAAAAAAATACCCAACTTCCATATAAATAACCCATAATGGGTAAAGAATTTCATAACCCAGCGGTTGGGTAGATTAAATAACCCAGCATTTTTTAGAGTGTACCTTTATTACAGTGTAATAACACATTGTGGTATTATACATTTATTACAGTGTAATAATACACTGTGTTATTATACCTTTATTACAGTGTAATAATACATTGTGTTATTATACATTTATTACAATGAAATAATACATTGTGTTATTATACCTTTATTACAGTGTAATAATACATTGTGCTATTATACCTTTATTACAGTGTAATAATACATTGTGTTATTATACATTTATTACAATGTAATAATACACTGTGCTATTATACCTTTATTACAGTGTAATAACACATTGTGGTATTATACATTTATTACAGTGTAATGATACATTGTCTTATTATACCTTTATTACAGTATAATAACACATTGTGGTATTATACCTTTATTACAGTGTAATAATACATTGTGTTATTATACATTTATTACAATGTAATAATACACTGTGCTATTATACCTTTATTACAGTGTAATAACACATTGTGGTATTATACATTTATTAAAGTGTAATGATACATTGTCTTATTATACCTTTATTACCGTGTAATAATACACTGTGTTATTATACCTTTATTACAGTGTAATAATACATTGTGTAATTATACATTTATTACAATGTAATAATACATTGTGTTATTACACCTTTATTACAGTGTAATAATACATTGTCTAATTATACCTTTATTACAGTGTAATAATACACTGTGCTATTATACCTTTATTACAGTGTAATAACACATCATGGTATTATACATTTATTACAGTGTAATGATACATTGTCTTATTATACATTTATTACCGTGTAATAATACACTGTGTTATTATACCTTTATTACAGTGTAATAATACATTGTGTTATTATACATTTATTACAGTGTAATAACACATTGTCTTATTATACCTTTATTACCGTGTAATAATACACGGTGTTATACCTTTATTACAGTGTAATAATACATTGCGTTATTATACATTACAATGTAATAATCCATTGTGTTATTACACCTTTATTACAGTGTAATAATACATTGTGTAATTATACCTTTTTTACAGTGTAATAATACACTGTGCTATTATACCTTTTTTACAGTGTAATAATACACTGTGCTATTATACCTTTATTACAGTGTAATAACACATTGTGGTATTATACATTTATTACAGTGTAATGATACATTGTCTTATTATACATTTATTACCGTGTAATAATACACTGTGCTATTATACCTTTATTACAGTGTAATAACACATTGTGGTATTATACATTTATTACAGTGTAATAATACATTGTGTTATTATACATTTATTACAATGTAATAATACATTGTGTTATTATACATTTATTACAATGTAATAATACACTGTGCTATTATACCTTTATTATAGTGTAATAATACATTGTCTAATTATACCTTTATTACAGTGTAATAATACACTGTGCTATTATACCTTTATTACAGTGTAATAACACATTGTGGTATTATACATTTATTACAGTGTAATGATACATTGTCTTATTATACATTTATTACAATGTAATAATACACTGTGTTATTATACCTTTATTACAGTGTAATAATACATTGTGGTATTATACATTTATTACAGTGTAATAACACATTGTCTTATTATACCTTTATTACCGTGTAATAATACACGGTGTTATTATACCTTTATTACAGTGTAATAATACATTGCGTTATTATACATTTATTACAGTGTAATAACACATTGTCTTATTACACCTTTATTACAGTGTAATAATACATTGTGTAATTATACCTTTTTTACAGTGTAATAATACACTGTGCTATTATACCTTTATTACAGTGTAATAATACACTGTGCTATTATACCTTTATTACAGTGTAATAACACATTGTGGTATTATACATTTATTACAGTGTAATGATACATTGTCTTATTATACATTTATTACCGTGTAATAATACACTGTGTTATTATACCTTTATTACAGTGTAATAATACATTGTGTTATTATACATTTATTACAATGTAATAATACACTGTGCTATTATACCTTTATTGTAGTGTAATAACACATAGTGGTATTATACATTTATTACAGTGTAATAATACATTGTGTTATTATACATTTATTACAATGTAATAATACATTGTGTTATTATACATTTATTACAATGTAATAATACACTGTGCTATTATACCTTTATTATAGTGTAATAACACATTGTGGTATTATACCTTTATTACAGTGTAATAATACATTGTGTTATACATTTATTACAATATAATAATACATTGTTTTATTATACATTTATTACAATGTAATAATACACTGTGCTATTATACCTTTATTACAGTGTAATAACACATTGTGGTATTATACCTTTATTACAGTGTAATAATACATTGTGTTATTATACATTTATTACAATGTTATAATACATTGTGTTATTATACATTTATTACAGTCCCATAATACATTGTGTAATTATACCTTTATTACAGTGTAATAATACATTGTGCTATTATACATTTATTACAATGTAATAATCCATTGTGTTATTACACCTTTATTACAGTGTAATAATACATTGTGTAATTATACCTTTATTACAGTGTAATAATACACTGTGCTATTATACCTTTATTACAGTGTAATAATACACTGTGCTATTATACCTTTATTACAGTGTAATAATACATTGTGTTATTATACATTTATTAAAATGTAATAATACACTGTGCTATTATACCTTTATTACAGTGTAATAACACATTGTCTTATTATACCTTTATTACCGTGTAATAATACACTGTGTTATTATACCTTTATTACAGTGTAATAATACATTGTGTTATTATACATTTATTACAATGTAATAATCCATTGTGTTATTACACCTTTATTACTTTTATTAAAGTGTAATGATACATTGTCTTATTATACCTTTATTACCGTGTAATAATACACTGTGTTATTATACCTTTATTACAGTGTAATAATACATTGTATTATTATACATTTATTACAATGTAATAATACATTGTTTTATTATACATTTATTACAATGTAATAATACACTGTGCTATTATACCTTTATTACAGTGTAATAACACATTGTGGTTTTATACCTTTATGACAGTGTAATAATACATTGTGTTATTATACATTTATTACAATGTAATAATACACTGTGCTATTATACCTTTATTACAGTGTAATAACACATTGTCTTATTATACCTTTATTACCGTGTAATAATACACTGTGTTATTATACCTTTATTACAGTGTAATAATACATTGTGTTATTATACATTTATTACAATGTAATAATACATTGTGTTATTACAACTTTATTACAGTGTAATAATACATTGTGTAATTATACCTTTATTACAGTGTAATAATACACTGTGCTATTATACCTTTATTACAGTGTAATAATACACTGTGCTATTATACCTTTATTGCAGTGTAATAACACATTGTGGTATTATACATTTATTACAGTGTAATGATACATTGTCTTATTATACATTTATTACCGTGTAATAATACACTGTGTTATTATACCTTTATTACAGTGTAATAATACATTGTGTTATTATACATTTATTACAATGTAATAATAGACTGTGCTATTATACCTTTATTATAGTGTAATAACACATTGTGGTATTATACATTTATTACAGTGTACAGTGTAATAACACATTGTGGTTTTATACCTTTATGACAGTGTAATAATACATTGTGTTATTATACATTTATTACAATGTTATAATACATTGTGTTATTATACATTTATTACAGTCCCATAATACATTGTGTAATTATACCTTTATTACAGTGTAATAATACACTGTGCTATTATACCTTTATTATAGTGTAATAACACATTGTGGTATTATACCTTTATTACAGTGTAATGATACATTGTCTTATTATACCTTTATTACAGTATAATAACACATTGTGGTATTATACCTTTATTACAGTGTAATAATACATTGTGTTATTATACATTTATTACAATGTAATAATACACTGTGCTATTATACCTTTATTACAGTGTAATAACACATTGTGGTATTATACATTTATTAAAGTGTAATAATACATTGTCTTATTATACCTTTATTACCGTGTAATAATACACTGTGTTATTATACCTTTATTACAGTGTAATAATACATTGTGTTATTATACATTTATTACAATGTAATAATACATTGTGTTATTACACCTTTATTACAGTGTAATAATACATTGTCTAATAATACCTTTATTACAGTGTAATAATACACTGTGCTATTACACCTTTATTACAGTGTAATAACACATTGTGGTATTATACATTTATTACAGTGTAATGATACATTGTCTTATTATACATTTATTACCGTGTAATAATACACTGTGTTATTATACCTTTATTACAGTGTAATAATACATTGTGTTATTATACATTTATTACAATGTAATAATACATTGTGTTATTACACCTTTATTACAGTGTAATAATACATTGTCTAATTATACCTTTATTACAGTGTAATAATACACTGTGCTATTACACCTTTATTACAGTGTAATAACACATTGTGGTATTATACATTTATTACAGTGTAATGATACATTGTCTTATTATACATTTATTACCGTGTAATAATACACTGTGTTATTATACCTTTATTACAGTGTAATAATACATTGTGTTATTATACATTTATTACAGTGTAATAACACATTGTCTTATTATACCTTTATTACCGTGTAATAATACACGGTGTTGTTATTATACCTTTATTACAGTGTAATAATACATTGTGTTATTATACATTTATTACAATGTAATAATCCATTGTGTTATTACACCTTTATTACAGTGTAATAATACATTGTGTAATTATACCTTTTTTACAGTGTAATAATACACTGTGCTATTATACCTTTATTACAGTGTAATAATACACTGTGCTATTATACCTTTATTACAGTGTAATAACACATTGTGGTATTATACATTTAGTACAGTGTAATGATACATTGTCTTATTATACATTTATTACCGTGTAATAATACACTGTGTTATTATACCTTTATTACAGTGTAATAATACATTGTGTTATTATACATTTATTACAATGTAATAATACATTGTGTTATTATACATTTATTACAATGTAATAATACATTGTGTTATTATACATTTATTACAATGTAATAATACACTCTGCTATTATACCTTTATTATAGTGTAATAACACATTGTGGTATTATACATTTATTACAGTGTAATGATACATTGTCTTATTATACCTTTATTACCGTGTAATAATACACTGTGTTATTATACCTTTATTACAATGTAATAATACATTGTGTTATTACATCTTTATTACAGTATAATAACACATTGTGAAATTATACCTTTATTACAGTGTAATAATACATTGTGCTATTATACCTTTATTACAGTGTAATAACACATTGTGGTATTATACCTTTATTACAGTGTAATAATACATTGTGTTATTATACATTTATTACAATGTAATAATACACTGTGCTATTATACCTTTATTACAGTGTAATAACACATTGTGGTATTATACATTTATTAAAGTGTAATGATACATTGTCTTATTATACCTTTATTACCGTGTAATAATACACTGTGTTATTATACCTTTATTACAGTGTAATAATACATTGTGTTATTATACATTTATTACAATGTAATAATACATTGTGTTATTACAACTTTATTACAGTGTAATAATACATTGTGTAATTATACCTTTATTACAGTTTAATAATACACTGTGCTATTATACCTTTATTACAGTGTAATAATACACTGTGCTATTATACCTTTATTACAGTGTAATAACACATTGTGGTATTATACATTTATTAGAGTGTAATGATACATTGTCTTATTATACATGTATTACCGTGTAATAATACACTGTGTTATTATACCTTTATTACAGTGTAATAATACATTGTGTTATTATACATTTATTACAATGTAATAATACACTGTGCTATTATACCTTTATTATAGTGTAATAACACATTGTGGTATTATACATTTATTACAGTGTAATAATACATTGTGTTATTATACATTTATTACAATGTAATAATACATTGTGTTATACATTTATTACAATGTAATAATACACTGTGCTATTATACCTTTATTATAGTGTAATAACACATTGTGGTATTATACCTTTATTACAGTGTAATAATACATTGTGTTATTATACATTTATTACAATGTAATAATACATTGTTTTATTATACATTTATTACAATGTAATAATACACTGTGCTATTATACCTTTATTACAGTGTAATAACACATTGTGGTTTTATACCTTTATGACAGTGTAATAATACATTGTGTTATTATACATTTATTACAATGTTATAATACATTGTGTTATTATACATTTATTACAGTCCCATAATACATTGTGTAATTATACCTTTATTACAGTGTAATAATACATTGTGCTATTATACATTTATTACAATGTAATAATCCATTGTGTTATTACACCTTTATTACAGTGTAATAATACATTTTGTAATTATACCTTTATTACAGTGTAATAATACACTGTGCTATTATACCTTTATTACAGTGTAATAATACACTGTGCTATTATACCTTTATTACAGTGTAATAATACATTGTGTTATTATACATTTATTACAATGTAATAATACACTGTGCTATTATACCTTTATTACAGTGTAATAACACATTGTCTTATTATACCTTTATTACCGTGTAATAATACACTGTGTTATTATACCTTTATTACAGTGTAATAATACATTGTGTTATTATACATTTATTACAATGCAATAATCCATTGTGTTATTACACCTTTATTACTTTTATTAAAGTGTAATGATACATTGTCTTATTATACCTTTATTACCGTGTAATAATACACTGTGTTATTATACCTTTATTACAGTGTAATAATACATTGTGTTATTATACATTTATTACAATGTAATAATACATTGTGTTATTACAACTTTATTACAGTGTAATAATACATTGTGTAATTATACCTTTATTACAGTGTAATAATACACTGTGCTATTATACCTTTATTACAGTGTAATAATACACTGTGCTATTATACCTTTATTACAGTGTAATAACACATTGTGGTATTATACATTTATTACAGTGTAATGATACATTGTCTTATTATACATTTATTACCGTGTAATAATACACTGTGTTATTATACCTTTATTACAGTGTAATAATACATTGTGTTATTATACATTTATTACAATGTAATAATACACTGTGCTATTATACCTTTATTACAGTGTAATAACACATTGTGTTATTATACCTTTATTACAGTGTAATAATACATTGTCTTATTATACCTTTATTACAGTGTAATAATAAACTGTGGTATTATACCTTTATTACAGTGTAATAATACATTGTGTTATTATACATTTATTACAATGTATTAATACATTGTGTTATTATACCTTTATTACAGTATAATAATACATTGTGTTATTATACATTTATTACAATGTAATAATACATTGTGTAATTATACCTTTATTACAGTGTAATAATACACTGTGCTATTATACCTTTATTACAGTGTAATAATACATTGTGTTATTATACATTAATTACAATGTAATAATACATCATATTATTATACCTTTATTACAGTGTACTAATACATTCTTATTATACATTTATTACAGTCCCATAATACATTTTGTAATTCTACCTTTTTACAGTGCCATAATACATTGTGAAATTATACCTTTATTACAGTGCAATAACACATTGTGGTATTATACCTTTATTACAGTGTAATAATACATTGTGTTATTATACATTTATTACAATGTAATAATACATTGTGTTATTATACATTTATTACAATGTAATAATACACTGTGCTATTATAACTTTATTACAGTGTAATAATACATTGTGATATTATACCTTTATTACAGTGTAATAATACATTGTGTTATTATACCTTTATTACAGTGTAATAATACATTGTCTTATAATACCTTTATTACAGTGTAATAATACATTGTCTTATAATACCTTTATTACAGTGTAATAATACATTGTGGTTTTATACCTTTATTACAATGTATTAATACATTGTGTTATTATACATTTATTACAATGTAATAATACATTGTTTTATTATACATTTATTACAATGTAATAATACACTGTGCTATTATACCTTTATTACAGTGTAATAACACATTGTGGTTTTATACCTTTATTACAGTGTAATAATACATTGTGTTATTATACATTTATTACAATGTAATAATACATTGTGTTATTATACATTTATTACAATGTAATAATACACTGTGCTATTATACCTTTATTATAGTGTAATAACACATTGTGGTATTATACATTTATTACAGTGTAATGATACATTGTCTTATTATACCTTTATTACCGTGTAATAATACACTTTGTTATTATACCTTTATTATAGTGTAATAATACATTGTGTTATTATACATTTATTACAATGTAATAATACATTGTGTTATTATACATTTATTACAATGTAATAATACACTGTGCTATTATACCTTTATTATAGTGTAATAACACATTGTGGTATTATACATTTATTACAATGTAATAATACACTGTGCTATTATACCTTTATTATAGTGTAATAACACATTGTGGTATTATACATTTATTACAATGTAATAATACATTGTTTTATTATACATTTATTACAATGTAATAATACACTGTGCTATTATACCTTTATTATAGTGTAATAACACATTGTGGTATTATACATTTATTACAATGTAATAATACACTGTGCTATTATACCTTTATTACAGTGTAATAATACATTGTGTTATTATACATTTATTACAATGTAATAATACATTGTGATATTATACCTTTATTACAGTGTAATAATACATTGTGTTATTATACCTTTATTACAGTGTAATAATACATTGTCTTATAATACCTTTATTACAGTGTAATAATACATTGTCTTATAATACCTTTATTACAGTGTAATAATACATTGTGGTTTTATACCTTTATTACAATGTATTAATACATTGTGTTATTATACATTTATTACAATGTAATAATACATTGTTTTATTATACATTTATTACAATGTAATAATACACTGTGCTATTATACCTTTATTACAGTGTAATAACACATTGTGGTTTTATACCTTTATTACAGTGTAATAATACATTGTGTTATTATACATTTATTACAATGTAATAATACATTGTGTTATTATACATTTATTACAATGTAATAATACACTGTGCTATTATACCTTTATTATAGTGTAATAACACATTGTGGTATTATACATTTATTACAGTGTAATGATACATTGTCTTATTATACCTTTATTACCGTGTAATAATACACTTTGTTATTATACCTTTATTATAGTGTAATAATACATTGTGTTATTATACATTTATTACAATGTAATAATACATTGTGGTATTATACATTTATTACAATGTAATAATACACTGTGCTATTATACCTTTATTATAGTGTAATAACACATTGTGGTATTATACATTTATTACAATGTAATAATACATTGTTTTATTATACATTTATTACAATGTAATAATACACTGTGCTATTATACCTTTATTATAGTGTAATAACACATTGTGGTATTATACATTTATTACAATGTAATAATACACTGTGCTATTATACCTTTATTACAGTGTAATAATACATTGTGTTATTATACATTTATTACAATGTAATAATACATTGTTTTATTATACATTTATTACAATGTAATAATACACTGTGCTATTATACCTTTATTACAGTGTAATAACACATTGTGGTTTTATACCTTTATGACAGTGTAATAATACATTGTGTTATTAGACATTTATTACAATGTAATACACTGTGCTATTATACCTTTATTACAGTGTAATAACACATTGTGGTATTATTACAGTGTAATAATACATTGTGTTATTATAAATTTATTACAATGTAATAATACATTGTTTTATTATACATTTATTACAATGTAATAATACACTGTGCTATTATACCTTTATTACAGTGTAATAACACATTGTGGTTTTATACCTTTATGACAGTGTAATAATACATTGTGTTATTATACATTTATTACAATGTTATAATACATTGTGTTATTATACATTTATTACAGTCCCATAATACATTGTGTAATTATACCTTTATTACAGTGTAATAATACACTGTGCTATTATACCTTTATTACAGTGTAATAACACATTGTGGTATTATACCTTTATTACAGTGTAATAATACATTGTGTTATTATACATTTATTACAATGTAATAATACATTGTGTTATTATACATTTATTACAATGTAATAATACACTGTGCTATTATACCTTTATTATAGTGTAATAACACATTGTGGTATTATACATTTATTACAGTGTAATAATACATTGTGTTATTATACATTTATTACAATGTAATAATACACTGTGCTATTATACCTTTATTACAGTGTAATAACACATTGTGGTTTTATACCTTTATGACAGTGTAATAATACATTGTGTTATTATACATTTATTAC
Organism: Scardinius erythrophthalmus; assembly: GCF_964197995.2. NCBI lineage: Eukaryota > Metazoa > Chordata > Actinopteri > Cypriniformes > Leuciscidae > Scardinius > Scardinius erythrophthalmus. The sequence continues at coordinate 22,188,840 of NC_138235.1, forward strand.
AATGTTATAATACATTGTGTTATTATACATTTATTACTGTCCCATCCCTTACAGAAAAAACACATGAATTTCACATGTTATCACATGTTTTCCACATGTGATTACATGTGACCTCATGTGAACAATGTTTCACCACATGTGAACAACGTGTCACCACATGTGAACATAATGGGGCATGTGGCACATGTGGAAAACACATGTTCATTTTTAACATGTGAATCATCCCAGCTAACAATGACCTGGCGGTCCACCAGCGTTTTTTGGGCGGCACAAAGTCAGCGGTTTGACACGGTCGGACCTCCGGCGGCACACCATCGGCAACCCGACCAATCTGAAAATCCCGTCGGTCTGCCAGCGTTTTTTGGGTGGCACGCCACCAGCGGTTTTCCGCGGCTGGGCCACCGTCGGCACACCAGTGGCAAGCCGATAGTCGGTCCATGTGTTTCTGAGCGCTTACAGGACATCTTTAATTTATAAATGTAGGATATATTTGTTTTAATTTATTTTTAGCGCAGTTTTCCACCGGACAAAATTGCGATTGTTAACTCATGATTTCTGTTCTGTCTGTGCGCACCAATCTTGCACTTCTATCTACTCCTCAACCAGACCACCTAGAGACTTCGAGTTTTCGGCATTATGTTAAGGAAGGTCTAATCTCGGGAACGCTCAAAAAAAAAAAATCCAGGAAAAGAGTTTGGATTTCCTGGAAATTCCAGAAAAAAATCCGTTTTTTGCAAATTTATCGGCAACCATAATAGCTATCGAGTTGAAACAAATTGCAATCGATAGCTTCTAAAATTTAAAATAATATTAGAAAAAAAGAATTGATCAAAAGTCTTTCCTTTATGCTTCAAAAATTAATTAAAACTTTATATGAAGGGAAATAAGAAAAATATTGCCTTTTCACCTATAAAACTATTATTGTATATTTGGAGAAATATTGATTAATTATCATATGTTACTAAAATATTTCGCCAATACAGAATACAATTCCTATTCATTTTCCACTGAATTATACCATCTGAATAGCTCAAACAGCGCACTCTCCCCTACCTGATTTGCTTCAGATCTGACCTCTGAGAAATATGATTCGGCTGCACGGCTGTCAATCATCACACGTGATTCAACCTCTTCTGCATGACGCATCCTGTGTACACTTCCTGATTCTGGACAGCCTTGATAAACAAAGCGAAAGTGACATTTCTTCACCGAAACTAGTTCTAATAAATGCACGATTTAATTATGTGCGTTTTGGGTGTTATTTTCGTGCGATTTGGGGTATTTTTTATATTTTCTCTTTCATTTAATATATCTTAGTGTTGTGATCCCATGACGTGAGAAAATTGCGCTAAAACACTCACTGAGTTTTTATTACTTGTTTACATTTAAAAAGAATCCGAAAGCACAGAATTAAAAACAAATGGTGAAACTGACCTAGCTGTAGCAATATCAAAAGCAAAGTGTTGGTGGTATAAAAAATACTGCCTATGAGCATTTTTAGCACGCGTTCAAATGAAATATGGGGCTTGAGTGTTCGTAAAAACAACAATAAAAAAATGTGAAATTATAAAAAAGCCACAATTGTCCCACTAATACTATCACGTGCAGTAGTGGTAATTTGCACCTATGAATGGGTCATAGAACTTCAAAATGAGTTTTAAATTCATGATTGAATAATGAGATTTTTATTCAAGTAAGGTTCTTATTCTAGATGTTTATGTTTGTAAATGCTGTGTGACTTTGACGCGTTTTAATGTGCGTGCGCGTGAACACTCGAGCCGCCTTCAAGTTCAAACACTGGAGCGGAGATGAGTTGCCATGGAAACGGCACGGGACCGCACTAACAAAACTCCGTCTCTCGCTGTTGTTTTCACTGCTTTCAGGTGAGTTTAGCCTCTAAAATCACACAAATAATACACACAACTGTTCTTGACACTTATCTTACTTGTAATTGACACGCTTCTGTTGAATATTTACTTTATAGAAATGGTTTAGTGTCTTCGAAAAAATCCGTTAGCATCTCAACCGTTTTCAGAAGAGGTAAGTTAGGCTAACAGTTAACTTTATAGCTTGAGCTTTTGTTTATGAAAGTTTGGGCCTTTAATCACATCTTATGTGTAGATGAGAGGTTTTGATAGTTTTGTAAAGATTTTGCTTGGACGTGAGCTAATTTATTTAACGTAAACGTACTGTTAATCGGTGACGTCATTTACATGGAGTGCTTAAAAATTGCTGAAACAAATAACTTAGGCCTATTGATAAAAAATGTTCTGTGATTTCAGCAGCAACACAAATAATCCCTCTACAACAGAGGAAAGCTCCAAAATGTCAACATTTCTGAAGAAAGCTGCTGCCAGAGAAGTGGGAAACACAGGTGAGGTGAGGAAGCTCATTAAATAACAGAAGGAAAATTGGTTGCAACTCCGGTTTCATCACAAATTTAAGGAAACAGGCCTAACTAATATAGTTATGTTAAATTATTTTATAAGCGTCAAATTATTATTATTATTTTGTGATCAATTGTACTTTTATTTTTTGTGATCAATTGTACTTTTATTTCTCCATCAGGGTGTGGCCAAAGTGAGGCTCTGTCGTCACTGCAAGTTTTCTGACAAAAAGCCAGTCAATTCTCCTACAGCAGTGGTTCTCAATTCCAGTCCTCGTGACCCACTGCTCTGCACATTTTGTATGTCTCCCTTATTTAACACACCTGAACCAGATCATCAGCTCATTAGGAGAGACTCCATGAACTGAACTGAGTGTGTCAGATAAGAGAGACATACAAAATGTGCAGAGTAGTGGGTCATGAGGACTGGAATTGAGAACCACTGTCCTACAGCAATATCTACTGAAACACTGGCACGTGACCAGAACACTTCACTGCATTTACATACATTCAACACCAAAGGTGCGTTAAAGACTCATCTGGCAAGATTTCACTCTGAAAAAAAAGCAAGAGAGTTTTCTACATTCAGTTGTTCAGTTTGTGAGTTCAGTGACATCTGTGAGGAAAAGACATAGTTTAGCCATCTAAAGCAACATGAGACTGTAACCTGCCCTTTTGCAAACTGTACATTTGAAACAAATATATTATCAACTTTTAAAACGCACAAAAATCGCAAACATAGTAGACAAACTCCACAGGATTTAAAAGGATCTGTTTTAATGCATTGCGAACAATTTGTAACTGAAGAGGGGAGTATTTGGCAAAAGTGTATTTTTCATACATATGTCACCAAATAGGCAGTACATGGTGAGAGAAAACAAAATTCACAATTCATTAGTTGTCTCTATCTGAGCAACAGATAACAGATATATTTTCATAATTACAAGATTCTAGAAAGTTCTTCAGCACTTCAAGTAGCTTTATCTATTTTCTTTCTCTTGTATACCTCTCCTCTTTCTACACTGATAGAGAGACTACAAAAATGATGTAAAGGAGCTTGAGGAGAGGCTGAAAAACCAAGGAAAAGGAGATAAGGCGTTTGCAAGAGGGTAAGCATTTCAGTTTTACAGTTCCACCTGTACTGCATTTTGCAAAAAAAAAAAAATTCTCCTTGTGAGTTTTGTGATCAAAATTAATAAGAAGGGTAATTTCAAGAAATGTGCACCCAAAAATTCACCCTCAAGTTGTTACAAACCTGTATGAGTTTCTTTCTTCTGTTAAACAAAAAAGAGGTTTGGAAAAGCTGGAGGGTGAGTAAGTGATGACAAATTTTTGATGTTTGGGTGAACAATTTTAATTTGATCATTCATACATGTATCGCCTTTTGCTTTGTTTCACACTGACCACTCACTGACATAAACATCTTTATCCTCATGGAAATAATATACAACTTTAATTAAAGGTACACTATGGCTGCGTTTACACTCGCGTCTCGCCTCCCTCAGTGCTACCGCGACAAAGCACGTACGCGACAAATGACATCAGAAAAGTGTCAGTACATTATAATCGGTTATGTCTATTACTATACCGATACCGAATCGCCCTCGTTTGCATTGCGATGCATCGTTGAAACGATTAATTTCGACACCCCTAATGTCACGTTGTCACTTCACTGTACATTCGCTCCTTAGTGGTCAGCTGCTGCAGTGTGCCAAAATCGAAATCGTTGGCACTTTAAATCGTTAACGCTTTAAATGCCGTTTCAGTATTTTATATTTTGTTCCTGGAGTTCACAAAGTTTGTGAGGTGTTTTGCGCTAAAAATGTCCAATGTTTGTAAATGTGATCATTTTCTAATCTCACCTCTTAAATGTGTAAATATCAAGAATATTTTGATTATCCATTTCATGACTCCTTTAGCACACAAAAATGTTCTTTTTCACGTCTCCAATTTAAAAAGTCTCCAATTTTTCATTACTCTAATGAAAATAATACTTTTGCACTTTTTGATGAATCATTGACATCTTTTTTACACAGTATAGATTATTGGATTATTTAGGCCCTCTTTGGCATTCCAAACTTGTTTTCAAATTTCAATGTTATCAATCTCATTTCTTACAGACCATGTCAAAAAGACACATCGGAGGCACTGAGATCAAGGTCTGCATGGCACAGAAGTTAAAAGATCTGAGGAGACGAGCAGAAAGGTAATCTTCAGATGATCCAACATCAGTCTATTCCTCAGTCTATTTTGTGATCTATTCACAAATTGTCAATAGTGCTTTTTATAAAAAAGACGCATCACTCTTATGCAGTTGTTTAAGCCAAGATGAAAACGATATTGCTGTTCGCCAGCATTTTTTGTTTCCATAGCATATTCACAAAACATTTAATGACTGACTAATAACAATACAATTACAAATTATTAATAATAATAATATCACTAAAAATATATAGGCTTAATAGCTAACGGTCTTTAGATCCGAACACAGCAAATAAGTCATCTGTGAAAATCAAAAGCAGCTTCAAACACCGCCTTAAAAGAAAATGTATATCATGAAATCAAAATGGACCCTATTTACTTTGTTAGCGCACATTACTTTGTCTTGAGGTGAACAATTAATCCGTTTAAGTTAATACACAGAAAACAAATTGTTTGTCGTGGTAATCATTAATCAAAATCTGAAAATTTGCTTTCGCCCTGGAATGGCGTCCCTTCTCTGATGATGTCTGTTTGACGAGTTGGGTTTGAACATCCTTAACCCTCCCTTCCAACTGTTAGCCTGCTATGAGCAGAGATGGAGAGGATGAGCGCTAAAGCAAAAACCCTGCCCTCTGTTCAATATTCCGTTTCATTTGGAAATGCGTCACAACACTGAAATAAAGTTGGTTGCAACTTCCGATTCACGCGGACTTTAATGAAGAGACAGATGCCAAAAGTTAGGACCATTTTGCTTTCACTTTTAGGGAATAAGAGCACGTTTACATCCATGTTCTTAATGCGATTATGAACTCATTATGAACTTATTGAACCAACTCATTAAGATCTTCAGAAATGCTTGATAATTGGGCACAGGATTGGGTATTGCTAAGATACCGATGACACTAACTCCATTTTAAGGTTTTTATCCAAAGGAAACTTTAAAGACCTTATATACGTTTTTTTTTTTTTTATTGCTCTTTTATAGCATTTCAACTTACATGCCAAGGAACCTTGGCTGGCATGCCGTTAAAACACCAACCAACCTACAAAGATACTAATAAATGTGTAATCCTTAGAACCTTCTAGAGGGCATGCTGTAGGATCTGCTTGTTTATATATTTGGCTACAGCCAATATACATAGACCAGTCATCACTTGACATTAACAGATACAATCCTGAAATCCAGAAAGAAAAGAAAGAAAATTGTAGTTTATCAGGATAGACTGATAGTGTTTGCACTGCCCTAATCTTTGATTGTTTTTCTATCCCAAAACAGGATGCCTGCTGAAGGAGACAGAGGACTGAGACAACACACGTTCACAAACACACAATACACACACACACGCCCTTATACATCATCGTTTTAGAGGCTTTTTTATGTATAATTTTAATTTGGTTTTGCTTTGTTTTAAACATTAAATTTGTATTGTATATTTAGAAATGAAATAAAAGCTCAATTTGAATTATTTGTTTTAATGTTGGGAAACATGGCTATAGGCCCTACAAAAGAACATGGTAGGCCTACTGTTTTCTGTGGTATATTGCTTAATGATTTGACATGGGTTTCACATGAAGTTGCAGGTTTACAAGGGGTGTAGGTTTAACATAGATTGTTGATGGGTCTCGCATGGGAATTTTACGTTTCACATGTGATTATAGGTTTCACATGTGATCTCATAGGTTTCACATGTGATCTCATGGATTTCACATGTGATTATAGGTTTCACATGTGATCTCATAGGTTTCACATGTGATCTCATAGGTTTCACATGTGATCTCATGGATTTCACATGTGATTATAGGTTTCACATGTGATCTCATAGGTTTCACATGTGATCTCATAGGTTTCACATGTGATCTCATGGGTTTCACATGTGATTATAGGTTTCACATGTGATCTCATGGGTTTCACATGTGATCTCATGGGTTTCACATGTGATTATAGGTTTCACATGTGATTATAGGTTTCACATGTGATCTCATGGGTTTCACATGTGATCTCATGGGTTTCACATGTGATCTCATGGGTTTCACATGTGATTATAGGTTTCACATGTGATCTCATGGGTTTCACATGTGATCTCATGGGTTTCACATGTGATTATAGGTTTCACATGTGATTATAGGTTTCACATGGAAATTTTACGTTTCACATGTGATCACATGGGTTTCACATGGGTTTCACATGTGATCTCATGGGTTTCACATGTGATCTCATGGGTTTCACATGTGATTATAGGTTTCACATGTGATTATAGGTTTCACATGGAAATTTTACGTTTCACATGTGATCACATGGGTTTCACATGGGTTTCACATGTGATCACATGGGTTTCACATGTGTTTCACATGTAATCACATGTGTAAATGTTCCAAAAGCACACATTTCCCATGTGCAAAACACATGTTTCACATGTGATCCACATATTTCACATGTGCAAATCACATTTTTTTACATGTTAAATTTCACATGTGCAAATTCACATGTGCAAAACACATGTGATCCACATATTTCACATGTGCAAATCACATGTTTTTACATGTTAAATTTCACATGTGCAAAATCACACGTGCATGTGGTCACATGTGACCACATGAGTTTTTGCACATGTGAAGTTCATGTGTTTTTTCTGTAAGGGATAATACATTGTGTAATTATACCTTTATTACAGTGTAATAATACACTGTGCTATTATACCTTTATTACAGTGTAATAACACATTGTGGTATTATACCTTTATTACAGTGTAATAATACATTGTGTTATCATACATTTATTACAATGTAATAATACATTGTGTTTTTATACATTTATTACAATGTAATAATACACTGTGCTATTATACCTTTATTATAGTGTAATAACACATTGTGGTATTATACATTTATTACAGTGTAATGATACATTGTCTTATTATACCTTTATTACAGTGTAATAATACATTGTGCTATTATACCTTTATTACAGTGTAATAATACATTGTGTTATTATACATTTATTACAATGTAATAATACACTGTGCTATTATACCTTTATTACAGTGTAATAACACATTGTGGTATTATACATTTATTACAGTGTAATGATACATTGTCTTATTATACCTTTATTACAGTGTAATAACACATTGTGGTATTATACCTTTATTACAGTGTAATAATACATTGTGTTATTATACATTTATTACAATGTAATAATACACTGTGCTATTATACCTTTATTACAGTGTAATAACACATTGTGGTATTATACATTCATTAAAGTGTAATGATACATTGTCTTATTATACCTTTATTACAGTGTAATAATACACTGTGTTATTATACCTTTATTACAGTGTAATAATACATTGTGTTATTATACATTTATTACAATGTAATAATACATTGTGTTATTACACCTTTATTACAGTGTAATAATACATTGTGTAATTATACCTTTATTACAGTGTAATAATACACTGTGCTATTATACCTTTATTACAGTGTAATAACACATTGTGGTATTATACATTTATTACAGTGTAATGATACATTGTCTTATTATACATTTATTACCGTGTAATAATACATTGAGTTATTATACATTTATTACAATGTAATAATACACTGTGCTATTATACCTTTATTATAGTGTAATAACACATTGTGGTATTATACATTTATTACAGTGTAATACATTGTGTTATTATACATTTATTACAATGTAATAATACATTGTGTTATTATACATTTATTACAATGTAATAATACACTGTGCTATTATACCTTTATTATAGTGTAATAACACATTGTGGTATTATACATTTATTACAATGTAATAATACACAGTGCTATTATACCTTTATTATAGTGTAATAACACATTGTGGTATTATACCTTTATTACAGTGTAATAATACATTGCGTTATTATACATTTATTACAATGTAATAATACATTGTTTTATTATACATTTATTACAATTGTTACGGCCCTTTATCTAATTTGGCTCGTTAAAACATGTAAGACAAGGACCGTACATATTAAGAATCACAGACGATTGGGTGAAGTTTCAAAGTGTACATCGTTTCTTTTAATGAAACATATGAGAGAGCGCACCAACAATAAACAATAAATCAAACTAATAGCACAGGTAGGGCAGCAAAAGGAAAACAGAAAGCCTGACTATCTAACTCTGTAGGCAAGATCTTATCTGCTCCCGAAGAAACAAACAAACAGAGTGAGTCTTCCGGGCCACTGCTTTCCTACGCTGTATTAACTAAATAACAAAAGTGATTAAAGAAAATACCCACTACCTGGCTTGAAAATAACCAAAATAAAAACTCAGTCCATGATCTGGAACAGCCGAGGCGAAGATCGTGGACTGCTCGCCATGAGGCAAGAAACCCCAGCTGTCACTGATCAGAAGGGTGGAGGCAGCTAGAGCAGCGAGCGTCGCGAGAGCTGAGAGAACCGAGAGAGACCCGCCTCAATTCCGGACCGGCTTAAATACGGGGTTTCCCATGACGTCATTCATGACTGCACCTGCGATCTCAGATAGAACAATTAACATTCAGCAATTTAAAGCACCACCACATAACACCCTCACCCTTAAATAATTAATTGTAGGGTAAAAATATATATCTTACCTCAGAGCCTGCAATTAATTTAAATGCGAGATAAAGCATCCGCAACCACGTTATCCTTACCCCGAATGTGACGAATGTCAAGCTCAAAAGGCTGTAGGAATAAACTCCAACGCATCAAACGTTGATTGTTATTTTTCATCCGATCAATAAAAATCAAGGGATTGTGATCCGTGTAAACAGTCAGTGGGTACGAAACAGAACCAACGTAAACGTCAAAATGTTGAATAGCAAGAACAAGGGCGAGCGCCTCCTTCTCAATAGTCGAGTAACGTCGTTGAGGTTTATTAAATTTACGTGAAAAATAGCAACCAGGATGTTCGACGCAAGTGTGATCTGATTGAAGGAGAACAGCTCCAGCACCGGTGTACTTGCATCAACAGCAAGAAAAAACGGAGTGGTAAAATCAGGAGCAGACAAAACAGGAGAATTAACTAAAAGGGCTTTAATTCTCTCGAAACTCGATTGACAAATCTCAGACCATTTAAATGGAACCTTAGGACTAAGAAGGTCGGTTAAGGGCGAAGCAACTACAGAAAAATTCTTACAAAAATTTCTGTAGTACCCAACCATACCCAAAAATCGACGAAGCTCACGACGTGTATTGGGCACGGGAAAATGAGTGATGGACTCCACCTTAGACTCAACGGGTCGAACCTGACCGCTACCAACAATCTTTCCCAGATAAGTGACCGTAGCTCGGCCGAATTCGCACTTCGCTAAATTAACCGTAAGGTTAGCTTGAGACAAACGACGGAAAAGCGCATCGAGTTGCTCCACATGTTCTGACCAAGACGCGCTATAAAGGACCAAGTCATCCAAATATGCTTCAACGTTATGCATGCCTTCGATGATGCGATTGACCAGTCTCTGAAAGGTTGCCGGGGCGTTTCGTAAACCGAAAGCCATTACGGTATAATGAAGAAAATGATCTGGGGTTACGAACGCACTGATTTCCTTCGCACGATCTGACAACGGCACCTGCCAGTATCCTTTAAGCAGATCGATCTTCGTAACGAACACAGCATTTCCTACGTGATCCACGCAATCTTCCATGCGAGGCAATGGATAACTATCTGGTTTGGTCACAGCATTAACGCGTCTAAAATCAGTACAAAAACGAAATGTACTGTCCGGTTTTTTTACGAGCAAACAGGGTGAGCTCCAAGGACTAAAACTTTGCTCTGCGATGTCATTCTCAAGCATGAAGGTCACCTCATTTTGCAACAACATTCTCTTCTCAGGACTTACCCGATATGCGTGCTGTTTAATAGGCAACGAGTCACCAATATCGATGTCATGGTCTATTAACGAAGTACGAGATGGAATATCAGAGAACAAATTACTGTACGTCCGAACAATATTAGTCACATCAGCTCGTTCGGCAACGGTCAAATGAGAAAGGTGCGAGTCTAAGGTTCGAATGATCTCAGAATTTTTCAATCTTCCCGCAACCAGTTCGGTAGAAGGAAACTCTACATCCTCATCGAAAGAAGAATCATCACCGCTGTCCGATACAGCAGAACACAATGGGTGGATCGAAGATTCAGGACTGGACAGCGCCTCGGTGTCAGGTATATCAGCACTGGACAGCGCCTGCCCTCCGGCCACCGGAAAGTCTGTGGGTGAAACGGTTAACACAGCCGACTTTTTTCCAGAGAAATCTGGCGATCTCTCAAAGTACGGCTTGAGCATGTTAATGTGACAGAGACGAATTTTCTTTCTTCTGTCTGTCGTCGAGATAACATAATCAAGCTCACTCACCTTTTCTTTCACTCGATAGGGACCATAATAACGAGCCTGCAAGGCAGACCCAGGCACTGGCATCAGCACAAGCACCTTGTCACCAGGAGTAAAGCTACGAAGTTTAGCACGACGATCAAAACGCTGCTTCATTCGTTGCTGTGCAATCTCTAAATTCTCTTTGGCCAATTCGCATGCACGATGCAACTTAAAACGAAAGCTTGAGACATAGTCAAGTATGTTATTTTGAGGTATATCACTAGTCCAATGATCTCTGATCAGCTTCAGTGGGCCACGAACAGTATGCCCGAACACTAACTCGGCCGGACTAAAACCTAACGACTCCTGCACTACTTCTCTCACTGCGAGCATGACCATAGGCACTCCTTCGTCCCAATCTTTTTGAAACTCAAGACAAAACGCACGCAGCATTGATTTTAAAGTCTGGTGGAACCTCTCAAGTACTCCCTGACTTTCCGGATGGTAACAACTTGAGGTGCAATGTTGGATATGCAGCTGATCTAAAGCTTGCTTGAACACACGGGACATAAAATTCGTGCCTTGGTCCGACTGAATAGTACGTGGAAGTCCAAACAGTGAAAAGAACTTTATAAGTGATTTTACAATCACTGGTGCAGTGATTTTACGCAGAGGAATGGCCTCTGGAAAACGCGTTGACGTGCACATTATAGTGAGCAGATATTGGTTTCCCGACTTCGTGCGAGGCAAAGGACCGACACAATCGATCATCACACGCTCAAATGGTTCACCGATAGCTGGAATAGGATGCAACGGAGCAGGTGAAACATTCTGGTTCGGTTTTCCCGTCATTTGGCACACATGACAGCTTCTGCAATAACTTGCTACATCAGTTTTCAGGCCAGGCCAGAAAAAATTTCGGAGTATTCGATCGTACGTTTTATTTACTCCGAAGTGACCGGCAAACGGGCTATCATGCGCAAGACTCAAAATTTCAGAGCGGTACGAGGAGGGAACTATTATCTGTTTGACGATTTGCCACTCATCATCAGCAGATGCAGTAGATGGTCTCCACTTCCTCATCAACACTCCATCTTCTACAAAGTATCCTTGTGATACGTGTTCGAGTTGCTCAGCAGGAACAACAGCTTCAAAGAGGGATGACAATTTCTCATCTTTCCTCTGTTCAACAATAAGTTGCTCGCGAGACAGAGACAATTTAGTAGGCCCCATAATATGTTCATCTAATTTTTTAACGGCACTATCTGAACCGTCAACAAAATTTGAACATTTCACTTCACAAAAATCAGAATTAGAAAAGAATGTATCACTCAAATCAAAATTACACTCACTTTCTGATTCACTAAGGCTTTTATCTTTTAGTCTCTGAGTCATAGCGCGAGTAATAGCACATGAGGGAAAAACCTCAGGATATTCCTGAGCTAAGACATCAGCAACAGTAAGACACAAAAAAGGATCATCAGTTACCTCAGGGCTAGCAAAAACTTTTCCTCCCGCTAAGTCATTCCCTAAGATAAATGTGACATCTCGAACGGGAAGACATGGTCGCACTCCAACAACAACGCGGCCAGACACAAGGGAAGATTCAATTTCGATCTCGTGCAAAGGTACCTTAACGAAGCCCATCTCAAATCCTTGTACTAAGACACTTGAACCAACAGAGCTCTCATCAGACAACGGCAATATTCCTTCCAGAATAAAACTCTGAGCAGCGCCTGTATCACGAAGTATCTTGACTGGTTTGCGCGAAGCACTACCTGACAAAGATACAAATCCGTCCATCAAAAACGGCACATATCCCTAATTTTCACACATGTCAGCTTCCGAAGCTAACAACTCAAGTCCTTCCACTTGTGGCATGGACGTCATCAATAAACCTACCGGTTTAGGAACACGGTTTTTCTTTTTGAGCACACTGCACTCAGAAATAACGTGTCCGCGTTTCTTACAATAGAAACAAACGGGTGAGAACACAGACTTATCAGAACTTAGCGCCGCTTTATCAACAGGCAGAGGGCGTTCAAAATTACGCTGAGAAGACCGAGTGCTGTTAGCTGAAGGAAACTTCGGTGCAACACTAAACACGTTCTTATGTGTGAGCACATATTCGTCAGCCAATGTCGCAGCAACAGAACATTTAGAAGCTTTTTGCTCATTAAGATAGATTACAACGCGTTCTGGTAAGCAGTTTTTAAATTCCTCTAAAATAATCAGTTCACGAAGCTCTTCAAAATTGGTCACTTTCATGGAAGCACACCAACGATCAAACAGTGATTCTTTCTCCCGAACGAACTCAACGTAAGCCTCATCAGTTTTCCGTAAATTACGAAATTTCTGACGATAAGCCTCGGGGACTAGCTCATACACTCTGAGAACGGATGTCTTCACTTGCTCATAATTAAGAGAGTCTTCGACTGATAAAGAGGAAAAAACTTCCTGGGCTTTACCCACAAAAACACACTGTAACAACATGGGCCAAAAAGTCTTCGGCCATTTCATATTGACAGCGACGCGTTCAAAAAGAGCAAAAAATTTATCAACTTCTTGTTCTCGAAAAGGAGGAACAATACGAATATTACGACTCACGTCGAAATCAGAAGTGTCAGATAAACCCCTTTCACGAGCGCTTAACTCGATCTCTTTTAGACGGCACGCTTGCTCCATTTCGAGCTTTTTCAGTTCAAGTTCATGTCTCTCACGATCTCTAGTTCTCTCTCTCTCACGCTCCCACCCTTCTCTCTCTCTCAACAAAACTATATCGTGCTCTTTAGCTTGCAACTGCAATTTTTTAATCTGCATCGCAAGATCTTCGGAACTACCTTCAAATTCAACATCAGGATAATCCGTCATCTTTTCCTCATCACCAAAAACGCCTTGTTCATGCAATGAATCAACAAGCAGAATCTGAAGCTCATGTTTAGTTGAAGTCTTACGAAAATTGACTTTAAAATGAGCAGCAATCTTCGTAAGATCTACTCTATTAATTTGAAACAGCTCAGCTTGTGTCGGTTTCGCAATGAAGTTCGCTAATTCAAACATGATTAAAAATAACGTCTGGTTATTATAAGGAAAATATTTAACGAGCACTACACGAGAAAATACACACACACACCAATCGACTGTGATTCAACAAAGTTACTGAAGTTACTCAAGTAACAAATACAAAGTGTGAGCAGATCAAAAGATCAAGCAAAGCCACACAAAATTCGACCCCGGACGAGCCCCCAAATATGTTACGGCCCTTTATCTAATTTGGCTCGTTAAAACACATGTAAGACAAGGACCGTACATATTAAGAATCACAGACGATTGGGTGAAGTTTCAAAGTGTACATCGTTTCTTTTAATGAAACATATGAGAGAGCGCACCAACAATAAACAATAAATCAAACTAATAGCACAGGTAGGGCAGCAAAAGGAAAACAGAAAGCCTGACTATCTAACTCTGTAGGCAAGATCTTATCTGCTCCCGAAGAAACAAACAAACAGAGTGAGTCTTCCGGGCCACTGCTTTCCTACGCTGTATTAACTAAATAACAAAAGTGATTAAAGAAAATACCCACTACCTGGCTTGAAAATAACCAAAATAAAAACTCAGTCCATGATCTGGAACAGCCGAGGCGAAGATCGTGGACTGCTCGCCATGAGGCAAGAAACCCCAGCTGTCACTGATCAGAAGGGTGGAGGCAGCTAGAGCAGCGAGCGTCGCGAGAGCTGAGAGAACCGAGAGAGACCCGCCTCAATTCCGGACCGGCTTAAATACGGGGTTTCCCATGACGTCATTCATGACTGCACCTGCGATCTCAGATAGAACAATTAACATTCAGCAATTTAAAGCACCACCACATAACAACAATGTAATAATACACTGTGCTATTATACCTTTATTACAGTGTAATAACACATTGTGTTATTATACATTTATTACAATGTTATTATACATTTTGTTATTATACATTTATTACAGTGTAATAATACACTGTGATATTATACCTTTATTACAGTGTAATAATACATTGTGTAATTATACCTTTATTACAGTGTAATAATACACTGTGCTATTATACCTTTATTACAGTGTAATAATACATTGTGTTATTATACATTAATTACAATGTAATAATACATCGTATTATTATACCTTTATTACAGTGTACTAATACATTCTTATTATACATTTATTACAGTCCCATAATACATTGTGAAATTATACCTTTATTACAGTGTAATATACACTGTGCTATTATACCTTTATTACAGTGTAATAACACATTGTGGTATTATACCTTTATTACAGTGTAATAATACATTGTGTTATTATACATTTATTACAATGTAATAATACATTGTGTTATTATACATTTATTACAATGTAATAATACACTGTGCTATTATACCTTTATTATAGTGTAATAACACATTGTGGTATTATACATTTATTACAGTGTAATAATACATTGTGTTATTATACATTTATTACAATGTAATAATACATTGTTTTATTATACATTTATTACAATGTAATAATACACTGTGCTATTATACCTTTATTACAGTGTAATAACACATTGTGGTTTTATACCTTTATGACAGTGTAATAATACATTGTGTTATTATACATTTATTACAATGTTATAATACATTGTGTTATTATACATTTATTACAGTCCCATAATACATTGTGTAATTATACCTTTATTACAGTGTAATAATACACTGTGCTATTATACCTTACAGTGTAATAACACATTGTGTTATTATACATTTATTACAATGTAATAATACATTGTGTTATTATACATTTATTACAATGTAATAATACACTGTGCTATTATACCTTTATTATGTAAGGGATAATGTATAGTGAGCCGGTTGTTATAGTGAATAACAACCCCGACAGGCTGAACGGGATCCCGACGCGAAGCGGAGGGATCTTGAATCAGCCTGAAGGGGTTGTTATTCACTATAACAACCGGCTCACTATACATTATCCCGCTTATTACATGGCTACCTACAAAATAAATAAATAATTTGACACAAATTATTTATTTAAAAAGGAGTTTATTGATTTAAAAACGATTGTATTGCTTCCGCCAAAGAAAATAGTCCATTCCGCGTCCATAGCAACGCGCTGTTTTTCATGGCAACGGTCTGTTATACTTCGCAGCGGTCTGTTATCAAGAAATAACAGACCGCATTCTACATTGGAATTCAGCCAAGCCATGTAATAAAGTGTAATAACACATTGTGGTATTATACATTTATTACAGTGTAATAATACATTGTGTTATTATACATTTATTACAATGTAATAATACATTGTGTTATTATACATTTATTACAATGTAATAATACACTGTGCTATTATACCTTTATTATAGTGTAATAACACATTGTGGTATTATACATTTATTACAGTGTAATGATACATTGTCTTATTATACCTTTATTACCGTGTAATAATACACTTTGTTATTATACCTTTATTATAGTGTAATAATACATTGTGTTATTATATATTTATTACAATGTAATAATACATTGTGTTATTATACATTTATTACAATGTAATAATACACTGTGCTATTATACCTTTATTATAGTGTAATAACACATTGTGGTATTATACATTTATTACAATGTAATAATACACTGTGCTATTATACCTTTATTACAATGTAATAATACATTGTTTTATTATACATTTATTACAATGTAATAATACACTGTGCTATTATACCTTTATTACAGTGTAATAACACATTGTGGTATTATACCTTTATTTACAGTGTAATAATACATTGTGTTATTATACATTTATTACAATGTTATAATACATTGTGTTATTATACCTTTATTACAGTGTAATAATACATTGTGTGATTATACCTTTATTACAGTGTAATAATACATTTTGTTATTATACATTTATTACAATGTATTAATACATTGTGTTATTATACCTTTATTATAGTGTAATAATACATTGTGTAATTATACCTTTATTACAGTGTAATAATACATTGTGTTATTATACATTTATTACAATGTAATAATACATTGTTTTATTATACATTTATTACAATGTAATAATACACTGTGCTATTATACCTTTATTACAGTGTAATAACACATTGTGGTATTATACCTTTATTACAGTGTAATAATACATTGTCTTATTATACCTTTATTACAGTGTAATAATAAACTGTGTTATTATACCTTTATTACAGTGTAATAATACATTGTGTGATTATACCTTTATTACAGTGTAATAATACATTTTGTTATTATACATTTATTACAATGTATTAATACATTGTGTTATTATACCTTTATTACAGTATAATAATACATTGTGTTATTATACATTTATTACAATGTAATAATATATTGTGTTATTACACCTTTATTATAGTGTAATAATACATTGTGTAATTATACCTTTATTACAGTGTAATAATACATTGTCTTATTATACCTTTATTACAGTGTAATAATAAACTGTGTTATTATACCTTTATTACAGTGTAATAATACATTGTGTGATTATACCTTTATTACAGTGTAATAATACATTTTGTTATTATACATTTATTACAATGTATTAATACATTGTGTTATTATACCTTTATTACAGTATAATAATACATTGTGTTATTATACATTTATTACAATGTAATAATATATTGTGTTATTACACCTTTATTATAGTGTAATAATACACTGTGTTATTATACATTAATTACAATGTAATAATACATCGTATTATTATACCTTTATTACAGTGTAATAATACATTGTGTTATTATACATTAATTACAATGTAATAATACATCGTATTATTATACCTTTATTACAGTGTAATAATACACTGTGTTATTATACCTTTATTACAGTGTAATAATAAACTGTGTTATTATACCTTTATTACAGTGTAATAATCATTGTCTTATAATACCTTTATTACAGTGTAATAATACATTTTGTAATTCTACCTTTATTACAATGTAATAATACACTGTGCTATTATAACTTTATTACAGTGTAATAATACATTGTCTTATAATACCTTTATTACAGTGTAATAATACACTGTGTTATTATACCTTTATTACAGTGTAATAATACATTGTGTTATTATACCTTTATTACAATGTATTAATACATTGTGCTATTATACCTTTATTACAGTGTAATAACACATTGTCTTATTATACCTTTATTACAGTGTAATAATAAACTGTGTTATTATACCTTTATTACAGTGTAATAATACATTTTGTTATTATACATTTATTACAATGTATTAATACATTGTGTTATTATACCTTTATTACAGTGTAATAACACATTGTGTTATTATACCTTTATTACAATGTAATAATACACTGTGCTATTATACCTTTATTACAGTGTAATAATACATTGTCTTATTATATCTTTATTACAGTGTAATAATAAACTGTGCTATTATACCTTTATTACAGTGTAATAATACATTGTGTTATTATACATTTATTACAATGTATTAATACATTGTGTTATTATACCTTTATTACAGTGTAATAATACATTGTGTTATTATACATTTATTACAATGTAATAATATATTGTGTTATTACACCTTTATTACAGTGTAATAATACACTGTGCTATTATACCTTTATTACAGTGTAATAATACATTCTTATTATACATTTATTACAGTCCCATAATACATTTTATAATTATACCTTTATTACAGTGTAATAACACATTGTGCTATTATACCTTTATTACAGTGTAATAACACATTGTGGTATTATACCTTTATTACAGTGTAATAATACATTGTGTTATTATACATTTATTACAATGTAATAATACATTGTGTTATTATACATTTATTACAATGTAATAATACACTGTGCTATTATAACTTTATTACAGTGTAATAATACATTGTGATATTATACCTTTATTACAGTGTAATAATACATTGTGTTATTATACCTTTATTACAGTGTAATAATACATTGTCTTATAATACCTTTATTACAGTGTAATAACACATTGTGAAATTATACCTTTATTACAGTGTAATAATACACTGTGTTTTTATACCTTTATTACAGTGTAATAATACATTTTGTTATTACCGTATATACCCGAATATAAGACGAGGTTTTTGTCCTAAAAATAGGCTGAAAAATGGGGGGTCGTCTTATATGCGCGATATAGACAAAATCACGGAGGGAAAGGGAGAAAGAACAACTGAATAAATATGAAATAGTGACTGAAACATGACCCTATAAGACAAATGATTTCGGCTATACTTGCATGTAAAATTAGAGAAGCAACATTCTGTGTTTAACTGATTTAAAACGCTGCTCCTCTCTGCCGCGCGAGACGCAGAGAGAGCGAGAGAGAGCGAGAGGTGCGCGCGCGCGATGCAGAGCGAGAGAGAGGTGCGCTAGACGCAGAGAGAGAGAGAGAGAGAGGTGCGCGTGCGAGACGCAGAGCGCAAGAGAGAGAGATAGAGAAAGGTGCGCGCGCGCGCTGGAAGAGAGAGAATGAATTATCACTGCAATTTTCAAATAAAATTATTTTCTGTTGAAAACCAGATTTTTTCCACAAAAATCTCTTTTTGTCCCAAAATAAGTCTGGAAAATGGGGGGGTCGTCTTATATTCAGGGTCGTCTTATAGTCGGGTATATACGGTATACATTTATTACAATGTATTAATACATTGTGCTATTATACCTTTATTACAGAGTAATAACACATTGTGGTATTATACATTTATTACAGTGTAATAATAAACTGTGTTATTATACCTTTATTACAGTGTAATAATACATTGTCTTATTATACCTTTATTACAGTGTAATAATAAACTGTGTTATTATACCTTAATTACAGTGTAATAATACATTTTGTTATTATACATTTATTACAATGTATTAATACATTGTGTTATTATACCTTTATTACAATGTAATAATACATTGTTTTATTATACATTTATTACAATGTAATAATCCATTGTGTTATTATACATTTATTACAATGTAATAATACATTGTGAAATTATACCTTTATTACAGTGTAATAATACATTGTTTTATTATACATTTATTACAATGTAATAATACATTGTGTTATTATACATTTATTACAGTGTAATAATACATTGTGATATTATACCTTTATTACAGTGTAATAATACATTGTGTTATTATACCTTTATTATAGTGTAATAATACATTGTCTTATAATACCTTTATTACAGTGTAATAACACATTGTGGTATTATACCTTTATTACAGTGTAATAATACATTGTGTTATTATACATTTATTACAATGTAATAATACACTGTGCTATTATAACTTTATTACAGTGTAATAATACATTGTGATATTATACCTTTATTACAGTGTAATAATACATTGTGCTATTATAACTTTATTACAGTGTAATAATACATTGTGATATTATACCTTTATTACAGTGTAATAATACACTGTGTTATTATACCTTTATTACAGTGTAATTATACATTGTCTTATAATACCTTTATTACAATGTAATAATACATTGTTTTATTATACATTTATTACAATGTAATAATCCATTGTGTTATTATACATTTATTACAATGTAATAATACACTGTGCTATTATAACTTTATTACAGTGTAATAATACATTGTGATATTATACCTTTATTACAGTGTAATAATACATTGTCTTATAATACCTTTATTACAGTGTAATAATACACTGTGTTATTATACCTTTATTACAGTGTAATAATACATTGTGTTATTATACCTTTATTACAATGTAATAATACATTGTTTTATTATACATTTATTACAATGTAATAATCCATTGTGTTATTATACATTTATTACAATGTAATAATACATTGTGAAATTATACCTTTATTACAATGAAAATAATACATTGTTTTATTATACATTTATTACAATGTAATAATACATTGTGTTATTATACATTTATTACAATGTAATAATACACTGTGCTATTATACCTTTATTACAGTGTAATAACACATTGTGGTATTATACCTTTATTACAGTGTAATAATACATTGTGCTATTATAACTTTATTACAGTGTAATAATACACTGTGCTATTATAACTTTATTACAGTGTAATAATACATTGTGATATTATACCTTTATTACAGTGTAATAATACATTGTGTTATTATACCTTTATTACAGTGTAATAATACATTGTCTTATAATATCTTTATTACAGTGTAATAATACATTGTCTTATAATACCTTTATTACAGTGTAATAATACATTGTCTTATAATACCTTTATTACAGTGTAATAATACATTGTGAAATTATACCTTTATTACAGTGTAATAATACATTCTTATTATACATTTATTACAGTCCCATAATACATTGTGTGATTCTACCTTTTTACAGTGCCATAATAGATTGTCTTATAATACCTTTATTACAGTGTAATAATACATTGTGTTATTATATATTTATTACAATGTAATAATACATTGTGTTAGTTTACCTTTATTACAGTATAATAATACATTGTGCTATTATACCTTTATTACGTAAGGGATAATGTATAGTGAGCCGGTTGTTATAGTGAATAACAACCCCGACAGGCTGAACGGGATCCCGACGCGAAGCGGAGGGATCTTGAATCAGCCTGAAGGGGTTGTTATTCACTATAACAACCGGCTCACTATACATTATCCCGCTTATTACATGGCTACCTACAAAATAAATGAATAATTTGCCGCGAATTATTGATTTAAAAAGGGGTTATTGATTTAAAAACGATTGTATTGCTTCCGCTAAAGAAAATAGTCCGTTCCGCGTCCATAGCAACGCGCTGTTTTTCATGGCAACGGTCTGTTATACTCCGCAGCGGTCTGTTATAAAGAAATAACAGACCGCATTCCACATTGGAATTCAGCCAAGCCATGTAATAAAGTGTAATAATACATTGTGTTATACATTTATTACAATATAATAGTACATTGTGCTATTATACCTTTATGACAATGAAATACATTGTGCTATTATACATTTATCACAGTGTAATAATACATTGTGTAATTATACCTTCATTACAGTGTAATAACACATTGTGGTATTATACCTTTATTACAGTGTAATAACACATTGTGGTATTATACCTTTATTACAGTGTAATAATACATTGTCTTATTATACCTTTATTACAGTGTATTATTACATGGCTTGGCTGAATTCCAATGTAGAATGCGGTCTGTTATTTCTTGATAACAGACCGCTGCGGAGTATAACAGACCGTTGCCATGCAAAACAGCGCGTTGCTATGGACGCGGAACGGACTATTTTCTTTGGCGGAAGCAATATGCAATCGTTTTTAAAACAATAAACTCCTTTTTAAATCAATAATTTGTGTCAAATTAATTATTTATTTTGTAGGTAGCCATGTAATAAGCGGGATAATGTATAGAGAGGCGGGCGTTATAGCGAATAACAAGCCCTTCAGGCTGTCAAGACCCCTCCGCTTCGCGTCGGGTTCTCGTTCAGCCTGTCGGGCTTGTTATTCGCTATAACGACCGCCTCTCTATACATTATCCCTTACATAATACACTGTGTTATTATACCTTTATTACAGTGTAATAATACATTGTGAAATTATACCTTTATTACAGTGTAATAATACATTGTGTTATTATACATTTATTACAATGTAATAATACATTGTGTTATTATACATTTATTACTATGTAATAATACAATTGTGTTATTATACCTTTATTACAGTATAATAATACATTCTTATTATACCTTTATTACAGTCCCATAATACATTGTGTAATTCTACCTTTTTACAGTGTAATACAATGTGTTATTATACATTTATCACAGTGTAATAATACATTGTCTTATAATACCTTTATTACAGTGTAATAATACACTGTGTTATTATACTTTTATTACAGTGTAATAATAAGACCTTTATTACAGTGTAATAATACATTGTCTTATAATACCTTTATTACAGTGTAATAATACGTTGTGTTATTATACTTTTATTACAGTGTAATAATACATTGTGTAATTATACCTTTATTACAGTGTAATAATATATTGTGTTATTATACATTTATTACAATGTAGGGAGAGGGAAGTCTGGACGTCTCTGCTTAGACTGCTGCCCTGTGACCTGGCCCTGGATAAGCAGAAGAAGATGGATGGATGGATGGATGGATGGATGGATGGATGGATGGATGGATGGATGGATGGATGGATGGATGGATGGATGGATGGATGGATGGATGGATGGATGGATGGATGGATGGATGGATGGATGGATGGATGGATGGATGGATGGATGGATGGATGGATGGATGGATGGATGGATGGATGGATGGATGGATGGATGGATGGATGGATGGATGGATGGATGGATGGATGGATGGATGGATGGATGGATGGATGGATGGATGGATGGATGGATGGATGGATGGATGGATGGATGGATGGATGGATGGATGGATGGAGATGGATAGCAAAGCTGAATTTTCAGGTCATTCAGAAATCACTCAAATAGGCTGATTTGGTGCATAATGATTTCTTATTATTATGCTGAAAACAGCTTAAAGGGAAAAGCTTGTTTAATTTGGACGATGGGGAATTGTTTTAATTTGGACTTTGTTCATGCTCTTTGAGACAGTGACCATAGACCTGCATGAAATGACTGACAGACAAGAACGGTTTGACCTAAAAATATCAAAATTGAAACTACTGCGGAAAAAAAGACACCTACATCTGGGATGCCCTTGAGGTAAGCTAAAACATACCAAAATTTAATTTCAAAGTGAACTATCCCTTTAAGTGCTTAATATTTTTATTTATATATATATATATATATATATTTTTTTTTTTTTTTTTTTTTTTCAGGAATTTTTGAGAAGTCCAAAATAGCTTTTATCTGAAATATAAAAAATCTTTTGAAACATTGCAAAGGTCTTTAATCTCACTTTTGATTAATTTGCTGCATTCTTGCTGAATACAATTAATTTCCTTCTTAGATTTTTTTATTATTCATATATAGCAGCCTACTATCTCGCTTTCCCTTGTTGACAAGATAAAAAAACCCATTGAAAAAGATTCATCTTTTTGACTGTTACACCGTCTTCATGTCTAGAAAAGGAGATCTGAGAACAGCTGCAAAGGGTATTTTTGGAGATTGGCTGCAAAAATGCACTTACATCAGAGGCAGTCATTGTGGTTCATCTATGCAGATCCTTAGGGGCTCGTGCTCTCCATATAGAACTCACAAATGGATTGCTCACATACTACAGACACTGTTAATGCTAATCAAACAGGTCATTTGGATTCATTTGCATATCTTTCAGTTATAAAAGTATACTTTGCTGAGATAAAGAATCTTGCAACTAATTGTTTAAATCATACAGCTCAGCATTTCAGACTGAACTGGTAGCTTAAAATTTTGGAACCATTCATAAGAGTCAGAGTAGCTTTGTTTTCATTGCAGCGTTCCTCCAGGACCATGGTGCTACATAAGACAATAAGACAAACACTGGACTACATAACTAAACTGTACATAATTAAATTATACTAAATAGATTAAACAGAAGAGTTAGGTATTTTTACTTTAATTAGTTTCTGCAACTCAAAAAGTTACTTGATCAGGAACATTAGATCTCAGTGTGTCGTATGTGCACTTCATTGAGTGTTCTAATAAGAAATGAACATTTATATGCAGACTATAAAGTGCATTTGTGGATAGTGCAAACAGCATGAGACAGTAAAACATGTTCTTTGAACAGGGCACAGTAATAAGAGACAAGGAACATTGGGGAGTTCTGAGTGATTAAATGAGCAAGTTTGGTAGTTTGTGTGTGTGTGTCAGTCACATGGTGTTGAGGAGTCTGATGGCTTGGGGGAAAAAACTGTCACAAAATCGTGTGTGTGTCAGTCACATGGTGTTGAGGAGTCTGATGGCTTGGGGGAAGAAACTGTCACAAAATCTGACCCTGTATGCTTCAGTACCTTCTCCCAGATGGTCAGAGCGAGAAGAGTTGGTGTGAGGGGAGAGTGCACTATAAAATCTAACAGTTGTTCTTACTAAGACTTTTTAGGTAACTTTAATTAATGTCCAATAATTTGTAACTAACTTACTTAAAACAGTGTAGTAAGCTGTACTGTTGGCATGCTATGTCTTTGTTACTCAGAAAACCCAAGTAAACATTATTTGACTGGTTTGAGTAGCCTACCATTTTGCCAAAGCAAAAAAACAAAAACAAAAAACAGGCAGGGCAAATTGATTTTGAGGCGGGGCAATTCTTAATAGACTTTTCATTCAGTTCTTCCACTTCTGCAGTCATCATTCTTCTTAGTTGCATTCGCTCATTTTCCATTCAAACATTTTGGGAGAACTGTCATAAATTCATGTTGATTTCCTAAAAAATTCTCACCGTTGTTGTGATTAGTGTTCCCTTTGGTTAGGCACTTGGAACTTCATTTATATTATTGTAATTCTCTTCCAGTGATGCTACATGAAATCGCAGTTATTTGATTTCAAATGAAGTGAAATAATAATTATTATATATATTTATACTTAAATTATTTCCATGTGTTGAATGAATGTATTAATGATATATAACAGAACTATATTTCATGTATAATAATGATCTTTAAAAAAAATTTGCTAACACTTATGGCATAAACTTTTAATTGGGTTGATATAATCCCTCTATATTTGTGATAATATCTTGCAATTTTGCAAATTTTATTTGCTGTCTCTTATCAGTATAATCCCAATAACGATAGCAACGATTGTAATGGTAAAATAAATCCAAAAATAGTAAAACAAAGCAATTAATTAATTTATTCATGCCGTAATGCACTCTGGGAATAGCCTGGAAATCCAGACCTAAATCTGAAAGATGAATGGTCTGGCATCGACTAATGAAAATCGGCCAGCTCGAGGGGCGGCACCAAGCATGCATTTGAAAATCTCACTGCTCGCATTTGGATAACACTACGGCCAATCACAACAAGCCCCATACGCTTAGCTACCAGTGGAGCCAACTGGTAGATTAGACTCTTGCCGTATCCGGTAGGCAAAACAGCAAAAACACCCTTCTAGCAAAGGAACGATTCGAGCGCCGTCTTCTGTTCCTCTTTAAGATAAAAAGCCAAGTCTAACTCGTTCATTGTAGCGGCCAAAGCCATTTCAAACTGGTGTTCATCCAGAGCCATCTTGCAATGTTTACTAATGACTTCGACAGCTCGTCTCTGGCCCGCCTATATCAGATAACCCGATGTGATTGGTGCAGCTCGGATACAAGGGCATATTTAATGAGCATCATTACTCGACGCCAAAGTAAACTCGCTGAGCAAATTCAACTTGTGCTCTCGTGAGAACTCTGGATTTCCAGGGTACTCTGGGAGTACACTTCCTCAGATCACAGATATAATTAAGTTGACTAAACTTAAATGGATTAAGTAAGAAGAACTTGACGCAATTAAGTTATGCTTACTTAAATTAAGGCTACGAGTTTGCACAATTGAATTAAGTAAACTGAACAAATTTATTTTTACAGTGTGGGGTCATTAACATTACAGATAACTTTGCGGATACAAAGTGTGGTGTCAATGTCTGTGATGTAGGAAAGAAAGACCCTGATGATCTTCTCAGCTGAGCACTATCTACTGCAGGATCTTGCGTTCCTCGATGGTGCCATTCCCGATCCAAACAGTGATGCAGCTGCACTGAATGCTCTCAACAGTCCCTCTGTAAAAAATGGTAAGGATGAGGGGGTGGGAGATGGGCTTTGTTAAGCCTTTGTAGAAAGTAGAGGCACTGCTGGACTTTCTTCGCTATGGAGCTGGTATTGAGAGACCAGGTGAGGTTCTCCGCCAAGAGGACACCAAGCAGAGGAGTTGTTGTTATGTGTTCTACTAAAGTCAACAACCATCTCATTCATTTTGTCCACTTTGACTTTGCCCCAGTCCGTTAGCCGATGCACCTCCTCTTTGTATGCCAACTCATCGTCTTTGCTGATGAGACCCACCACAGTTGTGTTATTGCGAATTTGATGATGTGGTTTGATCTGTGCATTTCTGCACAGTCATGAGTCGGCAGAGTGAACAGCAATGGAGTAAGCACGAAGCCCTGTGGGGCACCTGTGTTCGGTGTGCTGGAGCTGTTCACTATGAGGTCTCTCAGACAGGAAGTCCAGGATTCAGTTGCAGAGGGACAAGTTCAGGCTCAGCAGGGTTAGATTTCCAATCAGGTGCTGAGGAATAATTATGTTGAATGCTGAACTGAAGTCTTTGAACAGCATTCTTACATGTGTGTCCTTTTTGTCCAGGTGAGTGAGAGTTGGTTGGAGGTTGTGGTGTCGTTTGTTGAGCGTTTGGGGCGGTATGCAAACTATAGGGGAGCCAGTGTAGGGGCAGAAGGGTCTTGATGTGCATCATGACAAGCCTCTCGAAGCACTTCATGACGATGGGTGCGAGTGCGACGGGCAGGTAGTCATTGAGGCTGGACACTGTGGACTTCTTCGGCACTGGACGATGGTGGTGGCCTTGAGGCACGTTGGGGCGAAACTTTTTATTGCATCATGTTAATTACAAACTGCCAATTCACATTCACAACAAAATAAGATTTGTTTTGCTGTAGGACTGAAGATTAAGCAGCGAAAGCATAAATTTAACAGCAGGGAAGCTTTCAAAATGAATATACCATCCCTAATCACAACAGTGATGAGCACAAACACTCAGTGCTCCGCTGTACAAAGAGAACCAATGGACAGTGCAACAATTGGTCCACCAAGGTTTCTGCTGAACAGGTTTAGACCGGGCATGGTGACAGAGTCAGTGAACAGACAATGAGTGGAATCAGAAGCTGTTAAACTATTTCCTCACAGTGAAAAGACTCTGCACCAAAAAAGGACATTATGTAAGAGAAAAGAGGGGTTGCAGAATGTGAAGAGGGAAAACAAAATATGTCCAGAGTGAGCGATTATGTATCTCTCCCTTTCCTAATAAAATCAAACCGTATGGTAGCAGGAGATGAGCTGGTAAACAAAATGTTTTAGGTCGATAAAAAGAGAAATTATTATCTTTAGTGGTCTAATTGCCGAATTTAGGCAAGACGACAACACCCTGAAAGTGAAAGGACAGAGTGGGAAGAAATCTGCCTTCACAAATTCCTAAGTTTTCATATCTAGCTGATACACATACTGAAGCATTGGAACAGTCTCTAATTATTCTGAGGGATAGATGACAAATGGAAAATTGCAAACATTTTCTCTAAATGGACAGTGTATTCTCCAGCACTCTGCTTTTCTCTCCATGAACCTAATAACAGCAAATGCAACTTAAGATAGAAGTCAATTGATGTTTATTTGCCACTAATGAAATTAGAATGTACTTTCCAGTCAAATGAAAAACTCCTACTTAATATTACCTCAAATTTTATGAAAGTCAAACGTTTCAAACTACTTCTGTCTACTGGCAGAAGATGAAAAAAATCTGTTTCTGATCATGCACATTTCTGACAACTGTTCATTCGTTCTTTTTTAGTATCCCCTCGCTCAAAAAACAATTGCCAATTGCCATACGCTTAAAAGTGCTTTGTTTATCAAACACTCAACTGTCAATTACTGCATTTGAGTTTAAAAAGATGTCAACTAAAGCAGAATGACATGATGCGGAGACAAGCCAATACATAAAGAGAACAGAGCCAAGACTTCCATCATAGTGTTGCACACTGCTGACACATTGTGGTGAACTACATACAACACATCTAGACGGTCAACAAAAGAGACCATGAAACAAGCTTCAAGCTTCAATGAATAATAGAGTCAGTTTAGAGAAATTACAAGTTTATTGAGTCACATTGGTTTAATGAATGAAAACTGCGATGACAAAACCAGTGCCAGGAGAATGAACATGGCAGTTCAGCCTATCCCTTCCTATCTAACATCAACCTCACCTGTCCCATGAGCTGGGGTTATAGAGAGAGGTGTCATAAAGAGGACTGTGGACACTGCTGTTCTGTCCTAGCCATTCAAACAGCACA
Organism: Scardinius erythrophthalmus; assembly: GCF_964197995.2. NCBI lineage: Eukaryota > Metazoa > Chordata > Actinopteri > Cypriniformes > Leuciscidae > Scardinius > Scardinius erythrophthalmus. Next base: position 22,217,907 of record NC_138235.1, read on the forward strand.
ACTGGCATTCTGGGCTCACCCGCTGGACCGGAGAAAGCTGCTCAACCCTTTCTCAGATACAAGAGGGAGAACCAGACTACCTTATCTTCTGTTCAAAATCAACAGACTTATTGAGAGAGAAGAAAAAGATCATCCATATGTCTCACCACAATCAGTCAAAATTAACTGCTGCCCCTAAAACCATGACACATTGTCCATATTTTAATGAATGAAGAACCAGTCTAACCTACTTTAACTAGTGTAAGGTCACTCTATTGAGGAAAAAGACCCACAAGACAGAACATTATAACCTAATTTTACCAGACATAATTGAATGTTACAAGAATGTCCTATTAAAACAGATGGATGAATCAGACTGATTGGATACAAGATAAACACCACCTAAAAACACTTGAAATTTGGATAATTGCATTTCAATTTTTGTCAAAATAAATATTGATTGTACCACTAAATATCTCAACTAATCCAATGTTTATGATTACTCAGGCCCCAGGATACATTGGTGTGATAGTGTTTCTTTGACATGTGTTTGTCAGATGGCAAAAAAAAAAAAAAAAAACACGTCTGATTGTCATTAAGGATATTTGCTATTCAAAGAATCAGGAACTCATTGGGAATGTTTTCTTAGTAAACCCGGCTTCCTTTTAGTGTGAGGTCTCAAAGCCTCCATCTTATCAAGTAGAAATAATTAAACTCTGGATATGGTTTCATTCTCATTTCCAAAAAAACAAAAAAAGTTTTATTTCATTAATTACTAACCCTCATGTTGTTTCAAACCTGTATGATGTTTTCAGAGGAACACAAAAGCAGAATTGAGCCCTTTTTCCATATAACTACAATTACTTGCTTAATCTCGAGTTCACAGGTCACAAATATTAACAAATTTTGTCTGTTAACTTTCTTAGTCAGAAAAAGTTCAAAGCATTCATTCACTGACTTGAGAAACACAAATATAAGATTTTGTCTTGTTTTCTGAAAAATGTATGAAATTAAGTGAGTTTAAACTTAAAACAATAAAAACGAATCAGCCAACGGGGTAAGAAAACTAAAACAAGGTTATTTTTCTTACCCCATTAACATTTTTCTCTTGTCTTAAGTATAAAATCACTTCTTTTTGATACTTTTTCCATAAACAAGATGTCATTTTGCTTCTCAAGAAGATGTTTCTTAATTTAAGAATGATTAGATATTCATACTGGAATATCAGACAAAATCACTTTTAGCAGTGGCCTCAAAAGACTTGAAATATAGTGCAGAAGGACCAATTTCACTGTTTTTTTTAATAGAAAAATGCCTGCCTGAAATTCCTCCTTTTGTGTTCAACAAAAATAAAATAAAAATTAGCATTTAGCAGAATACAGATTTAAAGCCACATAAGGGTTAATAACTTATGGTATGGGTGAACTATTCTTTTAAAGAATAGCTGTTAAACATTGAAAAACAGTCAACCTAGAAGAAAAAAAATTAAGAAAACAGAGTGGAGGTGTGTGTGTGTTTGAAAGAATGAGTTGGAAAAGAGAATGAGAGATGAAAATACGCTAGCTTGTCCATTCCATCTCCCACCAGGTCAGGTAAAATATTTTTGGTCTGTTGCTCTCAACCCTTTGGTTGAACGGGGGGAGGGAATGGACAGCAAGAGTAACCACACATTGCTCTGTCCTGCACAAACACCATGTCTGTTATGAGCACACACATTCAAATCGATCATCATAGGGTCAGGGTCAGGGGTAAAGAATAACGATCACTGAGAGACCCCCTGTGCGTTGTGGAGTTGTTATGTCTGCTGAACCTGAGGAGGACTAGCATTATTGTTGCTCGCCTCCTGCGCGTTGACCACAGAGCCACGGTACGGGACCTCTATGATCCGAGGTTTGTCGATGATGCGGGCGCAGCGACTGCCCTTCTCCACGATGCCAATGATCCAAGCCTGTTGCCCATCGCCCACCCCTCCATCCTGCCCCACTGCTCCCGACAAACCCACACGACTGGATTTCATCTCGGCGCAAAACCGGGCTGCCTGCTCCCGTGGCAAGCAGATCAACAGGCCACCTGAGAGAGGCAGGAAAAACATTTGATCTACCCAAGAGCTTGTAGGAATCTCTACTGACCAGGATTGTTCATTTTCAGGAATTGATAAATGATTCATTTGATTAATCATTAATGTTAATACCGTAAAACACTTGTGGAGGACCTTGAATTCCATGTGCATTTATTTTTATCAAATTTAATTTGAACAAATGTGAATATCAATATTGTTAGTCAATTGTATTTTAATATATTTTCGCTGTTTAGTAAGAATTTAATTATTCAATTTACCATTAATTTATTACTACTGATTACAACACGTATAGAAAATAAAAGATACAAATCTTTGAACATTTTAAATTACTTTTCACTTCACATTTAAGATTGTCAGTTGGGATGATGCAGGGAGAAGGACAGACTAAGAGTGCTTTTTGTTGCAGTATTTGAAGCGAATACAATCTTTATTTACAAAGAAATTATCCAATGCTGATTATGTTAAGCCCACTTTCAGTATAATTGCAAAGTTATGATGATAATTCTTAGTTCACTTTAAAACGATTGTGTTTGTGCACAGAGCTGTGACTCTCACCTGATGTTTCAGAAGAGGTGCCCTGCAAAAGCCCAAACAGGTTGCCACCAGCTTTGCTGATTGCAGCCATTTTGGAGATAATGGGAAGGTTGTGAATGACAAAGGCAACATCATTTCTCTGCTGCTGGGCGAGATTCCGTGCGTGACCTATGATCCCAAAGCCTGTGATGTCCGTGGCAGCATGTGCATTAAATTTGTGCATTAAGGCTGCAGCTGGGGAGAGAGGGAGAGAAAGAGAGAAAGAGAGAGAGAGAGAGAGAGAGAGAGAGAGAGAGAGAGAGAGAGAGAGAGAGAGAGAGAGAGAGAGAGAGAGAGAGAGAGAGAGAGAGAGAGAGAGAGAGAGAGAGAGAGAGAGAGAGAGAGAGAGAGAGAGAGAAAGAATTTAAAAACCTTGCGAAACCTATTGTAAAAACCTTATACACTACCGCTCAAAAGATTAAGGTCAGTAAGATTTAGTTCATGTTTTTGAAAGTCACTTAAGCTCATTAAGACTGCATTTATTTTTTATAAAAAATAGAGTAAAAACAGTAGTATTATGAAATATCATAACACTTTAAACTAACTGTTTTCTATTGTAATATATTTTAAAGTCCCCGTTGTCTATAATTGTATTCCTTAAAACATCTTTGATAACCAAAATGGCATATTTAAAGTTTTTTCCTTGGAAATGTTTTTACTCATGCCTTAAAATTGCTTGAATGTAACTACACTCTTGCTTCATGTAGTATACGCGGAACCATGAATATGCAAATGAACCCTGTCTCCACTCACTCATACATGCTCGTCTACAAGTCAATGTTTCAGATTGGTGATGCGTTTTATGTATCGCTCTCTATAACGGCAGACACATAACGGTAATTAATATGATTAGCCTTTTTCTTGACTACGTTATCAAACAGCTAATAATCAGCTGCCTTCAATCTAAGTATCCTTAGAAACTCTGAACAACTCAGAACGTCAGGGGAGAAAGGCATATAGTCATATAGTTATACATAATTCACCTGCTATATTGCTAAATATACTTGATTTTTCATTTCAACAGAAAAACGTATCGAGATAACCTGGCTTCTCTTGAGACTCCACTGCTTAACAGCGGTCATACTTAATATTATGCTAAAGCCCGCCAGCACGTTGCGCTGCCGCTGAGGAGTTATCATGTATCGGTATGAAACAGCTTTACAAACAGCTTTTGAACATCACAGTATCATTATTTCAGTGTTACAAATATTCAAATTATAACAGCATTCAAAATATTCATTCATAAACTCCTATTCATCCAGTAATGAAACAAGTGAAGTATTTATGAGTCATTGAATCATTCATTCAAACTAGGGATGCACAATTAATCACAATGAAACCACACACGATTTGGCAAAGGCTGTGATTATTTTATGTGAAGCTTGTCAGTGCAGCACGGCTGATCGGTAGTAAATGCTGCTTCATCTGAATGCCAGAAGGCGTCTCACGCAGACACACTAAGTATGCCCCGCCACAGAAGTACAATAACACACATCATTCCAGGAAATCCCTATACTTAAACAGAAGATTGAAACGCTTTGATTGATTAAACATGACTAATAAACACACAACTGCCTTATTCTGTGTAAGAAGCCACATTATCTCACAGAAGGATGTTCAACTGTTGTTATGAAAGTGAGTTTGGAGTAAAAGCATGTTATTAAATGTTGACTTTTGTTGGACACGAGGTTCATAAATGCTTCTCATGAAAGATGTTTGACGCGTGTTGCTTTTTCAAATTCACGTTATAAGTGGCCCAAACTCACAGTGCTTTCGGATGGAGCGTTTACAGAGCCGTACATCAATGACGAGCTGCGCATAAAAACAAAAAGCGCAGCCTTTGCGATTTCAAAATCACGATAAGCCAAATCGATTTAAGTGCGACTACACGTAAATTGTGATGAATCGTGCAGCCCTAATTCAAACCAATAAAATCATTTAAATCATTCATTCAAACTAATTAAATATTTTAAACAGACTACAGAAATTAACATTTTGTCAGAAACTCTAGTAAATTATGTTATTTTGTTTGGATGTCTGTTCATGGGAGAATGAATTAGTTTGAAACAAACCAAAAAATTGTGATCATCAATTTATTCAGAATCGTAGCGCTCTACGGCAAAGCTGAATTTTCAGCATCATTACTCCAGTCTTCAGTGTCACATGATCCTTCAGAAATCATTATAATATACTGATTAAGCGCTCAAGAAACATTTCTTATTATCAGTGTTGAAAATACAGCTTAATATGTTTTTGAAAACTGTAATCTTACTGACCCCAAATTGTTGAACGGTAGTGTAAATGCCTAGAGAGAGGTCTTGTAGTAATTAAATTAAGCAACAAATTAAACAAATGTATCTTTCTTTATTAGTACTGCAAAAGATATTTATTTTTTCTTTCTTTTCCTCGTCATTTGAAAGTATGCATATAGGCCATTTGATCTAGTACAAACAGAGTTGCAAAACTAGGAGGTGTGTGTGTAATGAATATTGGCCCCATTGTTAAAAATAATCCATGCTAATAATGCTTATGCAATGACATACCAGTGCGATTGAGGGTGGCCATGTTGAGCATAGCCTCCTGATAAGCTTGCTCTACCTCCTCCCTGGAAATCACCAACTTTATCTTGTTCCATTTCTCAGGCTGAAGAAATTAAGCATAAAGGTAAAAGAGATCCAGAGAGAAATGAGATGAGGTTGCCATCTCTTCATAACTTAAAGGAGAAAGGGAGAAAAGAACCACACAAGCAATCATTCCAAAGATGAAAAATGTATACTCACTATATCCAGCCACTGATGGGCATTCACTGCTACTTGAGTTCCCAAAGGTTTAGTGAGAACCAACACATCTCCAGGTACAGCATTTTCAGGCCTGCATATATACACACAGACATATGTGAGCATTTACCAAACAAAAACAAACTGTGAAGTGTCAGACAATGAATAATTCCTTTTGAAATTGTGGTAAATGTTTGTTTAGGAAAAACTAGATCATTCAGAACCAAGTGTACAGATATCCAGTCCTTTGATTCATGAGAAACACTCACATGATGAAATCGTTGGGCTGGCACACAACAGAGGCCACGCCCCCTACAATGATCCAGGGATTGATGACTGTTTGTCCCCCGGTTACTGAAGTCCCGCCCTCCTCCGCCGCATCACGGAAGCCCTTCATCATTAAAGGCATCACCAGCTCTCTCTCCTGAGAGAACATCGGCACAGAACAGATCAAATTAACCATTTCATAGCTCAGCTTTCTAATTTTGCAAAAACATCATGCAAAAATTTTGTATATGACAGCGAGAATGAAAGCAGAGAGATTCCAGCGCACCTTCTCATTCATCTTCTGACTGACGCTGAGAAGCATGAGCATGTTGTCACACTCTGTGATGCCCATAGCGTACAGATCACTCAGAACATTTGCACAGGCAATTCGTCCCTGTAAAAGAATTGACATGAGTTGGACACTCTTTTGTGAGGTGCCTGCTACCTTTTGCGAAACATTAATAAGATTTCACTCACCATCATGTAAGGATCCTCCACTAAAGGATAAAAGAAATCTGTGGTTTGGACCAAGGAAAGACCCCCGTGCCTCAGAGGGATCACACATGAGTCCATTCCAATACCTGCAGTCAAGAACAGTGGAATTAATTTTCACTCACTGTAAAATCATGTGCAAAGTGCATGCATTTTTATAGAAGCTAATCATATACTATGGGGACTTAAATCTTTTTAAAAATCATTCAGTTTGCAATGGTAAGACGCATTTTTGCAGAATTAATTGTGATCTAATTTTCAGTGGCAAGCATTGACTTGAAGCCTGAGTCCATAGTTCACATCTCTTTCATATTAAACTTCCCAGTAGTTTTTAATTAACAGGATACAGGTCAAAGGTTAAACAAAGAGTTTTACTAACACAGACGTTATATGATCTTATATATATATACCCAAAAGAAACGTCAAAAAACGTCTCAATAAATAAGCATTTCTTTGCTAAACCGGTTGATTAACTATCAAACTGACATTATATCAGTTTGAAAGCAATGTTGAGGAAGTCTGACTCATTTCCTTGAATCGGTTCTTTTAAATCATTCGTTTCTAAGACCCAGTTCACAAAACTGATTCAGTGGGGTTTGTTTTACATCCAAATAAAGCCATACGCTGACAACATATGGCCACTTATTAAGGTTTTTCCATTAATTCGAGTGTTTAAGTGCATCTTTTTTTGCAGAATTATATCATACAATCAAGTCAAAAATATATTTCCAGTACGTTTTATTGGTTTTATTGGCTATTTAAATGACTTGCTTTTCGCCCTATCAGTCAAAACCTCCCTTCACTTCAAATGCTCTTACTATTAGTATCAACAAACTCTAGTTTCTGGGTCCAATTGCAGATTTTGGGAACCGATTCGTTGAAAAGAACCGACTCAAAAGAACGAAAGGTACACGAATCAGTGCTCGCTTTTTGACAGCGATGATGTGACAGGTCAGCACGCGGCTCATACTTTACCTAGTCGAGGACCCTGGGGAACTGAAACAAGTTGCCCGAAATCAGCGGTCTCGTCTCCAACACCCGTCCCCGAGCCGCCGTCCTCTCCGGGCGGGCGGTCAGGCTCTAGTCCCTGCAGGAGTTTGAGCAGAGTCTCCTGCGGGACTTTACACCCTCATCCTTTCATATCGGAAAAGGCCGTGAGTCGGAAGCCGCGATCTAGGCCGTGCTCCTCCGGGTGCAGCGCCTGGTATCCCGCCGGGTAAAAGGCTCCATACCCTCCCGCTCCGCCGGAGTCCACTGACTGTGGCTCGGAAACTGACATGGCTATGCTGAATTGTATTTATTACTCATTCAGGTGGTGAAACACGGCGAAGTGAGAGAAAACGTGAGTCGCCTCAAATAAACGGAGAGCGTGTTTTATTCTACACGCTTGGTCATAGAAGCGAGTATGGACGCGGCGCGCTTGCGGACTGAACCAACTCATCCTGCAGAGGGGAGCTGGTTGTCACTTTATGGCACAAGTAAGATAATTCGTCGCTGACAGACAAATTATTGGTAGAATATACTAAACATGAGAAACAACGAGTAGGAAAACCAATCTTGCACCAAACTGAACTATCGCTAACATATTTTCCATTTGACTGGTCACACTTCACCCACCTCAGAAATAAACGTCGCATAGTCTGCTATCTTGAGCTCCGCCTATTCTGGTTCTGCCCATGAAGGTGCATCAGACCCAACGATTGATGCAAATGTATGGACAATCCCATATGTACTCGATGCTAATCATGACCTTGTTTCATTTGCTTCCTCAAAAATATATTCAAAATACTGTAAATATGTAGTAAATATATGTGAGAACAGTGGTGCCTTGCAAAAGTATTCATACCCCTTTTTTAATTTTGTTGTTGCTGCCTTATTTTACATCAATCTATACTCCATACACCACAATAACAAAGCAAAAAACAGATTTGTGACAATGTTTTAATACAAAAGGAAAAACTGAAATAAGTGCATTGCATAAGTATTTGTACCCTTAAAGGCCCGTTCACACCAAGGACGATAACAATAAAGATAACGATAAAGATATAATTCTAAAAATCGTTCTCCATATTAAAGAATAACAGAGTTCACACCACAACTATAACGATAAAGATATGAGGAACGATATCATTGGGATCACTTTCAGAACGATTTTTTTCCAGCTGTCGAACGATAAAACACTGACAGCCAATCAGAATCCATTCTAATTTAAAGGTCTCGCGCATTTAAAATGAATCTGGATTATCCGGGCGCGCGCGTGCTTACAATAAAAAGACCGTTATCGGTCGTTGGTGTGGACGCATATATAGTTATCTTTATCGTTATCTTTATAGTTATCGTCCTTGGTGTGAACGGGCCTTAACTCTGTACTTAGTTGAAGCACCTTTACGGCCTCAAGTCTTTTTGGGTATGAAGAAGCTCTGTCAGGTTGGATGGGGACCGTCGATGGACAGCCATTTTCAGGGTTTCTCCAGAGATGTTTGATTGCGTTCAAGCCCAGGCTACTCAAGGACATTCACAGAGTTGTCCATAAGCCACTCTTGCATTGTCTTGGATGTGTGCTTAGGGTCATTGTCCTGTTGGAAGGTGAACCTTCTGCCCTGTTTGAGGTTCTGAGTGCTCTGGACTGGTTTTTAAGGCTATCTCTATATTTTGCTGCGTTGAGCTTATCTTCTACCCTGATGAGTTCACCAGCCCCTGCCTCTGAAAAACACCCCCACAGCATGATGCTGCTACCACCACACTTGTGTGATCCATGTGATGAACAGTGCCTGGTTTCCTCCAGACATGATGCTTGGAACTGAGGTTCATCAGACCAGATAATCCTTTAGATGCTTTTTTTGTAAATTCTAAGTGGGTTTTCATGTGTCTTCACTGAGGAGAGGCTTGAGTCGGGCCACTCCTGCTATAAAACCCAGAAAAGTGGAGTGTCGCAGTGGTATGTGTCCTGTAAATTTCTCCCATCTCCATATATGATCATGGAGCTGAACCAGAGAGACCATCAAACCACTCTAACCAAGGCCCTTCTCCATTGATTGCTCAGTTTGGCAAGGAAGCCAGCTCTAAGAAGAGTCCCAGGCTGCATTTCCCAAAAGCATCGTAAGCCTAAGTTGAGCGTAGTGGCAATTGTTACTTAGGCTTACAATGCTTTTGGGAAAAGCGGCCCTGGTTGTTCCAAAACTCTTCCATTAAGGATTACGGAGGCTACATGCTTCTGTGAACTGTCAATGCAGCAGAATTTTTTTTGTAGTACTCCCCTGATCTGTCTTGACACAATCCTGTCTCTGAGCTCTACAGGCGAAGTTCGTTTGACCTCATGGTTTGGTTTTTGCTCTGATATGCATTTTCAACTTGAGAGGTAGGCTATGGCCTTTCCAAATCATATCCATTCAGTTGAATTTGCACAGGTTAACTAACAAAATTGGAATGCTCCTGAGATAAATTTCAAGTTTCCCAGAAAACAAATACTTATGCAATTATTTAATTTTATTAATGAAACATTTGCAAAGTTTTCACAAATCAGTTTTTTGCTATGTCATTATGGTGTATGGAGTGTAGTTTAACATCAAAAAGTTACTGACGATGTCTCAATATTAATTGGGTAAATGTGGTTAACTAAACGAGCTCTTTATCAAAAATTAAATGACTCAAGAAAAATTACAGAAAAGATGTTTATTCCAATATTCCCATATTCAATGAATTTCATTGATATTTGGGACATTTCAACATACAGAACTGGACTATGATGATGAGTCACAGATAAATCACCTCAGTTTTTGACCTTTTGAGGTTTAATAATGATAGCATAGATGAAAGATTTAAGTCTTAAATTCTTGACAGTGTCTGTTTAAAAAAAGAAAAGAAAAAAACACCACTTCAGCTGTTGTTCATACTGATACTTTCACTCAAGCTCTACAACAAACCAATCTCTTGTTTCAGCCAAGGTGCCCATGGCACTAAACTCTGCACATTAAAATGGCAGGAGGAGGAATGCCTGAAGACCAGTTTGAACAGTATGGTGGAAATTGGACTTTTCTTCTCATCTCAAGCTTGGATAGCACTTTTGGTGCTGTAGGCCAGGTAGTAGACCAAAATGCCAATCAGAGCAGCCAAGACCTCTGTGGACACCCAGGGACCACTCCATGCACCCTGCAATTCATATATATAGTGGTAAATAAACATATAGGAAGACAAATCATAGAATCAAGTAAACTAGTAGCAAAATTAACCTGTGTGGGGGGTATATTTTTGCTAATGCATTACCACTGTCCTGCAGAGTTTAGCTCCAACCCTAATTAAACAGACCTGAACCAGCTAATCAAGGTCTCACTAGGCATACTAGAAACCTTCAAGCAGGTGCGTTTGAGATGGGTGAAGCTAAACTCTGCAGGACAGCGGCCCTCCAGGACCGAGTTTGTTGACCTCTGCATTACACTGATACGGCAGCTGTTGTCAATGAAGATTAGTATGCATACTCACCCTGTGATCCACATTGACAGAGAACAAAGGCTTGATAGCATCAACATCTTCATTGTTTCTCTGAGCCTGAAAGCATTAAAAAAAATGTCATCAGCGCTACTGAACACAGTCATCAAGTATGTTAAAGGGATAGTTAATTAACATTGTCATTATTTACAATGTAAATGTTGTTCCAAACTGTACGACTTACTTATGCAGAACATAAAATAGGATATTTTGAAGAATGTTGGTGCCCTTTGACTTCCATTGTATCGACAAAAAATATATATATTCTTCAAAATATCTTTGAATGTTCCACAGATGAAAAAGTCAAACAGATTTGAAATGACATGAGGGTAAATTCTGTAAATGACAATTTTCATTTAAGTGATCTATACCTTAAATCAATAATTTCTTAACCAACCTTTCTTAGAGTGCTGTAAGACTCCTCGTCAAAGAATTTGACCTGATATGTGCCAGAGCTGGCCTGCTTATGAGGAACACTCCATGAGACCTGGACAAACATTATTAAAAAAAAATGGAGCAGTTGGTTACATGTGTAGAGGGATTTTACAAGTTACAGCTTCGTTAACATACCTTCTTTGAAACACAAATGAAGATATTTTTGATTAAATCTGAGAGATTTCTATCCCTCCACTGAAAGTCTATTTACCTAAAACTCTGAAACTTCAAAAAGTTAAAGAAATCGTAAAAGAAATCCAAATGAGTCAAATGGTTTAACCCAAGTATTCCAAAGAGTCACGATTGCTTTATATGATGAAGAGATTTAATTCAGCATTTATTCACATATGATCAGCAAACAAACATACATTGAGCTCTCAAATATGGGAAACGTAAGCGTGAGAGAACCAACGGGAATTCATTCCCATGTGTTTGAGCTTCAGCAAAAACCAATGAGGTTTGTTCTTGTGCATCAAGTAGGTACGGTTGAGCTTCCCTTTACCATATTTGAGTGCTCTATGTACGTTGATCAACATTTATATAATGTGAATAAAAGCCTTAATTAAATCTTTTAATCGTATACAGCAATCATGCCTTTACAGAAGCCATGGATTGAATATACTGTAAAGATTTTTTGTGGAGGGACAGAATCAGAAATCTCTCAGAGATCATCAAAAAGATCTTCATTTGTGTTCCAAGGATGAACGGAAGTCTTATGGGTTTGGGATGACATGAGGGTGAGTAATGATAGAATTTTAGGGTGAACTATCCCTTTAAAACCATGTAACCTTACCTGGTATTTGCCAACATCTTGGCCTCTGGTCACAGGAAACTGTTTGCCATTGACGTCTGCATAGAGGGCAACACTCTGAAAACAAAACACAAGCAGGGTCAGTACAAATGAACCGTGAATACATGTAACTGTAAAGCTCCGTCAGTGCACTCACCTGAGCTCCGTTTGCACACGCCAGACTCAGTTCAACGATGAACACAGTCTCAGAGGAGATGAGCGCGTCTGTGGTCGTGTATGAAGACGGAGAAATGACTGGGTCTGTGCAAGTCTCAGCTGAGGAGAGAAAACCCCGGTCACGCATACAGTCTTTACGAATAACGAGGTACATGTCAAGTTTAGTCGCTGAATGAATTCAAGTAAACGCTAGCTTTAATCAATTCGATGCGGAATCAATTCGATGTAGCTCGCAACATATTCTAGTTAGCCTGTTTGGTTGATAAGCGAATACACGAAAGCTGAGAATGAATGGTGATGTAAATCTAACATTGATGCAAAGAAATGGCAAAGTACCTGCACAAACGCTCAGACATAAAGCCAAAATAGCTGGTATAACTCGCATCATGTTGATCTCCGGACAGTTGAATCCACCTCTAAGTTACTCACTCAAACCTGGGAAAGAGAGCAACACTAGCAGCGTCCGCCCAATGAAACACAGACAGACACGTCACCTCTACGGAAGAATGACGTGTATGATATCGAGCGCGACCTCTGGTGAAAGCCGCCGGTACTGCAGGTCTTTGGTCTAGAGTAGTGGCTCACCACCAGGGGGCCTCAGCAAGCCACTGACATCCACATCCCATCGGTATTTTTACGATAATCTATTACACGGTGGGCCAAAACAAGTATTTGAATACTTAAAGGTGCATAACGCAAGTCTCAGAGTTTTTGCAGAACTATGCCCCCCTCTGGCGACAAATGAAACTGCAGCACTGCAACTGAACGCGCATGACGTCACGCCCAGTCTCAGATTCCGACCCGAATCCCTCTTATTTATTTTACTGTACAGGATTATAGAGGCAATCGCATTGATCAGAGAAGGGCTCATTCAGCCCATCAGGCAATTGTTTAAGCATGTATGGGTTAGAATAACGGGTATTTTTAACTTTAAAAGTTGCATAATGCACCTTTAAGAGGTCAACCAACAGGTCAAAGTGATTTTTTATTAAAATTCACACAGTATTAAAGTTCACAACTAGAAAGTATCCAAATACTTTGTTAATGTAATTTTAATGTATTAAAATTAGTGCTGTCAAATCGATCAATCGCAATATATCTATAATAAATATATATATAATTGATAGATGTCTGTGTATATATATATATACACACATACGTATATATATGTGTGTGTGTGTGTGTGTGTGCGTGCACAGACACAGTAGGCATACAATATATATAATTTAATAATATTTACACACATAAACAAACCCTTATGTTAGATGCGAATAATCAATTTGACAGCACTTATTAAAATGTATTGTTTATTGTAATCTAATTAATATGCAATATTTACATTAAACAAAATAAAGCTAAAATTGTAGTGAAATGTTTTGGTTGTTAAAATACAAATTGATAATTAAAATTAAACAAATAAATTTCACATTTTGATATTTTAACAGTTGCAATGGTAGGATTGTATTAGCAAATATTAAAACGTAATTCAATTGGATTAAACTTCCACAAGGAATTGGCATGTAATCTAAATCAGTTTTTCATTATTTATTGAGTGCAAGTATTAATATTAAAAATACATAGTAATTTAATATTTTTTGTACCATGATGGTCCCTCTTGCTCGGGTCTGTCTGAGGATCTAGGCTAGTGCCTTATTCAGCTCCTACTGCAACTCTTCTTTCTTTTGATGGAGTTTCTCATCACACAATTAAGTGAATAACTGACAGATGGGTGTAGATCCTTCCTCATTATATTCATACCTTTATTTCAGTAAATCTCTCCATAACAATAGTCTGTACAAAGTTATTTTTTCCATATTCACTTTGGCTGATAATACACAATATTAACACAGGCGGGCATGAATCCTTAAGAGTGCATACATCTAGAGAAACAAATACCACAGGTATAAAGGAAACATTGTCACTGTCAGATGTGTGCAGACGTAAAGCAGACAAACATTCACACGTGCAGTACATTACACTATGCTGTCACAGAAAGGCAGTACAGATGAACTTTTTTTTGTTTTTTTAAAGAGATACACACACTAAGTGTACAGGAATATGGTGGCAGCTCTACAGCCACATGATAAAAACATCTGCTAAACATCTGTCTACTTCAAGTCAATCTGCAGCAGGATTAAATGTTCAGAGTCCTCAGACAGTTCTCGTCTTGTCTTTAGCAGGTTCTTGATTTTCTCTTCTCATTTTTTGTTGATGTGGTTAGAGTTCACTCAGGCGTCATGAAAACACCTGAACATCTCTTCTCACTGGATACAGTCCATGACGTGGATCTGCAGGGTATCCATGTCTGGAGCCTTGTACATACATTTTGGGCAGCGGTAATCAGGCAGCTCGTCCTGCTCATCGTCTCTTCTGCGTGCAGATGGAGGCTGGGCTGGGTTGAACATGGCTGCTCCTTGGAAAGGTGCTTCAAAAGCAGACATTTCACGTTGAGACCCCAAACATGTTCAGGTAAAGTAATACAACAGCATTTAAAGAGATGTTACATTTACAATGTAGCCAGTACAATGTACATTCAAAATGAAGGAAAGAGAGAGCGCATTTGTTTTAGCACATGCAGACTGAATAAGTAAGGGGTTTTACCAGCTGGAGGTGGCTGGTGAGGTCGAGGCCTGTAATTCTCCAAGTGTCTCTGTTGCATCTCCTCAATGCGAGCTCTGTGAAGAGACAACATCCACATGTAACTCTTGGACATTTTGTGTTGAATTGCGTTCTCTTTTATGTCTTGAATGTTTAGATTGACTTGGCTTAAAAACAAGTGCAAATGATAAACTTTCATGACCATGCAGCACTGGTCCGAACGGGACACTGACAGTTCCTTCAGCTGTCCAGAACGTGTTTCACATTGTAAGGCACACCTGCATCCACCAAAGCACTAGGGCTGCCGCTTCATAGTCGATGAGAAGAGGCGTGGTTGACTAAATATTAATTAGTCGCAAAAGAGAAAAAACACAGGAATTGGCGAAGTCACACAGTGACAGATCACTAACAACAGTGCTTTTCAGGTGTTGCGCTAATCACTCCGCCCAAGTAGCAGTGCTTCTCCTTCTGAGAATATAGTTCAGTATGTATACGGTTAGAAGATGGCTGTGTCTCATGTGACCTTACACACTGTGACTATAAAAAAATCACAACATGTAAATAGGAAAATGTTGGCGTTATTTTGTCACTTATTGGGAGCAGTATGCTAGCTGGAGCCATTTACCTGCAGTCTTTGTGCTAAGCTAGGCTAGCAGTGGGTGCGTCAGACAGAGTTACGGCAAGCACAGAGATGAAAAGGGTATGTATGGACTTATCTAACTCTGGGGGATACGGTGAAGAAGTTAAAGTCCCAAAAAGTCAGCGAGTTCCTTTAACCTAGATAAATGTATACTAATATTAGGTGCATATCCAAGTGTTTGTGCGGTGTGGAAGCTAAATTAGTACCGCACTTGTTTAACTTAACTTCCATGTCCATGCCTCCCTTGTTGTAACATCGCGCAAAGTAAAAAAAGAAGATGATATCTAGTGTAGAGGATTTACGTTAATCAGATATGATATTATGTGCTGCGTAACACGAGAATGAACCTCAATGGTTCTTACAAAAGCTCAAACGTGCTGCGTAACACGAGAATGAACCTCATTGGTTCTCGCACGTCAAGCGAACATGCTTGAGCTTCTGTTTACCATAACTGGTGTATGCGCTGATGTTTATATGCTATTATAAAAGCCTAAATTCAACCTGTTAATTCTATAAAGTGATTGTGTATTTTCAGAAAATTTTAACTTAACCGCTGGATTCATATGGATTTCCGATCTCTTTATGAGTTTTTTGAAGCGTGAAAGTGGTAGTTGCGTAGCTGTCTATGGAGATACAGAAAGCTTTCAGATTTCTTCAAAATATCTCCATTTGTGTTCCGAAGATGAACGAAAGTCTCACGGGTTTGGAAAGACACAAGGCTGAGTAATTAATGACAGAATTTTCATTTTTGGGACAACTATGCCTTTAAATCAGTCAATAATCATTTTGGTACCCAAATATCAAGAATTGGTCACTGCTTCCATCTCATTTCATACCGTGACGTTCCCTCTTGCTTGAGTCTGTCTATTTCAGCTAGTGCCTTATTAAGGTCCTCCTGCAACTCTTCCTTCTTTTGATTGAGTTTCTCTCTGGCTTCCCTTTCAGCCAGGAAGTCCATCTTAAAGATCTCGGCCTGCAAAAAAGAAAATGTGCGATTGTGTTACTATATGCAGCATGCATGTTGAACGAGTATTTATAACAAAGACAAAGTAAATGATTATTTGAACGAGGTGTTCTTTTCACCTGAGCATTCAGCACTGGTATAGTTTCTAATGTAGCTCTCAGCTGCTCCATTTCCTCCTTGAGTTTATCGATGTGATCCTGTTTCAGGGCCAGAGCTTTCTCAGCCTCTGCTAACCTGTTAGCTAGAGTATCTGCCTCTCCACTCTGAAATGGAAACACCACACATACACTTTCCATTAACCACATATAATGCAAACCATGCACTGACCCACTTTCAAAAGTGCTTAACATAAACATGAAACCGTAACAGTTTTCTAGTTTTGAAGCATTTAAGTTTAAGAGATGGGTCAATAAGTGTCCACCATAAAGAAAAGAAAAAAACTTTTAAAAATTGTTTAAAACATTTTAATTTTTAAATATAACAGCACTATAAATATAATTCGTGAGGTAAAAAAAAAAAAAAAAAAAAATTCTACAAATATCATAAATTCTTAATAAATATTTATTTAGGCTTATTGACTTTTACACACTATCACAAATGGTTTTGTATTTGTTCTTTTTCTGTATCTTGGTTGCACCAGTGTTGTTATTGTTAACAAAAACTGTTAAAAATCATTAATTGAAAAAGCTCAAATAAAATTAAATTAAATATTAGATGAAAAAACAACTAAAACCTAAAAAGGTTGAAGTCCTAAAAATACTAAAACTGAAATAAGAAAAAGCTAAATATAAAATTATTTTAATTTACAAAAAATAATAAAAATGACAAAAGCACATCAAATTAATTTAAATGAAAACCAAAAACATAACAATAAAAACTAATTTAAATTATTAATAAATATTTAATATAAGTATTTAAAATACTGAACCATATCAAAGGTTTCTATTCACATGTTTTTTGCAGTGTTGAGCATTGTAGCCAATCACAGACATATCTGTTGAGCATGTGAACGCTATGGCCAATCAGAGGTGTTTAAGTAAGTCAGAATCCGCTCAACAACGCGAATTCTGCACGCTCGCGAATCCACTCATTTTAACCAACAAAGTATAAACACAATGTCAAAAAGATAGACAGCTTCATAACGGGAGTTTCGCAAGAGTGCAGCTTTGTGTATCTCGCGTTGTGATTGACAGCTTCAGTGATTAGAATGGCAGCTACCTTTATTCGCTTTCTGTACATAATATGTATTTTTCATGCTGCTAACTAGAGTTTCATAACCAACATAGTAGAGCACAAACAGCAGCTACCTACCCTGTGATTAGCTTGCTTTTCACTTTTAAGTTTGTTGTCGTAATCCTGAAACAGACATGTGTATGCATGCTGGAGCTGGGCCAGCTTCCTCCTAGATGAGGAAGAGCAACAGGAATAGTGGGTTACTGTTACTACTGTAACAATGAAAAAAAGGGAAGCTGCTTTTGTTAAGGGGCTCTCCATGCAGCTGAACTCACCTCTCCTCCACTATGACAAGCCTCTCGTTCTTCAGTGCAGTTTCTAGGTTCTGTGTCTGCAATAAAAGATTGTCCACTGTCACACTGTGCTGCTTCTTCTGCTGCTCCATGTCTCTCTCTAAAGTCTGCAGGCGTTCTGTCTTCTTGCCCAATCTGGGAGATCAAACAGGTCTTGTACACAGCTGCCGACTCTCATAATCAAACATGCACAAGGATGAAGAGATTCACTCACTTATCCTCTAATACTCGTCTCTCTGCTTCACTTTTCTCCAGCCAGGTCTGTCGTTCATTCAACTCACCGAGAAGGGACGTGACTTGAGCTCTCAGAGCTTCACTATCCTTTGTCAGCTACAAACACAAAGATGATGTTGATCCCTCAACTCAAACTACTGCAAATGTCAAAACAAAAAGAAGTGGCATTTGCCTGAGGAATCAAAGGTTGTATCTTTGCTTATGTACCTGAACAAAGTCCTTCTCTTTCTGTTTGAGAAGAGCCTCGGTTCTGTCTCTCTGAGCAGAATTCTTCTGAAGACAGTCCAGCTTCTCCTGGAGCTCCCTGTACCTACATCCCAGCAAAGACAGAGAGACACCCGATTAACCGTCCATCTTACTGCAGTTCACCACCGAAAGTACTACCACTTGTATTTGGACACTATTTTCTACATTTGTAAAGTAACAAAGTCATCAGAATGAACAAACCCTGTTGAACAAACCCACTAAGTGTGGGGAAAATGTAGTGCCGTTAAACAAATCAAAATCGAATATTTTAGCCTAGATGCAAGGACACTAATGAGCTCTCATGTATGCTGGGCTACATTTAATATGTTCACCATTTGGTCCAACTAAAAATCTATCAATAAAAAAAATATGTATAATATAACATTGTATTGCTATAATTCTGAATAAAACAATATATAAACACACTACAGATTAAATGTTTCGGGTTTATGTTTTTGAAAGAAATCTCTTATGTTCATCAAGGCTGCATTTATTTGATCAAATATATGGTAAAAACAGTAATTTGTGAAATATTATAACAATTTAAAATAATTGTTTTCTATGTAATTTATCTGCCATTCCTCCAGTCTTCAGTGTCACATTATCTTTCAGAAATCATTCTAATATTCTGATTTGCTGCTCAAGAAACATTTCTTGTCATCACCAATGTTGAAAACAGTTGTGCTGCTTAATATTTTTGTAGAAAAATATTTTCTTCTAAGGATCATTTATAGAAAGTTCATTTAAATCTTTTGTACACGTCTTTACTGTCACCTTTGATCATTTTTATGCATCCTTGCTGAATAAAAGTATTAATTTTTGTCCTTAATTCTTCCCGACCCCGAATTAATGCTAGTTATGCTAGTCAGTGCATGTCTCATTCCAGTCACAGACAACACGAATGAGGGGGAAGGACACTCATGCACACATACAGTGAGATACGTTTTCCCCTCACCTGCCTTGTGTAGCCTGAAGCTGCTCAGTTAGTTTAGCCAAGTGAGGGCTAAGCAGACACGTGAATCGAGACAGAAGACAGAGAAGAGAGATTCCAAACCATTCACATTAAAAGAAAGGAAGCAAAGCACCTTGAGATTTATCACAATCCAATCCAAGCATGCAAAGTTAAAGGAGCATCACTATCACCTTTAGGGAGAGAGAGAGCAGAGTAAACTGAATATTTGAGAGTACCTTTCTGCAGGAACGGTGAGAGCGCATGTCTGCTGGACTGACTCTTCTGTAACATTCTGATAAAGAGAAGATGAATCAATAGGAGTTCATTAGTTCATAAACTAAACCAAAGTGTGCAAAAATCTGAACAAGAGCAGCTATTTAACGTCCTGTAAGAAACCAGTAACAGTGTCCTGTGGTGTGACATGCTTTATATTACTATTCAAAAGTTTGGGTCAGTAAGATGTTTTTTTCAATCAAAATTGATCAAAAGTGACAGAGAAGACATTTAAAATGCTAAAATTTAAAAAAGATTTCCATTGCAGTATATTAGATACTGGAGCAACGGCTGCTGTAAATTCAGCTTTGCCATCACAGGAATAAACAGCATTTTAAAATATATAACACTTTAATTTGTAATAATATTTCACGATATTGTTGTTTTTATTTTGATCAAATAAATGCAGTCTTGGTGAGCATAAGAGACTTTAAAAAAAAATTGACCCAAAACTTAACGGTAGTTTCATCTAGTATCGTTTTAAATAACATTTTTGTATAAATATAATACATGCAGTTTTTAGTAAGACACTGCAGAACTAATTCCAAATAAGCTCCAATGAGCAGTTACACAATATAAATGACAGAAAAGGGGTTGGGCATGTTATTATTCAACTAACCATATGACACATCTAATTGTAGCAATAACCATGTGGAAATGAAATGCTCTACCTGAGTGAGTTTGGAGTTTAACTGCTCCACGGTGGCAAGGAGATTTACTCGCTCTTTCTCACTCTCTGCTTTCTCCTTCTCCAGCTCCTCATTCTTCCTCCTCAGCACCTTCATCCCTTCCTCCAGCTTCTCTTTGTGGCTTTTCAGCAGTTTCAGAAATTCATTAGAGCCCTCAGCAGGCTTAAGAGTAAAGAGATTTGTAAAGGTTAAAGCAAAAATAGGCTATATAAAAAAAACGACATTATTTTTTGCCATGTTTGGAGTGTACTTTAACGCAGTAAAGAAAAGGAGGACAAACACACCACACCCAAAAGAAGTCAAAGCAGATTGCAGATGTTGCGCGCACACACACAAAAAAAACAATGTTACAATTCACATATTGAGAATAAGATTTATGGTAAATTACCAAACTTTGAGGCATTGTGTGTCTGTCAGTGTCTCCTTCAGCTCGGGCTATGAATACAGCTTCATTTAATACCTGCGCGATGAAACAAAACGGGATGTTAATTTAAATTCAATGAACAGAACTTTCTGCAAGTTCCTTATGAATAGAGGATTAACAAAAGAACCTACTTTTGGTGAGTCTGTGAGGGCATTCTTCTCTGCATTGGTGCACTTCAGCTCTTGGTCCTGGCCTTGAGTTCCAGTCTCTTTAGAGATGCCGACACAAGGACCGATGCTGTGGTTGAGCTGTCCTAACAGGCTCTGGTTTTCCTGCGCCAGCCGCTGCACTAAAGATCTGGCCTCGCGAAATCTACAGCTCAGGAACTCTCGCTCCTCCCGCGACCTCCTCTGCCACCCCTCCATCTCTTCACATCTCTCTTTGAGGGCATCATTGCTTCGCTTCAGAGCCTCTGTGGAACGGTTAAAGTTGTTTATGCATTGTTTTCAATAGGCAATGAGTCTGGTATAGATCTCATCGTCTCACCTCGCAGCTGATGATTATCTGTTATGAGTCTATGGACCACTTCATTTCCCGCTAATTCAGGAGGGACCCTCAGAGACCCCTGTGAACTGGCCATCAGTGACCCTTGACCCCCGGCACCCACAGTCTCCTCTCCAGTCAGCTCCCACTGCAGAGTGCAACCACCTGACGGCTGCGGCTGGACCATGATCCTGAAAGAGAGAGAACACAAGCCAATAATAAACATCGGCAGCTCTGAATCGCCATTACCTTTCCAGTTGTTTATGATTCATTTCTAAGGATATTAAATATCAGTCAAATATCAGACAGACGCCATGTCTGCAGCAATCAATAAAGGGAATAAAAAATACAATTAACAAAATAACTAGTTAAGATGATACTTTTTACAGGTGTTTCTTTTAAAATACATCAGTTAAACATATCTTTAAGTAAAAATTTTGTCTTTTTGTACACTTAAAAGTGCACAATTAAATAGTAATGGTTTTGACAAACTTAAATGTAAATTATTTAACAATCTCACAACTAATTTAAAGTGCAATGGATGAATTTCGGTTTCACTTTACAACTAATGCTAAAACAGCTGCAATTCACTGACACTTCTGCCCTTAAAAACGCCAAATCTAAAATAAAATAATCACTCTAAATCATATTGAAGTTAAGAAAAACAGTGTCTAGGCATCTCATGATTCCTTTCCCATAAAGAAAGATAATTTCACAGTTTCTCATTGCGGTGTTTAGGCTAAAGACACACACATACCTCAAAGACGCTGTTGAGTCTTATATTGACCTCATATTTAGTTATTATCGACAGGATTACTTTAAACAACTTCTCACGTCTTCTGAAAGGCGAGACTCAATGTTTTGTTTACAGGCTCGTTACAGACGCGTTCAGCTAACGAACTAGCATCAGTGCATTTAAACCCTAAAACATGCAAAACCACACAGTAACACAATTCAGACTCATTATATACACATACATTATCTGATAAATATATCGTAGGATGTAACAGGAAGGTAATTATTACCTTATTTAAGCCGTTTACAGTATATAAGTCTACCGCTAACACAGATCCACTGTCTGTCGGTCTTCCGCCAAAGAAACACGGCCCTGTTTATAGTCAACCGCAGACGGTCAGGTCGGCCAACATCTTCAACCTCACCGAGCTGGAAAATCAGAATCGAGGCTGATATAGTAAATCAGATGAAAACATCCAGAAAAGCTCAGACAGGTGCAGACTGTCGAGGAATTCCCCCGCGATACTTCCGCGCTTCATCACACTGTGCACTGCTTCCGGGTAGACGGCAGAGGAATTATGGGAAGACAAATGACAGTAAAAAGTCACATGAGACTTCTTAACCCGAGGCGTTTTTGTTATTAGTGAGGTTTTAAACTTTTTTTTTTTATGTCTTCAGGTCATTTTTGACATGTTTTTGGTAAAGAATATTTCAGAGATCTGAAGAAAAAGTTTTGACACAATAACTAAATAACAACAACAATAATAAGTATCATTATTAGGCTATTATTATTACATTTCTAATAGGCTAATAATAAGGATTTGTATTTGTGCCATTACATTTATGCAAAGTTCTTTTGCAATCAAAATGATCACAAATTTATTATCTCTGCTTTTGGCTCTAAAATGCTCCAGTCCTACATAGTAACAATCCACTTCAGCACTTTCACCTGTAGTACTGAAACAAATTGTAAAAGGATAGATGCGCTGCAATGCATGTGAAAAGTAGGCCAATATTGACTGTTCTTGTTATAATGAAGATTGTTAAATATGCAGGTGTTCTCTGTTCTTTCTTTTAAGAACATCATTATACAAACGTTTTTAGTTTGACCTCACAAATACAAGAAAAAAAATGCTTTTGAGTGCTTTATCATCCAGATTGACTTGCATATTCACGTAATAAAAATGTTGTTGACAAAACTTGATGAATAAGAGAACTTGAATGCACAAATGTAAGTAGTTGTTTTATTCAAAAACGTGTATGACATGATAACCATCAAAATAGACATCTGGCTTCATAGATACTACATGACAATTACACATTATATCAAACAGAAAAACATAAACAAATTATATGAAAAAACAGGTTATTGATATTTTGTGTGAGGCTCTTTTTTGTATTATGCTTAGAAAGATACAAAATATCTTCTGACATGCAACATTTTTAGATCATTTAAAACGATTATTATTATAGAATTAAAAATCTACAAGCTATAATAGCATGTAATCCTCTTATTTAAATGGTCTGAATATATGCTTTATTTTGTAACTTCAAAAGAGCAAAAAAATAATAATAATAATCCATTCAGGGATTCCAAGGATTCATGTTTTGTCGTTTTAATTTAGAGGAAAGCAGTTTAACAAACTTCCTCAAATTCCTCCTTAATTGGGTTTCATCACTCTTTGGAGACCGTCACATATATGCCACTGCAACAGCGAGCCACAGATGTGCAGAATGGAGTGATGAAGATATTAACCACACTCATCCACAGTGACCTCACACAGGGCAGGCAGGTATGACACACCTGAATACAGGGCATCACACACCTATGACAAGAAGAAGGAAATAGAAGCAGTGACAATATTTTTGTTTAAAGGGAAAATGAAAATTCTGTCATCATTTACTACACCCTCTACTCATGTTGTTCCAAACCTCCTGTATGAGTTTCGTTCTTCTGTTGAACACAAAAGGAGATATTTTGAAGAATGTTAGTAACCAAACCGTTTCTGGTCCCCATTGACTTCCATAGTATTTTTCAATACTATGGAAGTCAATGGCTATCGTCAACTGTATGGTTACAGACATTCTTCAAAATATCTTCTTTTGAGTTCAACAGAAGAACGAAACTCATACAGGTTTGGAACAGAATTTTCATTTTTGGGTAAACTATCCCTTTAAAAAACTTAAGGAACATCTATCATAAATATTTTTTTCTTTAAAAAGAGCCTACCAGATGTGCATACAGGCCAGCAGGGCAAAGAGGCAGCCGCAGAGGCAGGAGAGGGGAACCGCACACAGCGCCGTCAGGCAGCGGTAACCCCACAGCCGCGTGGACTCGAAGGCGATCCCGCTGTACACCCACACGCGGTCGTAGCTGTGTGTGGACGCGGGCTCTGCCAAAACATCGCTAAACTCTACCTGCAGGTGTCACAATGAACAGAAAGTTACGTGAATTTTATTCCTGATTATTCTTCTTTCATGTAGGCTACTGTAAAACACCCTGTGAATGTCCATCCGATGAGAAGTGCACGTTGCGTTCACCTTCAATTGTTTGTTGACGCCATAGGGATCCCTGATCTCAACATGGGCGAGGGGAGGGGTGGAGGAGAACTGTGGTGGAGGAGGCGGAGACGGCTGGAACTTCTTCACATCATAATCATCTTCTTCTTCTTCTTCTTCATCATCATCAATATTACACTCCACCAAATACTCGTCTCGCATCATATTGACTGCAGAGCAGATCACACGCTTTGTTTGAGTGAAATTTCAACAAACATTTCAGCAAACAGCTCCTATACTGAGTAAAAAATATTTCATGATTTATCACATTGTTTACTTTTGTCAAATCAACTTAGATAATGTGGTTCAGATAACATGATATTTTTAGTTTCTGTCGATTAAACCAATCTCAACTGTGTTAACTAAATTTTTTAATTTCAATGAACTTAAATTTTTAAGTCAAACAGGTTACTTACTTTTTTAAGTTAAACCAACAATATATTTTTTTTACAGTGTATAGGTTAGGTTTTTAGCATTTCTGTGGGTTAAACATGTTAAATTAAACATTTTAGTTCATAAACTACTCAAACTACAGCAGTGGTTCTCAAAGTTTTTGACTGCAAGGACCCCATTGTCAAAGACATTATTTGAAGACCCCTATAAGATATCTGCTTTGACAAAGCTGCTCAAACTTTTTATTCACATAAACTAGGAGTGGCATCATATTAATATAACTATAAATAATTAAATCTTACAATCCCAATAACTGCTCCTTTTTTAACATTGAATTTGCATAACTTTTCTAGTTTGTAGTTTTTTTATAACCTACTTTTTTTCCCACAAATAACCATTTCTATCCAGTCAAATATGATAGAGCTTATGTATAGACCTACATGCATACATTTTTTTTTTATTAATTCCAAGACTTTTCCAGGTCTAGAAATCACACTTTTAAAATTCCCTTATACTGTATGTCCAGGTTGACCAAAATAACAAGAACCATAGCGTTCCCAGCATGTCGCAATTACCATAATTTCGAGATGACAACACGTGACGTTCGACTCGGAGCTGTTCACGTCCTCAGAACTAGGAAGTATGCGTTTCAATGGCAACACTATTAAGGCCTAAATTAAGTAGGAGCTCTCAGATAATTCCCAGCTTACAAGTACAAGCTCTACGAGGAAGTTGAAGTCTCGTAATTACGTGTAATTATACATTTTAAACAGTGGCGTAACTTTGTTTTAAAAAGTGGGTGGGACGGGTTTTAAAAAAAAAAAACGGGGGGGGGGGATTTATGAATGCTAAATCATAAATCGATGTATGTACAATAACATTACGATGTCCAGCAATCGATTGAAATAGTGCATGGGTTTAATTTGTCGTTTAATGAGGTCTGATATATGTTGGTTTGGGTAAATCCGTTATAAAAATGTGTATATTGAAATGGTCCAGTGGTAGAACTTTTGCCAAGCATGTCAGAGGTTGTGGGTTCTAATCCGCACTCGTAGGCTATATTTTTATATCGTTGACTCGTAGTTTTTTTTTTGTTTGTTTGTTTTCATTAAAACCGATTATGTTTATCATCAGTGGTTGTATATCAGGCAAGCATTTTGTTTTGTAATTTCACCGGAACGAATAGAGAGTCTCCACAACGGATTGAAGCACGCGTCCGAGTGAAGACTGTGCGCGAGCCACAAGAGAACACAGTATCCGCGCCTGTGTCTGTATCTGTAATGTATCTGATCGCAGCGGCAACGAGCACTTTGATCACTTGATTTCAAAAACAACACATTTCAGTGCTAGATCGCCTCCTACAAACGAACTAAATGAATGCTCTGCTAGTTAACTGGAGATGTTTTATTTATTTGTATTTGTACATTCGTGCCGCGAGATGTTTCAAAAGTGGTGGGGACAATATCGACCTTAGCAAAAAGTGGTGGGGACATGTCCCACCCGTCCCACCCGCAAATTACGCCTATGATTTTAAATAATTTTGAGCCATCTTGCACTCCCCTTGGAAGTGTGCTGAGGCCCCGTTTGAGAACCATTAAATTACAGGCAACATGTGACAAATACAAACCCAAGTCAGACAAGACACACCCTGACAACTCTTGCTTACATTTACTCATCATTACGCATCATACTGTCATAGGCCTACATGCTCGTCTGACTGAGAAGCAATGACATGAACTCGCCAGTACTGATATGGGCGTAGATGACAAAATCTGACATTTCATAAATCAATTTGAAAAGAATGTGTAAAAAAAAAACATTTGACATACATGCATTGAATACTCATGATGAATGGGATGCAATATATATATATATATATATATATATATATATATATATATATATATATATATATATATATATATTAGCAATTTAGAATATTTATAACTTACCCAATTCAATATTCAGTCCTGGTCCAAAAATAAACTCTAGTTGGCAGTAGTTTATGACTATTTTGATCAGTCAGACAGACACTGCAAATCTCCATAAACTGTCTCGTCATCCACATCTAACACATGACTGGCCTATATCATTCTGTTGGACATCAGAAGGAATGGAGCGGAGCGTTTTACAGTAAGGCAGTGTGACCTCACTCACTCTGCCTTGTGTTCTTTGCCATAGTCTAGTTTGTGGAAGTGTGTGTATCCAGTGAAGAATTAGTAGGCTGAGCGTAGAGTTATTTTGGGGAGAGGAATGGAGAGGGCACCACTAATCAGGTTACCGGACAGGCTAACCCTCTTCGCACACAGCCAGTTTCCTTTCATACTATCTAATTTTAGGCCAAGATAAATTCTTTTTTTCTTTTAGGAAACATACAGTGGCCCTAAAAAAATATTTGGACAGTTAAGAGACACTTAAAAATGTATGTCATTGTATTACACAGTGTAAAACTAAAAGCAAAACTGGTAACACTTTACTGTAAGTTATTATGTTAACATCAATTAACTTCATTAGTTAAGATAAACAATGAAAAATACTTCTAAAGCATTTATTAATCTTGGTTAATGTTAATTCCAGCATTACTAATTACTAAAACATTATTAAAATCAAAAGTTGTATCTATTAATATTATTGAATACATTTTAGCTAACATGAAATAATTATTAAATGTAAATGTTAATAAAGATTGGAAAATACTGTAACAAATGTATTGCTCATTGTGAGTTAATTAATTAACCAATAGGACCTTGTTGTAAAATGTAGTCCATAAACTAATAAAAAATGTTTTCATTGAAATAAAACTGACGCAAATATGAAAAGTTTAAGTTAAAGTACTAAAATATCTAAATATGAAATAAAAATAGAATAAAGCTAAATAGAAATACCAACTCAAAACAAACAAAACATACTACATAAACTTAAAATAAAATGAAAACTGAAAATAGAAAAAAAATCTATATAGTTTAATATATTAATAAATGATAAAAGAGTATATAGATAAACATTATAAGAGTAATTATTCTGCATGAAATAGTTGGCAAGTCGACAGTATTTTAGAATCTATAATTTATTTTGATAATATTGTAATCCACATATCAATGATGACATCATCTACCAGAGACACACACTGCTAAGGGGAAGGTATGGGTGATGGGGTGGAAGTCGAGGGAGACCAGTAACCAGAGGCATTAATATGTGCAGCGAAAAGGAAGTGCCACTGTACTTCCTGTGACTACATGTGCCTTTTCACAGTTTGCTCTTTTCTCCAGTCACTTCTCTGTTGGACAGTTCCTGAGCTGCTTTGTGGCACTTATCTTCACAGTTGTCTTTTTCACATGGAGCCGGCGGGATAAAAAAAGGCTACAGAGCTGTGCTTATTTTGGCCGTCCCACCTGTTTCCACGCAAGACCATCCCAGTACATCGCATGCATGTATGTGCTGGTTCCTTTACGACTGAATGCTTTTTAAAGAATAATCCATTGTAATGCAAATAATTGTAAAAAAATAGTAATGCAATTAAATGTAAAAAAACAAAAAAACAAACATTAAATAGCAAATGATACAAAAAAAAACGAAATGAATCATCTAAAAATAAAACACTGGAGCATTTTAATATTCATCATGTTGTACCTAGAACTACTTGAGCTATGCAGAATATCCAAAAGCAACAAAAAAACATTTAAAACTGAATAAGAAAAACTCCAATAATGAAGTAGATCTCTTGGTTCGCAAACATCTGAGTGGCCTTCATAAATCTCCTGCTACATTCAGAGTGACACGTCTATATTTAAAATTACAGTGTGGACTCTGTCTGTCATGGACATCATTCCCACAATTCACTTGCCCATCAGAATCTACGTGCTTTGAGGGACTCCATGAATACATCATCAGCAGATAGTTATGTTTTTCCAAAAGAACACAGCCAACACTACAGTCAAAAACGTCAGACACACTGGACATCACTGCGGTGAATGATTAGAGTAGGAAATTCTTGACCGAGGACCAGATTAACTGTTATCAAAGCTAGTAAAACACAAGTACAACCAATAACAGGATCAATGACTTGGTCTCACACGAACAAAACCATAATCAGTCACTGTCAACGGAAATTTAGTTAATAAGGCGTAAAGAGTACCATATATTGTATGTCTGGAAAAATATATTCATATCTGTGATGAGTTTGCCGTTCCCCCAACACTCATACTCAGATTCACTCATAAATCATCCCTTCCTCTCCCTCAGTCCTGTTGGTCTTGGGGTTTGAAGAGACCTCTGCTGCGCAGGCCGAAGCCTCCCTTCTTCGCCGGAGGTCGAGCGGCTGCGGAGGAAACCGACGGGACAGATGCAGGGGGAGAGGAGGGGGGAGCGCTCGAACCCGAGACTTCCAGAGGAGGCTGACGAGACAACAGCTCCCTAAACACAGAGTTCATCTGGCGGCTGACCTCCTATGAGAAAGAGAGATTCGGTCATTAAAACATTAAGATTTTTATACGAGTTTCCATGTGCATAGATTTAAATCAGTGGTTCTCAGCCTTTTAGATTCTCCACATTTCAGGTACTTTCTGCTGTAATGACAAAGCTGCTTGTTTTCAAACTATTATTATTATTTACAGATTGGAAATATATTAAAATAAGACATTTATAATTAACAATTAAATCCATAATTCTAGTTTCAAAACCCTTTTGTATTATTTTGTGAGAGATTTTTTCAATTTCTCAGCAATTTCTACCTGATAAAATATTTTAGCTCATCATAACTACAAAAATGTATAGAAATGTTTGTGAAATGTCAGTCAGTATGAGAATCAGACCTTGTCGATATGCACTGTCTGTCTGTCTGCTGCTCCTCCTACTGGTCTCAGACTGTCCAAAGTGTGTCTGCGCTCGTGATGACTGAAGAGAAAAAAGGGCATAGAGAAGCTTATTGATGAAAAAAGACATTTTAATTACTGATAACAACACACACTACCGTTTAAAAGTTTGGGATCGGTCTCTTATGCTCACCATTATTTGACAAAAAAGTACAGGAAAAACAGTAATATTGTGGAATATTTTTGAAATTTAAAGTAACTGTTTTCCATTTTAATATTTAGAATATATTTCTGTGATGCAAAGCTGAATTCACATGAAATTATTCTAATTTGATGATTTGCTGCTGGTACACATTGTACGGTTTTGGGCTGTTCCAGACGAAAGATGACAAATTGTGGCGATGACAAACTGTGGTCTTGGCTCCTAAACGCTGGTCCATGTACATGTGAGAAAGGTTCAAAGACAGCCGCTGTCATGGACTTGTGACCAAAGATAGCCTTCCATCATTTTCTGACAGTGTCAGAAATTTAGTGTGAACATCTCAGTGTTTGCCGACTAGCCAATAAAAACAGTAGCACCTCACTGCAGTACAAGATCTAGGGGGCGGAGTTGGATCCAGATCTAAGGGGTGGAGATTGGTAGGTTTAGGGGTGGGTTTAGGGATCAGGGGGTGGAGATGGGTAGGTTTAGAGGTGGGTTTAGGGATCAGGGGGTGGAGATGGGTAGGTTTAGGGGTGGGTTTAGGGATCAGGGGGTGGAGATGGGTAGGTTTAGGGGGTGGGTTTAGGGATCAGGGGGTGGAGATGGGTAGGTTTAGGGGTGGGTTTAGGGTTCAGGGGGTGGAGATGGGTAGGTTTAGGGGTGGGTTTAGGGATCAGGGGGTGGAGATGGGTAGGTTTAGGGGGTGGGTTTAGGGATCAGGGGGTGGAGATGGGTAGGTTTAGGGGTGGGTTTAGGGATCAGGGGGTGGAGATGGGTAGGTTTAGGGGTGGGTTTAGGGATCAGGGGGTGGAGATGGGTAGGTTTAGGGGTGGGTTTAGGGATCAGGGGGTGGAGATGGGTAGGTTTAGGGGGTGGGTTTAGGGATCAGGGGGTGGAGATGGGTAGGTTTAGGGGTGGGTTTAGGGATCAGGGGGTGGAGATGGGTAGGTTTAGGGGGTGGGTTTAGGGATCAGGGGGTGGAGATGGGTAGGTTTAGGGGTGGGTTTAGGGATCAGGGGGTGGAGATGGGTAGGTTTAGGGGTGGGTTTAGGGATCAGGGGGTGGAGATGGGTAGGTTTATGTATGTAAGGTGGGAGGAGTTGGATCTGGATCTAACTCCTCCCCCTGGATTTCGTGTTCTGCAGTGAGGACCATCTCAATAAAAATGCAACATGAAATGGCGTATTGATCAACGCGATATTGTGCCAAAAACTTAAAACTACCCAAAGCTACATTTGCAAAATTGCTATGCCAAGTTGGCCTCTTTACTCTAACCATGATCGCATCCATTCCCCATCCTTAAGCGCACATAAAAAACACAATTGCCAAAGTGCGATTCATCTTGCTTTGTTTGTTTACCACTAGCGCATGCTGATGACGATTTATTCTTCTATACTAACTTGCTTCGTAGCCTACAATTCAATAGGCGTCATTATCGTACAGTGGTCATACTGTACATGTCGTACCCAAGTCTATTAGATCCATGTCGTACAGTGTGATTTGTAATGATCTTATAGGATTGCAGAAATCGCACAGTCTGTAGCAAGAATAAGAAACATTTATTATTATCATCAAGGTTGAAAAAAGTTGTGCTACTTAATATTTCTTTAATTTTTTGTTTTGTTTTGTGGAATCATGATATGTTTTTTCAGGATTCTTTGAAGATAAAATCTTTTTGTAACATTATAAATGGTTCAACTGTTACTTTTGATCAATTTAATGCATCCTTCCAAAATAAAAGTATAAATATCTTTTTTTTTTTTTAAATCCCTAAAAGTTTGAACCTCATTTTTGTCATCTCAAAAAATAATTCTGTAAGCTCACTGGGATTTAATGATGGTCACATAATCAGATCATGCCTCATGCATGTGCCTTTCAGCAGCTGGTACCATCAAAACAACAGCTTCTGTTCTCCTACCCTGAGAATTGGCGTGCAGCTGCAGATGACTGAGGAGGAAGGATGAGTCGTCCCTCGGGCACCTGCAGGGTGAGCTTCCGTATGGGGCTCACATTCCCACTGCTGCCACCTCCACTGCTGGTCCTCTGCCGGCAGGGCAAAGACGCACTGTCACTGTTCACTCTCATCCTGGGGAACGACAGCAAACACAGTGCAGATACAGTAAGATCTCAGTGGGCCTGTGTAGAGCATCCATGGTGCATTATTACCAGCGGTCTGAGAGAATGTACCTGGTGCTCTGTTCAGACTGCTGCTGTTCTTCTGAAAGGTTTCCTGTGCTTCCCCCTCTGCTGTCATCCTTCTTCCCTCGTTCCTTACGCTCCGCCCTGAGGATGAGAAGACAACAAGATGAGGTTACCAAAGCTAATGGTAAGGTTATGGCTACCAAGATATTGTATTAGAAAAAAAGCAATATGTTTGTTTATTATGTTTTCTTTATGTCTCTGCAATGGTTTCCATAGACTTTAATCAGTTTAGACACCATATTTTATTTAATGCAATGCAAAAACAAGGCTGTGAGGGATGGATTTACCGCCCGTTTGATGAGTCTCATTCATAAAACAATACAAGCGGAACAAATTTGAGTAAATCATTCATAAATCCATTCTTATGTAAATAGCTGCAGTGAATTGAATGCGACAAGAAAGAAAGGTTTGTTCTTCTTGCATTTCATGAATGAGGCCCGTTATGTCTGCGTACCTGGATGTTGATCATTCTGCCAACAAAACATTAGATGTGAACTTGATTTTCAGCATGACATTGAATTAACTGAACCTCAGTCTTGTTTCTGTTAGTGACAAATGAAATATGACATCCACTCTGACTAAAGTCTATTAGTGACATATCTGACTGATTTCCTATGCTTCATATCAGTCATGTTTGAAACATGGTAATATAAAAGCAGATTAATTAGTAATTACTAATTAACGAATTAATCAAATAATGAATAATCAATTTGGTTAGCAAATTATGCTCATTAGCTGTTTCAAAAGCATTCAACACTGGAAATATTGACAAAAATTGTTCAGTGTAATAGATTATTTGACCCAATGTTTGTGTGTGCTATGTATTCTTTTCACATTTATGTTTACACTACCATTCAAAAGTTTGGAGTTGGTAAGGTTTTTGAAAGAAGTGTTTAATATCACATTTAATAAAAAATACAGTAGAATTGTAAAATATTATTACAACAAATACCTGTTTTCTATGTATTCTTATTATTCCTGTGATGTCGACGCTGAATTTTCAATTGCTGAATTATCATCAGTGTTGAAAACAGTTGTGTTGCTTCATATTTTTGTGGAAACCGTGATACATTTTTTCAGGATTTTTATCATTAGAAAGTTAAAAATGACAGCATTTATTTGAAACAGAAACATTATAAATGTCTCTGATGCCACTTTTGATCAATTTAATCCAGTCAAGAGACACAAGTGTGGAGCACAGAGTTGCTGTCTATAAAGCATATTATGCTATAAACCAATCCCTTACTGGGTTAGGATGCTCTCTTTGTAACTAGTAAGCAACAAGGCTTTGAAACTTCGACTAAGTTTTGAAACGGAGCTTGCAACAATTAAAACTTTTCTTTCTATAAGTGTTATTGTTCATAAGTAGCTGTAATAGTAACATCGATGCAATGTTTGTAGTTTATGATGAATATGTTCTCACCCCTCTACCATACTGATGTACTTATGGGGGATCAGGCCTCTCACTCCTCCTAGTTCCCCTCTCCACCAATCAGCAGAGACCTTGCTGTGTAGTAGGAGGTGTTCACCCTGCTTGAATGACAGCTCGGCTGCAGAGCGTGCAACATAATCAAACATGGCCACAGCCTCGCACTCTGCTCATACAATGCATACAGACAACACAAAGCATGGCAACAGAAATGCCACATATGCCAAAATCCAACATGGAATGTCCACAATGCACAACAGCACACAAAAACCCAACATAGAACACACATGGACACATTTAGATTAATTAAAACTTCAAAGGTTTAAAAATAAATTGTCATGATGTATGTTGTACTTTCTTACCATCTTCACTGGGAGGATGTTCAGCTTCTCCCTCGCCCTCCTCTGTGATGGGTTCACTGGAAAAAAAAGGTTGGCGTTACTTAAAAGTAAAAATAATTCAGATTTCTTTTTGTGCGACACCCAAAACAACAGCAAAAGGTTTTAAAAGACAATGAGTTTAGGAAATAATGACAGATGTTTTTAATTTTTCGATGAACAATCCCTCTAAAGGCCCCGATATACTTCAAGCGAAATTGAAAAACAAACCGGTGTGTGATGTCATTTAAAACAAAATCAGGCCACAATGAAATTCGTTTGGAGTTCGAAACTGCTCACCAAAGCAAACTTTTCGAAGGAAGTTCGCTCTGTCTGTTAAACACCTTCAAACTACCACTGGTCTGTGGCAATTACGTACTAAGTGACATGGCTCTTTGACGTGGAAATCTGTTCATTTCTTCTGTTCAGTCCGTCAAGGTCAGATGCGAGTAAAAATACGAACACACTGCTTCAACTGAAAGCAACACTGACACTGTTTTTTCCATGTTTGGTCCTGTAAAGCTGCTAGCTTTAAAGCAATTCATTGTCATAAAGTGGTATATACATAAATTTGACTTGACTGGAGCACTGAATTGCAGAGCTGATGCAAACATATCTATATCTCTCTGGTCAGATGCTTTCTTAACTGCTGTTTTCTGATCGCTGTCATTTTTGTAGTGTTTATTTTGCTATTGAGAGGAAAGCATGCAGCCCATATTTACATATGCATCTAAACACTGCTCTGAGCAGTGTGTTTGCTCCGCAGCTCAGGTGTTTCAAACCTCTTTTTACCCCTTAAAGAAGATCCGTCGTGAGTATATCGGGACCTTAGGACTCACCAGTACTCCTGCTCCAGAGTCATGCATTTCTCATAGACGGGGCCCTGGAGTTCGGATGGCCCTGGGAAAATGTTCTCGTGATGGAGGATCATGGTCTTGACAAGGTCATTGATCTGAGGTGCCAGGGTCACTTCATCACCACCCATCTCCACCCCTCTGAGCAGACTGGGGCCGAAGCACACGGCCAGGTTATACGGCTGCATCATGTTCTCATCACTGTACTGAGAAACACTGAACAGACACAAACAAAACGGGTTACACACTGTATCACTGCACAGCATAATCAGGTTTGGAACGATTGCGTGGGCCTTTAAGAAAAAGAGAGCAGGACTCACTGATGAAGGAAGGCAAAGAGATAGCGCATCACTATGATGACGGGTCTGGGGAAGTTCGAGACTATCGTCTTAATCTGCACTACTTTTTCTGTCACGTTTTCCATCTCTGAAAGAGACACGGAGTTAACAAGACTTTCAAAAACAGTAACATATTACAGTAACTATTTTAAAGCAATATACAAAAGGTTGGGGCCAGTAAGATTTTTTTTTATGATTTTGAAAGAAGTCTCTTCTGCTCAGAAAGGCAACATTTATTTGATCAAAAATACAGTAAAAACAGCAATATTGTGAAGCAAAAATGCAGTTTTTTGATGCAGCAAAAATTCATTTCCTTCAGAAATCATTGTAATGTGATCATTTGGTGCTCAAGATACATTTTTAATTATTATCCATGTTGAAAATAGTTGTGCTGCTTAACATTTTTGTAACATTATAAATGTCTTTACTGTCAATTTTGATGAATTAAATGCATCCTTCCTGAATAAACGTATTAATTTATTTGCTTACTGACCCGAAATTTTGAACTAATGGTGCTACCTTGTGACCACTTGGTTAAAAGTCATTGAAAAATGGGACAGAAAGGTAAAGTTCTGAGAAATGCTCTAACTTAATTTGCATGCAGATGCCACTAGGTTTGATATGTTGTTATCTGATGCAAATTAATGTGCAGACATGAAAGGCATCTTACGGACACACTCCATGAGACGGCTAAAGCTGTCCTCGGGGAACAGAGGTTTCTCTAGACCTCTGAAATACAGCTTCAGAACCCCTGCCACTGAATCAATGTCACTCTCAGTGTCCGTGAGCGGGTCCTCTCCTGCATCACCAAAGAAAAGAGAGAAGAACAGTCAGCGAGAAGAGAAAACAGACAAGAGACTGAACAAAAAGGCATATTTGTATATAAATATAAGATAATATACACTACCAATAGTTCAAAAGTTTGGGGTCGGAATTTTGGAAGAAGTCTCATGCTCACCAAAGTTGAATTTGTTTGATCAAAAATACAGTAAAACTTGTAATACTGTGAAATAGTATTGCAATTTAAAATCTGTTATTTTATTTGAATATATTTCAAAATGTAATTTATTCCTGTTATGTCAAAGCTGAATTTTCAGAATCATTACTTCAGTGTCACATGATCCTTCAGAAATATTTTGGAATATTTTAGAAACTATGATCAATTTTTTCAGGATTCTTTGATGAATAAAAAATTCAAAAGAACAGCATTTATTTGAAACAGAAATCTTTTGTAACATTACACATGTTTTAAGGTCACTTTCGATCACTTTAATGCATCCTTACTGACAGAAAATTCTGACTAACCAACAAATTTCTGAACGGTAGTGTACATTCAGTAGGTCATTATTGCAATATAAACACTGTCAGAGTGATTCATTTTTATTTTGTTATAATTACCAGCCAAATGTGCATTACTTCATGTTACATTCTTATTTTAATACACCTGTATTGATCATACCTCTTTCAAAGGCATCCCTGATATGATTGACTTCAGTCTGTGAACCAGGAACTCTAAAAATGCCTTCATGATGCAGACCTGTTAAAACATCACATTTATAAATACATAAATACTCACTCCTTTACATTAATACTAATTTATTTGTAAAACATATTTAATGAGGAAAAATGACAGAGTGTAGCTATAATAAGGGATTGTCTTGACAGTTTTACCGTGCAGGTTGATGAAGCGAATGCAGCTCTCCACCACCAGGGGGATCTGTTGCCCAGAGCTCTGTTAGACAGAGAACGGAGGGAAATTGGGAATAATAATTAGGCACATCTGGATAGGAAGAGTTGTATAGGAATCAATCATGAAATAAATAAAACAAATATACATATGAAGTATAGCAAACATAATGTGCCAAGAGATAGGCAAAGAGTGCAGAGAGCACAGAAATACATTTACGCACACAAACAGATGCATGCATGACAGGGGAAACAGCTGTACCTGAGTCCTCGACATCCGCCTCCTCCTTCTACAGTCACAGCCAGCCAAGCAAGGAAAGAAAGAGACAGGAGGGACATATAAAGGAGGAGTAGATTGTTTGGCATGACCAGAAGGAGTGTGTAACATGAAAAATGGGGAGAGAATGACATAAAAGCAAATGAAAGCAAAAGCAGTCAGAAAAGGGGGAGAAAAATTGGGGTAAGGGAGAAAGACAAAAAGCAGAGAACAAGGAGTTTAGATGAAAAGCAACATGTCAGGGATGCTCTGTTTTAATGTAGTACTGGCTAGACAATAATAACAGGCTTAAAGGCAGCATAAAATCAAAAGTTTTGTTATTTATTTGCTAGTGTACTCCTGGGCATTAACAAAATACACTTTTAGTATATACACTACTGTTCAAAAGTTTGGGGTATCTTGGGCATGGATGCATTAAACTGATCAAAAGTGGCAGTAAAGACATTTATCATTAGGGAAGAAATGTTTGAGCTACCGGTTTAGCGATAAACCATATAAATTCCAGATGGTTAGTATTACTATAGCATATTTTTCATTATCATTAAAACCATATATGGTTATAATGATTGGGTCCTCTTTAATGAAGAAGTGTTTAAAAGCGCAGAGCTGCTTTGTGTACAGCGGTTACCGGAGAAACGGCTCTAGTTCTGCTGTTCCATAAGCGCCACCTACTGTCAGAGAGTGGATTTTCATTCAAGCTGTCTGCCATTTTTGTTCAGACCAATGCAAAAATCGGACAAAATTTGTATGCACTGTAGTACATTGTAAACGGTTGATGTGGTTAAATAAGCTAATGTGCATTCTAAAAATCGAAACAATTCAGATATAAAAAGTATCTAGAATTATTCAAGCAGCAGATATAATGCCTATAATCATTAATCATTTTATCCTTTATCATTAAAAAATAACAATTACTTGACATATCTCACCCAAACATCTTGTTTCAATGGGAAATTCGTCAATATAGAACACAAAACTATGCTTGTTAAGGGATTTGGGATCAGAAAGAGCATGTTAGCATAGCTCGATGCTAGCAATGTTCCTAAATCTGATTTCAATCCACTTGAAAATAAAGTCCATTTTACTGGGCTGCACCCATTGATCAACTAATGAAGCAACAAAAAAATAAAGTGTTGTTGGCAAAGCAATTCTGTGGCCCTGACTGCATTATCCAATTATTAGCGGTGCAACGAGAGTGCACATCTCATAGATTTACTGTCCACTTAAGATGAAGAGATACACCAGCTACAGCTAATGCAGGATGTAGCAGACACTGTTAGACACTCCACCACAATAGAATAAAAGTGTGAGAGAATGGAAGTGGAAGAAAGAAGTAGTTTCTCATGGTGCAGAGAGCCAGATGGCAGAGCAGTGCTCTACAGGCCTGAGCTCCCAGGAATAGAGAGGGACGGAGAGACACACGGTGGGAACCTCAGAGAATAGAGAGCACCCTGCTGAAACTACTAGCATGACTGCTCACCAGCATATGCTGTCTGGTGGACACAGGCTTCCCCAATATGCTTCTTAAACAGCATAACCATCAAGATTTCCCTCGCTGACCAGCTTCACCAGAAAGACCATGCTGGTTGACCAATTTTACCTATGTTCAATGTTTGTTATGCTCAGACCAACGATAATCACCTTTGAATAGCATAGAAAAGGAAGTTCAAGGAGTGACAGCAGACATTCTATGTTCAATTATCAAGCAGTAATTATATAATTATTGAAATAATATTAACTGAGAGACTTGATGGAATTTCTGTATGTTTATTAATTCATTTGTCACACTGCAGAACTACTTAAAGGTAGTACTTAAAGGTACTTCTGTTGAACACAAAAGAAGACATTTTGAAGAATGTTGGTAACCAAACAGTTGGCGGTAGCCAATAAAAACTACATATATGTAGTTTTTATTGGCTACCGCCAACTGTTTGGTTACCAACATTCTTCAAAATATTATGCTGTTTATCAACATTCTTCATATCTTCTTTTGTGTTAAACAGAAGAAAGAAACTCGTAGAGGTTTGGAACAACATAAGGGTGAGTAAATGATGACAGAAGTTTCATTTCAGGGTGAACTATCCATTTAAGCAAAAAGGCTAAATGTTGATTAAAAATGGTTACAAGCACCCAAATGCATGCTGGTCTAAGCTAGTCTTTTCAGCAGGGTGGTCTGGTGTTGGTGGTCTCCTAAGGACACTGTTAAAGAGCCAAGGACATCAAGTGCAGATAAGGCAGAAAGCAAGAGTGACAGCTCTTAGACGGTGCAGAATTTAGCTGGTATTATACACTAGCCATTATGAGCTCTATTGTAACAGCTAGGGTATAAGCTCAAAAAACTTGAAAGCGTGAAGTCTGGAGTTCCCCAGTGCTATCAGAAGGCTACATCTTGAAACCGCTCTTAATCTAGGTTTGTAAAACAGTAAGTCAGCAAAGCAAATGAGAGTTAGCCAAAGCATTAAATGATGCTGATAAAATCCCATTCGTTTTCTCCATATAGATTCTTAGACAAAATAAAAAGCAATCTATACTTCTGTAAAAGCCACAAGTGTAATTTTAACTTCATTCCAATCCCAGTAAAGAACTACAGCAGCCAAAAATACAGAAATCTCCACCAATCACAAAGGAAAAGAAACTGTGGCAAAAGGGCTCAAGAGAAACAACCCACTCACATGAAACATAAGATGTAATTCAAGACGTAAATCAACAAAAATGCATATCTGAATATTTAATGATGATAATAATAAGAATTTCATATTATTTTGTATTATTTGAATTAACTACAATTATTTAATTATATTTATAAATAAATAGTATACCGGTAGATGTATTATACTATTATAATATTTATTATACTTATATGAATTTTATATAATAAATAAATACAAATGTTTCCTTCATTGTTTAAATTTACACTCATATATTTATATTTACATATATTTATTTATAATTTACACATTTATAAATACATACACATATGTAAACGTATCAATAGTTTATCATTGCAACTTTGGATTTTTATTCATTCATAATTCTCAATGGGACTGTAGTTAATTCCTTGAACTGTTCATTCCCTGTTTTTATTTTTTACATCCCTATGGAGAAAACAAGGAAGAAATTCCAGAACCAAGGCTATTAAAAAAACACTTATGGCAGCAGTTTCAATGAGAAGCAAGACACATTGTTTTTATAGGCCATAAAATACGAGCACCAAAAAACCGAGCAAGAGGCTTTGATAACGGTTGAAATGATGTAGTATTCGGAGAACAGCACAGTGGATCTTATAAGCACACACATGCAGAAAAATATGCATGACTTCACTCACACAGGTGAACACGCATTTTTGTTGCCTAGCACACGGATTATTAGGCCACACAGATGCCTGGAGAGAACACTGTGAGCGCGTCTGTCTCACCCGATTTAATAAGCAGCCATGTCACTTTATGGAAATAACGTAGCATGTCATTTCAAATAAGATTCGGTAACACAATCGTGCAAACCGCGCCAATGTTTCTAACCTTACTCGGGGAGCATGAAGTGATCACATTATCTCCGTGGATGTTCTCATTATTTAACATTCCCTTGTAGATTTACAAGCCAACTGGTCACACCAAAATTCACAAGTAATCATTGACACGCCAGATGCAATACTCAGACAGAGGGAAGGCCATGCTCAAAGCCATATCAGAGCTGCACAAATGCAACACACATGACCAGAAGCACATGAGAGTGAGGCGCTAGTGTTGAGGAAGCCATGGAGGGAATGGAGTTAGAGGAACACAGCAAGAACATTACAGAAATCTGTCTTTAACAGAGCAGAGGGCTGTCAGCCGCAGGGCTATACCTGAATGAAGGAGAGCATGTCTCCAGAGAAGAGTTTGTGGTTGTACTGGGAGCAGGGCCTGGCTTTCCGCACACGCACTGCCCTACCAGGCTGCATTCTGGGAAATATATACACCAGCACTCCACTGTGACACTATGGCATCAGTGTACTCATGCAAACATGCTAACATAACAGTAATTCACACAGAACAGACAACAACACAACAGAAATGTACTCTAGAGCATGCACACCGTCTGGGGTCAATACGCACTCTATTTATCCCACAATGAGATGTTTGAGCCTCATTATGAAATCGATTCACTCGAGTCATTTAAACTGATTGTTACATTTGTCAATGGAGCCGTCTTAATTTCTGCTGAGCACGCAAAGGCCGTCGGCCAGGAAACAAGAGCAGATGTTTGCTGGATCGCGGCCAATGTCGTCAGCACATGACTGTGTGAAAAGCTCATAGTCACAGAGAAACAGATGGGATGGGAGACGTACCTGGAGGGATCGCTATCAATGGCCTCAGCTGCAAAAGAGAAAGAGAGGGAGAATGAGGATAGAGAGGTGATAGGTTCTCAATCATATCATTTTTTGCCAGAATACATAGTTACTAAAGTCACTGTTGCCATAATAAAACTGGAAACTTTTATTGTGATAAGGCATCTTACTCTATATTTTATGATGGCATAGTGACTTTTCTTAGATTCATTCTTTCTTCTTTTATTTACTGTATTTTTTTTTTTTTAAGTCGAAGAAATGATTAGTTGTGGTTAGTTACCTTTCTGTATGGCCTCTTTAAGTAGGTCATGCTTGGCTTCGAGTTTGGAGATCAGAGAGCTGCCGCTTACATTCTCCTTCACTTTCTAAAAAAAAAAAATTAAATACGTTATTTTTAGTCATCAAGGTATTTACTTTTCTGCTATATGATTTGCATGAACATTATAAAGCTAAAAGTATACAGTACACTACCATTCTTTTTGAAAGAAGTCTCTTATGCTCACCAAGACAGTAATTTACAGTAATATTGCAAAATATTATTACAATTTAAAATACCTGTTCTTTATTGCAATATATTTTAAAATGTCATTTATTCCTGTGATGAAAGCTAATCATTACTCCAGTCTTCAGTGTCACATGATCCTTCAGAAATCATTCTAATATGATGATTTTCTTGAATATATGAATATTTTCTTGAAAATATGAATATTTTTTTTCATGTTCAAAAAAGAAAACATTAATTTGAACTTTAAAAACATTAATCACGTTTACTGTCACTTTTGATCAATTTAATGAATCCTTGCTGAAGAGAAGGACGTTTCCACATATTTTTGGTCATATAGCACATCAATCCATGTTGGGAAGAGCTCTTACTGTAAAGTAGAAGGTCTCTGTGTCCTGTTGATTGGCTCTGCGTTTGGCGAGGCTGGGTTTGGCTCCTGTTCCGTCACCTGTGCTCTCCACTGATGGGGCGGCGGAGGCGTCCGGGGCGGGGATGCAATCATCGTCACAGATGCTCTCCAGAAGATTTGAGTGTGTTGCCTTAAGTGTCTTACTGACCTGAAGTCAGTGAAAAATAAAAATAACAGTGTGAGCATCTCTGGAGGAGTGCACCAAAATAAAGAGCGTAGCATAGATTTTACCTCGTCAGTTTCCAAGGTAACAGATGCCAGTCTGGACTGAAGCTGCTGGAATCTGGTCTCAAGCTCATACCTCACCTGGCCTTCTGCGCTCACCTCACACACCTGTCACACACACCAGATGTTTTTATGGCCACATGATCCCTTATTATCAAACCCTTTCAATTGCCAAAATGTATTACTTTTTTTTAAAATGAATTATGCCTTATATTTAAATTATATTATATCTATTATTTATATACAATATACGTTTTTATTCATTTAAAAAATATATATATTACACTACCATTCAAAAGCTTGGGGTTGGTAAAGATTTTTTTGTTTTTGAAAGAAGTCTCTTATGCTCACCAAGGCAACAGTAAAAACAGTAATAATGCGAAATATTACAATTTAAAATATTCTATTTTAATATATTTAATATACAATCCTTCAGAAATCATTCTAATATGCTGATTTGATGCTCAAGACATATTTCTTATTATTATCAATGTTGAAAACAGTTGTGCTGCTTAATATTTTTGTGGAAACTGATTATTGTTTTTTTTCAGGATACTCTAACTGATAGAAAGTTCAAAAGAACAGTCTATTTTATTTAAAATAGGGGTTTTTTGTAACATAAATGGAGAATTTTGATCAATTTAATGCATCCTTGCTGAATAAAACAATTCATTCCTATAAAAAATCTAGGTTGTGCATATAAAATATATCTTGTATTTGTATTAAAACATTAAATAAGCTTAGATTCTTAATATATTATCATTATACACATTATAACACCAAAGTATTTCAAGGATTTCATTCATTCAAGAGCTACTGAAAGCTGCACTGAAAGCATTTAGTCTCTCTCATGCGTTACCTGGTCTCCTTCATGGGGCTGGTACTGAAAGCGGAAAGGCAGACAGAATGCAGTGTTGTGGGCCTGAAGCAGAGCATCTCTATCCTGGCTCTGGTTGAGTCCAGTCACTGCCGTGTCTAGCTGCTGAAAGCCATTTTTCATATTCTGGAGGGTTCGGTTTCTGTTGGAGAGGTATCCTCGTATAACCCGAGACACAGACAGGTGGTACCCCAGATCTGTGCACTGCATTCAACATCAGCCAGATGGCAAGATAAAGACAAAAAGAAGAAAATACAGTCATTTTTTTGAGGAAACACAAATGTTCTGATTCACGTCGCTTACTGACTAAACCTGCTGTGATGTTTTTGACGTGACTTGTTCTACTACGTGCCTCAGGCAATGGGAATAACAAACCATCACACACATTTCAGAGCTCACTTGAGATTTCAGTGCCACAAAAGATGCACAGTGCTTATCAAAGAGTAGAACAATGTGAAGTCATTGAAACTATGAAATAACACAAATGGAAGTGTGGGAATTCTCTCTATGAGGTGCATCCTGGGATTTTAACAGTACTGTATGCAGGCTGTGGTTAGCTTGTTTCTTTCATCTTTGTGATTCAACTCATTCATTAAAAATTGTTTTGTCAAGAAATTCATACATAGGGCCTATAAATATTTGTCTTATAAAGCTTTTAAAGCATTTAAGCATAAATCTTCAAATCAAAAGCTGTTTAAGAAGTGTGTTCATACTTTTCACTGGTAGTGTAGAGTGTTCTCTCAATGGACACATACAGTAAATACATTAGATTGAATGGTCTGTGCTATTTTTTGGTCAGAGGTCAATTCAAAATGAAAAGGGAACTAAAACAAACACATCCAAGAGAGTGTCTAGACAGATGGTAATGGGACTGCAGTGTGTTAGACTCACATCAATCAGAGTGCAAATGTCCTCCAGATAGTATTTATTCATGGAGGCATTAGCTGCTGCCAAGTTGAGCAAGTAGTCGTTACGAGCTTTAGTGCACTTCAGCTGAGTTTCCTGTACTTTCCCTTGTCTCTGTAAAGAAAACACAAGTACAGTAGAAACTGGGGGTTAGAGATAAAGTGAGATCTTGCTCTTCCTGTGCCATCTTCACAGAGCAAAGCTCCGGATGTTACCAGCTTTCTTTTTTCACAAACTACCACTTTTACCTTCTCCATCAGTCTCTCCATTTTTTTCACAGAGCTGCGCCTCTGCCCCCCTGATTGGATGAGCCCGAGATCAGATGACTTGCCCGTCTGTTTCTCCTCCAGTCGCGTGGCTTCTTTGAGCTTTCCTTCAGCAGCCAGACAGTCGATGTGGTACTGATGATAAGTCTTCAAAGCCTGTAAGAGATGCACAGAAAAATCATATTTATAACTTGTTTATCAGTAATATCTAAACATCTTTAACACAAGGTAAACTTACTTGAGAAAGAAAATTGTGTAAATAGATATAATTCAAGTTTATTTTTACTCCATGTGCAAATAATTTTGTATTGTTTTTAACAGAATAATCCAGATATTTAAAGTTTATTGTTAAATTAATGTAAA
Organism: Scardinius erythrophthalmus; assembly: GCF_964197995.2. Lineage (NCBI taxonomy): Eukaryota > Metazoa > Chordata > Actinopteri > Cypriniformes > Leuciscidae > Scardinius > Scardinius erythrophthalmus. The sequence goes on from NC_138235.1 coordinate 22,262,729, forward strand.
AAACAAGATAAAAATATAATAATAATAATAATAATAATAATAATAACGATTATTATTACAAATGTTTATTTTTACTCCATAGGCAAATCATTTTAATTGATTTTAACATAACAAGCCAGATATTTTAAGCTTACCGTTAGATGTATAAATAAAACAAGGTAAAAAAGCTACAATAATAAAAACAACAATAATAAAATTAATAACAATTATTCTTATTATTAATCTTTATCATTATTTTGAATTCATATTTTTTATTCATGGGCAAATAATTGCTGTCATTGTTTTTAACATAATAAGCCAGACATTTGAAGCTTATTGTTAAATCTATGGATAAAACTAGATAAAACTATAATAATAATACTAATAATAACAATTATAATAAATTATTATTATTATTATTATTATGAAGTTTATTTTTAATCCATAGGCTAATCTTTTTATTACTTACCATAATAAACCATGGCCCGGTTTCACAGACAGGGCTTAGATTAAGCCCAGATTAGGCCTTGGTTCAAACTTCAATTAGGACTTTTAAGTAGTTTTTATAAAAGTGCCTTAGAAAAAAACATTACTGATGTGTATCTTCTAGACAAAACAATGAGACTGACATATTTTAAGTTATATCAGTGCAAGTTGCATTCAGTTAAAACAGCTCAAACATGCATTTTAGTCTGTGACTAGGCTTAAGCCTTGTCTGTGAAACTTTTTAAGATTACTATTTGATTTATAATAAAACAAGATAAAAAAAACTACTTGCCAAGGTGACATACTCAATTACGTCCTACATTACATACTCTTATAAATCCCTATTTTTATTTTTTATGATCAAGCTTAGCGTATTTATTTTAAGAGACATTAAATACCTTCCAAGACTGCAAAAAGACATACACGCAAACAAAAAAACCCTGAGCCTTGAGCCAAGACACTTGTGGTAGGCAAGCTGTTTGTCTACTGGAGGGTAGAGAGCACACAGCTGCTGTCAGCCGGGGTCAGTGGGCTTGATCTTGCAGCTCTGACCCGAGCACAGCGAGAAAAATGAGCTCTGGAAAGCAGGGGGGCACGTGGGCTTTCTGTGCTACAGGATGGACCAAAATGCACTGAGGTCTACAGAAAGACACGCAGACACATTTAATCGTGAATGCATGAGCAAATATGTGCATCATGTGGTATTTAGTCAAGTTTAATCATGCTGTCTTTGGCCGCAGTGAGATGATGTTATTCAAAGCTGATGCCATTTGGACTCTATTTCAGTTCACTAGAGCGTGTTGCTCAGTGTATATTTAGCATGTTCACAGCAAAACAGCCTCCGACCTACCGTCTGCATCTCTGTGGTGACTTTCAGGAGCTCATCCTGCATCTGGAGTCCCACCTCCTTGCTCTGAAACAGAGAATAAGAGTCGGTGTGTGAAATAAGGAAGATGCTTTGGTTGTGTTTTGTGTGGGGGAGTGTTTCATGTCGGTAAATAAGAGAGGAAGAGAAAGAGAGGAATTAGATGTCGGAGCTGGTAATGTGGTGGGGATTCTGTACCCGTTTTGCCAGGCGGTGTGTGTCCTCTATGCAGTGTGAGAGCCGCTGCGTGAGTGTGTTGCCGCAGAGCTCACTCAGTGAACTGTGATCTCTACTCTCCTGCCTGGTCTGGGTCAGCAGAACAGACCAGCACTGAGCCACCGACAGGTCCAACTGCTCCTTCCTAAAGAGAGAAAGGAGCAGAGACCATGAAAGAGTAGGTTAAAGTCGCAATCTAATAGAAGTAGCAACAGATCTTTTCATCCTTATTGTGACGTATTTCAGTGTGAAACGGAATCCTGGAAAAGAAAAATGTATGCCGGGAACTTGGTTCCATCAGTCGGTTTAAGGCAGAAGGCAGCTCTGAATGCGAGCTTGCAGTTGATTGTGAGAAATTAGCGGTTTTAAGAAGACTAATGATTGGAGAAGTCTGCAAGTCTGGCATGTATCACCAGAGAGAAGTCTTCCATTTCACCGGATAATCCAGTTATCCATTACGAGGTCAATAAAAAAAAAAAAAAAAAAAAAAAAAAAAAAATGAAACATGAATAAAAATCAATTAAACAGTTAATATGGAATGGCTCACATTTTAGACACAATATTGGCAGTTACTTTATGTACTTTTGCTCCGCCAATGAAAATATTTCAGAACGAAGCCACAGCAGTTGCACATCTCAGAGAAATAACACAGTAGTGGTGTTCCTAAATGGATTAGTGTTTTTGAACGAATTGGTTGAGTGAATGATTCAATGACTCACTCACAAATACAGTCACTTATATGGTTACTGAATAAAATGATGTGTTTGAACAATCTGTCCATCCATCTATCCATCTATCCACCTATCCATCCATCCATCAATCTATCCATCCATTCATCCACCTATTAGGGCTGTCAAATTAAAATTTGAATTTTTAATATTCGTCGAATTGCATTCAAATTATTGGTGTGCTTCAGGCAGCCTTATTTGTGGCACACGAGATGGGATTATGATGTAAGAGTTGTTGCATTTTGTTGTTTTAATGTTTTTCCAGTTTAACCTACTTGATTTGGCGGTGCTGCGTTGTTCATTCAAATCACTGCAGAAATAGAAAAGCTCAATGCCAGAGAAGACCTTGTTTACGTCAAAAACAAAACCAAGCCATTCATATAAAACGCATTTTCTGTGCTGCTTTTCATTACGTTCTGTAAACATGGGATAGACGGATATCTTTTGCACTCGCGTATTGCACAAGAGAGCCATATGTTTAGAAAGCCATGTAAAGTTAAAAAGAAGTTAAACTTTTAAAAAACATGTCTCAATTTATATTAAACTATGCATAAGTACATGATATTGTTTTGTTCATGATTGTTTATGCAATTTACAAAATTATATTTGATTTATCAACTCAACTATCCATCCATCCATCCATCCATCCATCCACCACCTATCCATCCATACTGTACTTCCATCCATCCACCCACCTATTCATCCATCAATCGACCACCTATCCATCCATACTTCCATCCACCCACCCACCTATCCAACCATCCATCCATCTATCCACCCATCCATCGACCACCAATCCATCTATCCATATTTCCATCCACCCATCCACCTATCCATCCACCCATCCATCCATCAATGCAAAAAGCAGGGTGAGTACCTCTTAGTCTTCACTGTGAACTTCTCGCTGAGTTTCTCCAGAGAACGGGCATATTCGGCCTCAATCTCCCCTCGTCTGCGCAGGTACTCGCTTAGATCCTGCAGCTGCTGGGTCTTGACCTCCAGCTGTGCGTCTAGGATTTTTAGCTGCTCTGATAGCTGGCCACGCACCTCTGAACAAAGAGACAGAAGGGAAAGAGATCATGTATGGATGGTTTTCAGCACAAAAAGCACCATGAACTGATGAATTTGCATCTCCTAGCACTAGTGGCTCTGGCCTGGGGCTCAGAGCTGATTGGATGAGGGAAGACAGCATCCCTAATACTGCCTATAAATACATCACAGTGCAGGCCTACATCTCACACATAGAACACACATTACATTTTGAGATGTACATTAGTCTGTACTACCTAGCCAAGTAAAAGAAAGAGAGCATGAGATGAAATTGATTTCTTTTTTTTTATCTCTCTCTTTTTTCCCCATTTTTTATTTGTTTAAACAATCAACAAACATATTCACACATCAACACAACCAACAACACAGACATTGTATGTGTATATAAAGAAAAAAAGAGAATGAATAACATCAGTAAATCATAAGCAAAACCTGACACCAGCATCAGTCGGTCCACTTACAGTTATAATTGGTTTTGAAGATAATTTATGAAAGGACGCCACATGACAGTGAACTTAGACCCAGAGCCCCTTAAATTAAGGAATTGTAAACCATCTCTGGCCCACAGTTTAAAAGAAGGGGGACAGGACTGTTTCCAATTAATTCAAATTAAGCGCCTTGCCAACAGAGAAGTAAAGGCTATAAAGTCCAATTAATTTGAATTGACAGTGTTTTTTTACACACAATGCCACACATGGCGGTTAAAGGATTTGCACAAACATCTTTACTAAATATTCTAGAATCAAACTGATTTCTTTTACCTTTGATTTGAGTCTCATACTCCGCCAGACACCCCTTTTCCTTTCTCAGTTTTCCATGTGATGTCATGGTCTCCTTTGCTGGCGTAGCGCTCCTGTTGACTTGTTCACAGTGGCTCACAGTCTGAGATGATCACGCACAGATTTCCTTCCTCTTCACGGAGAAAATACTCTAACTCCGTAATGGTGTTTTTATTTTGCAAAATGATTTATATCGCCATTATAGAAAAACATGTCAAGTTCGGTCTTGAGTTCATACTGGGCTTCTAAAGAAAAATCTTTTCAGTCTTTCAATCTGTGCCCTCAGCAGAAACGGAACAGGGAAGTCTCTGTGTGCATGTGTATGTTTGTGTATAAGTGTGTGCGTTTGTGAACACGGAGGGAGTTCCAATCAAAGCAATTCTCTCTCAGCACTGAGCATGTGCATTTAAAGATTAGTTTTCAGAGCAGAGAACGTTGCAGGGGCCTGATAGTTTTCTAGTTCTGTTTCCTGAGACAGTGGTTAAATGCGATTGTCCTTGCCTGGAAGAGAGAAACACGGAAGTTTGGTAAGAAGGTGTGACAAAGACAAATGTACAAGACAGAAACAAACCATAAATGGAATATGGAAGTAAATACAAGATAAGAGAGAGACAGGAGAGGAAGAGAGAGAAAAAAACGTTACTTCAATATGACGTGTCACGGGCACTTCCAGAAGACGAAAACGGTTAAGCGAATAGAATGCACCTGCCCACATCCTGTTTGTCTTCTATAGTATGTGCGATTCAGAAAGATTCTCATATGAAGACATCCTGTCAATCCTAAGTTAAGTATCCACACATTTTACTACTTCAAAAAAACCAACCTCTTAAGTTCTCAACAGTTTTACAGTACTTCACACAGAATATCAAGAGGCAACCCAACACAGTACCAAAATTGTACTTATTTTTGTACAATGCAAACTGTCCATGTTGGCACGTGACTAAATTGGCTGCTTCCACCAAATGACAGATCAGTTTGCAACAAAAATAGAGTCTGGTTGGACACACAGCCTTTGATATCAACAACCAACAATATAGGAACTGTTTACTTCTTTTTTAGGAAGCCTGTTTATTTTGCTATCATAACTATGAACAATTATATGGTTAGTTGCATTTTACCCTTTGCATTTAGCATCTTCAATGCTGTCTGCAATCTAATCAGACAAACCTGTGACCCACTTTTGAGCTGAGAACCACTAGTCTAAAGTTTGAGCTAATAACTCAAATTAAAGGCCTTAAACACATCGCAATTTTTTGAAAGATCTGACTTGGCTCTGACTCTGTCTTAGAAAAGCTACGTGACTGATTGTTTGTTGTATGATGACAGCCTGAACTGCGCAGGAGTTCCTGTGAGTTGCGCCAGTGATGGCCGTTGGTCTTATGAGAGGGTGGAGGGACCTGAGTCATCATGGCTCTTGGCACAAACCCACACAGTCATACTCAGACCAGGGGAGTGCTGCTCCAGCACTGTGCATAAAGTATTTAGAGTAACACACATACACAGGTGCGTTTCTTCTTTGTATATAACCTGAGAAATGCAAAAAGAAATGTTCGGCACATTGTGAGCTAATGTACATATACGTGTTTTAGGTCCGGGATTCATAACCTTTTTTGTAAGCCAAATCGCTTTGATGTGAAATATTTAATAAAGTACCCCCTGAGATTTTAAGTTAATATTTAATTTGCATGTTCGCAGTTCTCTCATGTCGTTAATGGTTGCATGACATTCAAGTAAACAAATAAAATATTTAATCTTTTATCTTGATTGTTATTTTTATTAGAATTATTTATTCATTTTAATTGTAATTAGCTTTTCATTACAAATCCCAGATTTAGGACTTTGGATGGAATATATAATTGATTGATTAGATAACTAATTAAAAAATAACACTATAATATATTAAAATAATATACATCATATGATAATATAATGTAAAACATGTAATAAAGTTGGCTAGCAGCCTTGCAGTACAAAGTACAAAAAAAACAGAGAACATTTTACAAAAAATAAAAAAATAAAATTCTACTTCAAAGTTTTAGGTTTAATTCAATTTCTTACTGGCTAGTTCTTTGTAATTATGTGTTAAATTTACTAGCAATTTCTGAGTGGAAATTGTTTCAAACTAAATCCAGCACCAATTTTTTTTAATCCTGTCACATGAGCACAAAGCGTTTCATGCAACAATGGCAATACATAAATAAATAAATATTGCAATTTACCCATAATTTAAGGCAACATTTCCTCATCAACTGATTCCATGCAAAAGGCACATCACGCACTCTCAGTCATTGAGCAGTCATGACAGTCTGCTCTTCACTTCCTCCATCTCAGTGTTTAGAGGTCAAAAGCCTAAGCCAGCCAATCAGAGCTCAGCAGAGACTTCATTATGTTAATGCTATTATTGATTCACAAGAGTTGAATCGGATTTGTGCACAATGGGGTTGAATTCTATTGAATTAGTGTATGCCAGCACATGCCAGTGCTTTTTTGATATATACTCTTGGCAGTGGTTTCTCTGTTTTGCAGAGAAAGGTTGAAGCATTTTAAATAGTAAACTGTAATCTGATACTTCAGGTAAAAAAAAATAAAAAAATGCAAGGCTGCATTTCTCTCTCTCTGTATATATATATATATATATATATATATATATATATATATATATATATATATATATATATATATATATATATATATATATATATATATATATATATATATATATATGGCTGTGCAATATAGCTAAAAAATGTATCACAATATAATGTTTCATATCGTTCGGTATCGATAATTATTGACAATTTTTATAACCTTTTTTTTTAAAAGACATTAAGTTGTTATTTTGTTTTGTTTTTCCACATTATTAATGCAAACAACAAAGTATATTAGTTTTGGCAATCATATCTTCTTAAAATATCTTCTTTATGTAAAAATATCTTCTTTATGTATTATATTAAGATAAAAAAGTAAGTGTTAAAGAAACTCTTGAACTTAAATAAAATGTTACAAAATGTGTGCAATGTAAAAGTGTAAACGTAGAACAATCAAGGCAAACTTTGAGGTAAATCAACATCTGTAATACAAACCTCTAAAACTGTAAGAGATATTGGATGTCAATGCGGTGACGCAACCGAACATGAGCTGTTTAGATCTTATTGGTTTTTTGCTTGTCAATGCTGATCAAAACGTATGATATTAGGCTGTTTAAGATCTACGGGAGATGTGCGTGCATTTTAATGAAAATATCATTAAATGGTATTGTATTTATACATATATATATATATATGTGTGTGTGTGTGTGTGTGTGTGTGTGTATGTGTGTGTGTATGTGTGTGTGTATATATATATATATATATATATATATATATATATATATATATATATATATATATATATATATATATATATATATATATATATATATAAACCATGGTGTTCAGTCCTCGGATTGCATAACGCATTTAGCAATTTACAAATAAGCAAATCTATCACATATATAGGCCTATATGCAGGGCAGTAGTTGGGGTATCCAGGGCCCTGGTTCAGGTTGTTGCTGTGGGCCCGCTTGAAATCTGTCAGCTACACATAAGCAAGCATATATATTGATCCAGCAGTGGAATGCCTGTGTGAAACCACTCCGGTGTCCTGACTGAGTGAATGTGCCCGTTTAAACTTGATCTGTCTACTGTATTGACTTGAGTTAAAGAAACTGAGGGGAATTGGAGATCCATGGGATCAATCCTGTTTTACGCTCCCAGTGGAGGCTGGGAAGAAGCTGAGCTCTGGTCTTATCTCTCAGAGCAGAGCACCACAGGGACCCCGCACACACACACACACACCGCTGTGTTCTCTCATTGCCATGTAGTGATGCTCCTTCCACACGGACAAAGGCACAAATATTAAAGGCTGAATGTAATGCATCACGAAAAATGTATTTAAAGGGAAAGCTCACCCAAATATGAAAGAGCAGGTACATTTACTTCCACTCATTCTAAACCCTTCTTTCTTCAGTCGAACACAAAAGAAGATAATTAGCTGAATGTCTAAGCTGCGCTTTTTTGTAAAAGGTAACCATGGCTGTAAAATATGATTTTCAAGTCAACATTTTTGCCTTGACAGATAGAAAGCTCACACAAAGCTTTAGTATGGCTTCAAAAGACTTTGCTAATAGAATTTGAGTTGCATGGACTAGTTTTATGGTCCTTGTTTGTCTTTTTTTGGAGCCTGAGGACTTCAACTTTGACTACATGGAAAATGGCGGCTTCTACATTCTGCATCTCAATTTGTCTTCCCAGGGGAAAAAAAAACATGTTGTTGAGAGAGAACTAAATGTTTTTGGGTGAACTATCCCTTTAAATAACATTAAGCTCACTAGCTGTGGAAGAGCACATATCTTTCAAAAGTTTGGGGTCGGAAAGATTCGTTTATGTTTTTGAAAGAAATCTCTCATGCTCAGCAAGGCTGCATTTATTTAATCAAAAAATACGGTAAAAATGTTATTCAATTTAAAATCGTGATACTATTTTCAGGATCTTTTGATGAATAGAAAGCACCATTTATTTGAAATAGAAATCATTAGTTCCGACGTAAAACTCTTTATCACTTTTTATCAATTTAATGCATCCATGCTCGAAAGGTAGTGGACATACAAAACAAACAGCTAAAACACACAATGGATATTTCCCAGCAGCTCCCACAAACTCTTTCCTGACAATATGCCAACACAACACTCGTCACACTATGAAGTGCAACATACCCATAACATTAAACACCACTCAAAATGGAAACAAACCAACTTGTCTAATTACACAACCCACAACATCATACCTACATAACAGCACAGAAACTCATGTGATGTGACCAGTGATAATGCAAACCACATCCGTGACACAGTTAGTCCTGACACTCGTGATCTCTTGAAGCTACAAATGTGTGTCTGTCCACAGACCTTATTCATTATCTACAAGTACATGACATCACAAATGCACCAAGCACCAATAAAGTAAGCATTATTCTGAACATAGCCTACATGTTGTGGACTGACTTTGATAAAGTGCATTTCTGCAAAGGCAATTAGCAAATATGGCCTGAGACTAAGTTGATTAAGATATGCCTTGCTCTCTGATTGCTGCCCATAGGAATAAAATATCACAAATGAGATCTTTGTATAATCTCACTGGTTTCTCCTAGTCAGCAATGCGATTAAGTCTCCCATTTTTCTCCTGAGGAAAATGTCCAGTAATCTCACTCAGAAGAGATCTCAACAATAGCTATGTTTCTATCCACCTATTTTTATGCACATTTTGGGATATCACATAAAAAAACCTGGATGGAAACGCAAAAACGCGCATTAAAAACGTATGTGTTCAAATAAGGCGCATATATTTTTTATATAATAAGAAGACATGCACATAAACGATGATGGAAACACTTTACTCAACAATGGATGTGATTGGATAACAGGACAAATCGCATCGCAGAGCATCTCAAACTTCCATTTTTAATACAGATGTTTTGCACCGATGTCCCAGGAAGTGACGATTTTGTTCTCTTGAACACGTGGGAAGGAAACGCTGCTTTATTCGCAAATGTTTTATGCAATATTCCAATTTTGCACATAAGTTATCACACTTTGGGTGGAAACATACAGTAGCAATACTGTCATATGGTCTCGTTTCCCATAACTCACTTGAGCTATGAAAGAGCAAATTCTGAGAAATACACTTTTCTTCTGGACAGGATGGATAGATAGCAGAGCTTTGAGGGACAGCTCAGAGCAGTAAATGTATAGGAGCTGAGAGGTCATGATGATATGAGACTGCTTATCTGACAATCACGACTCCCTTTCTGCACTGTCGCTCCTTTTCAGCATGTGTACATGAAAACACACACGGAAACGCTCTCTCACACACACACTCTAATCCCATATTAAGAAGCTTGAGTCACTGTATTCTTTCCAGCACTTCCCCTGAAGTCTGATATCGTGACATGCAAGGAACTCATCTCCCTGCGTTTCATCCCTGCTTATCTGCCGAGTTTTGCCTCTGAAGACTCATACATCTATCTTTCAATCCACCTTTCTAGGGAGCATCTATCCCAACTGCAACATATCTGCATTTAAAGGGTTAATTCACCCCAAAATGAACTCATCCTCTCATTGTTCTGAATCTGTATGATTTTCTTTTATACATGATACACAAAAGGAGAAGTTTATCAGAATGATGATACTTCTCTTTTTATGAAAAGAAAGTAAATGATAACCAGTCTGTCAAGCTAAAAAAAAAAAAATGGCAAAAAGCACTATAAACATGGTCCATACACTCTTAAAAATGCTAGATTGTTTTAACCCAATTTTGGGTCGAATATGGACAAACTCGAACATTGGGTTAAAAATGTAATAAAAAAGTAACCCAAAGGGCTGGGTTTGTCCATATTTGACCCAAATTTGGGTTAAAACAACCCATCATTTTTTAGAGTGCATGACTCATGTGTCTTTCAAGTCTTAGAAGCAATGCTGTACTGTGAGAAACAGACAGAAATTTAAGTCATTATTTAGCTCTCACAAAACCCACATGTCTTTCAAACCTGCTTGACTTTCTTCCATGGAACACAAAAGAAGATAATTTGAAAAATCTCTCAGTGCTTTTTTACGGCCATACAATCCAGTTGTTTTCGTCCCCATTCATTTTGATGGCATGGACAAGACATTCAAAATATCTTCTTTTGTGTCCTGCAGAAGAAAGTAAGCCATTCAGATTTGGAATGACATGAGGGTGAACAGATGGTAACAGAAGTTTCATTTTGGGGTGAATTATCCATTTAAATTTCATTCCTGTAGGTTTGACACCAGTGATGCCAAAACGTAACTGGATCTTGTGCGTCTTGTAACCAGTCGTGACATGCCAAATTTGAATATGACTATATGATTTGAATATTTTTACGCATTTAATATTGGAATATTTAAATCCCATAACTGAGATTTGAGAGTGAGGGTGGAGAATATTTTTTCAAAGAGCACAATAAATGTAGGTTTATTCCTCACAAAGCTACTGTATAGTGCACAAGTCATATGGACTAGCCTACTTTTATGATACTTTTATAGTGCTTGATGCCTTAAAACCCCTGGTCATTATTTAATTTCATTGTATGGAAAAGGGCAGCATGAACCCTCTGCAAAACATCTCTTTGCATGTTTGACAAAAGAAAGACACGCTATACAGGTTTGGAACAACATGAGGGTGACTAAACAATGACAGAATTTTCATTTCAAGGTGTACTGTCTCTTTAAGAGTGATTTGAAGTGTGAAAATGAAAGGCAGAAGATTGTGCAAAGGGGAAGAGGAAGAGAAAGAGAGACACAGGGAAACCCTATGAAATAACAACACCACAGAGGTAGAGTAGGTGAGAGGGGAGGTGGTGAGGTGGAAGAGGTGAGACGGACTGCTTGATAACAATCAACGCTACCGAGACAACCTGAAAGAGGAAGTGTCACTTAGTGTCTTTCTCTCGATGTGTGGCATTCATGCGCACAGTCAGACATGTATGCAAAAGCACGAATAGCCTATGTGTGGACGCGTTAGACGGATCTGCCAAAAACACGCACACACTCTCATCCTATATAGGGGACAATGCATGCAACTAAGAAATGCTCGCTGTCATACACACACAAACATGTCAGTGAGCCTCCACTGTGTGTGTGAGGAGATGGAGGGCGAACACATAAACATACAACCGGTCATGCTGAGAGGAATACACAGTGAATTTACAGTCATAAATAATAAAGAAAGCCCAGTCTTACCTCATTCTCCAAGGGTCTGTCTCTCGCTGAACAGTGTGTTTGAGTCACACAGATTTCATGCAGCCAGCTTGATTTCACCCCCTCTGACACATTCTACACACATGACCCTCTCTCTCTCAGGAGTGCGTTCAAAATAAGGTGGATGCGCGCACACACACACGAGCACGCATGCTAGAAAACAGCTCCCTTCTTTGGTTCACACACATGCATGCGTGCTGAAACACAGCCTCTCTCTCTGTCTCCTCCGCTCTCAGGCAATCAGAGAGAATGTCATAACCGAAGCCACGCCCTCTTCGGCCCCCTCCCCGCAGGCTTACTATAAATACAGGGATGGATATGAATATGCTGTCTTGTTCTCTTAGACTTCCCCCCTCCCGTTTTGTTCCATCTCTCATTCCTAATATTCCCCCTCTCTGTGGCCATGAAATGCTTCTCTTATGACCTTGCATTGTGCTCGAGGACTACCTCCCCCCCTTTCTCTGCACACACACACGTTCAGGATTAATGTACAGTCATGAATCTATTTAATGATCTTGCAGATGAGCTATAAAACTGATGCTAATGCCAATCCAAAAGGGATTGAATGGGTAAGAGCAATAGCTGGGTGATAAACAAACAATGGCCGACGCGTGCAGAGCACACACACATAGGCTACATAATACACCTGCTGCTGGCACTGTATGGCCGGTTTACACAGAACGCGTTTTTTTCCGCTCGACTGCGCTGTTTTATTTTGTAAACATGCACCGTTTACATAGCAGGGCCGTTGACCGTTATGCCGCGTCGAAGTTAAACTTTTTAAAACGTCATTGTTTTCCATTCAACTGCGCTGCGTCTCGTTTTTAAACGCAACACGTTCAGTGTAAACGCACTGTTGCTGCTGACACCACGCGCGCGCTGCCGTGTGCTAATGGCTTATCTGTCCAATCTAGTATGCACTGGTCTGGATGTGCACATATTTATGTAGCTCATTAGCTCCATTATTGTCATGCATACAATAAGAGCAGTGAATAACGATTTTTTAAGATGAGTTTGCACCAAACAGGAAATGGTGCCCACATAACCGCCAATTTACTCATCACAGCAACCACTAAAGGAGACTGAGAAGTGTTGGGTGTGGGTCGTCCGTCTTGACTTGTAAATGTGCCACAATCATTCAGTTTGTTGTTGATTTTTTTTTTCTGTAAAAATACCTACTTTATTTGCATATGCATGAGAACAATTTTAATTATGCAAATAAGAAGACCTTAAAGGGATCTACAGACAGAAAAAGGAAGAAAGAAAGAAAGAAAAAGTCATGAATGACAGAATGACCAGAGTGTGAAAAAATTGACCGCATTTCCATTTAACGTCTCAAATGAGAAACCAATGTAAATGTAATCATTTAAATTTTGTGTTTTAACATTTAATAAATATTTAATTTAATAAAAAATTGAATATTCCTGTTCTGAGTTAGGCACTCGGTCAAAGGGTTCTGTCAGGTGCATCATATGGATTATTTTAGGGGTTCCCATCATAAAATCATTTTATGGGTTTAGTTTTAACGAATTAATTTTGTTTTAACTTATTTTTAAGACATTTCATGAACAGCTTGTAAACATATGTTATCACCGAGAAAAAAAAAACAAAAAAACACTGAAATACCTTTTCGCAAAAACAGTTCTTTAATATTGAGTCAAGAACCCTATCGGTATAGAAACAGATTGAACCTTTTTTTTTTTTTTTTTTTTCAAAGAGTGCGCAAAGAGAAGTTCAACCCCTTCACCTCCCCCATCTTTCCTGTGCTTGTTTCCTTCCTCTCTGGGGTTAAGTCTGTGTTCGCTCTCTTTCACTCACTATAAAATCCTCAGGATGTGACAAATAAAGGGAAATAAAGCCCCCTAAATCCTATAATGTGAAACACACACACAAACATACACATAGACAATATTACACATACAACCAGACAGAAACACACACAGCTGAGAGAAACATCTGCAGCTGCAGTGCGGCCCAATCTCACTAGATATAAAAAGATTGATGATTATTGATCCCTAAAGAGAAATTCAGTGCAGCAGCACCAATATTAAACAGCGCGCACTCACAACACAACTATACAGTGAGCATAATAAACAATATGAATGTGTGATGCTGTGTGCAGTTGGTCAAGAGGGACTTGTAAACTCATGGATGTAATACAAGGATTGTTGCACATGCTCCAGCTCTCTTGTGGCAAACGAATGGTCTACGGGAACCATCACCCCACCCATGAGTGCTTGGAAAGGCGACTCCACTGTGAGGGTGGCTGGGGGGAAGCCATGATGTGACGTGAACATTATAACAGGTCGGCGCTGCCTCTGATACAATTGTTTCTTCAATTTCCCCTCTTCCCGCATCAACCCGTTCTACCCCGGCCCGTCCTCCCTAGGGACAGTTCAGTTTCCACTTGGTCAGTCAGTCCTCACAGCTTTGACCTACTTCACGTCTCTGGCCTCGCATGCTCAAAACTGCACATGCAGCGATGCAAATGAACGCCGAGTGGTGATAACAAAGATGATTTCACCTGCTGTGGTCTGATGAACACATCAACAAAGCTCCGGTTCAGAGATGCTGATGGACTGCAGAACGTGGCGATGACACAAACAGCCGTGTTCATTGATCGTGGGGTTCAAAAGTCTTTGATCACACTGAAAATCTGAGATTCCAAATCATTTTTTAACTTGGAGATAAAAAGGTTGACTTGAAAAAATGTAAACAAAAAAAATCTCAATGAATAGGAAATATTTAAATTAAAATGTAAGCAAATTTGCAGCATGTGACTTTATTCAGATGGGTCAGGTGTTCTTGCTGCCATTGAATCTCAAGACAATCTTTGAATCATCTCAAATAACGTCCCTACTGGAGAACATGAACATCAGGTTTCACACAAACTTGTGGACACTAGGACATTTTTCATTTCAACTTTCACTCCAATTCTGATGCTGATAATATAATTTGCAATAAAAATTGAAATGGGAAAATAAAATGAAATGGGAAATAGAAACACTTTTACACTACTTACTTATATATGAAGACTCTCTTGAAGTTAGATGTATTTTTCCAGAATATATAGCAAGGTATAAGTTTAGAATCAAATTTGTAGTGTCATGCTACAAGAAATTGCCACATCTTAACGTAATTTAATAGAACAGTGAATTGCTGAAAATGCATCCATCACATGAGTCAGTTAACAAAGAACTCTGAATAATGGAGTTTCTGACTAAAAGATTATCTGAAAGTCATGAATTCAGCAAAACAGTTTCCTACTTAAAAAGGGGAAGCTAAAATGAAAGTTACTGCACTCTCATTTAATTATTGATGGGCAAAGTTTTTTGGGTAAACACTAATTTAAAGGTTATGTAAAACAATAAGTAAGCCAATAGTAAACACTGTACCTCTATTAAAACATTGCTGTTTGTTTGAGTCTGCAGCATTGTGCAAACAATGGTACGAGTTTTGGAGCAGGACTGTCTGTTTGCTAACCAATGGCAGATAAGAGAGTGTTACATTTTTTTTTTTATTTGTACAATTACACACTGCAGCTTTATCCTAAAACCAGAGAAAAAGACTTGCTCGAAAACGTGCCTGTCAAATAAGGCAGCCTGCTAGCACAATTCTGTGGCCATTCTAAGTACTGCAAGTCTGATGTGATTAAAACCTCAGCTTTGATACAAACTTGGAAAAGACACAAGCCTTACATGTCATCTGCTGTTTATTAGTCTAACTAGCATGCACCATTTCTCTGCAAATATATAAATATCTGATAGGAATTCATCAAACAGTATGGCTTCATTGCCATAAGTGTAGCATCCATCTCTCTTAAGCAACTATGCATAAATAATAAATACATTTACATATGTAAATTATCAAAAACAAATGACATTTTTTGAGGTATAATTATTGCAACATCTCAGAGTCATTCATTTGCTTAATTAATGCTCTAATATTGTAGAACAGGGACTATTGATGTATGCAAAAAGATTATTATCAAACAAGTGAACCTGGGGTCATGAATTGTTAGTGAAATTATGATAAACGGTTAGGGTTCTATTAAACAGGTCTGCATCTTTGAGACACAGGATATCTACGGAGTGAGTACATGCTGTACAAGGCTGAATCAGGAACTAAAGGTAGGGTGAGGACATGAGGGTGTATCTACCGGCACTTGGGGGGTTGGGCTACTGTGATGTAGCTGTAATGGCCCAGGGGTGAAAAGGCACTGCTGTGTAAACTAATGTCAGTGCGGATCATCGCTGTGTGTGTGTCTCATCTGCTCAGCCTGTCTCACAGCCTTCTCCAGCTCCCCCTGGGACAGCAGCCTACAGTGGTGCAGGGCGGAGAGCAGCTGGGCCCGAGAGTTACAGATGAACGAGTGGGACAGGAAATAGGGGAGACCACCCCCATTCTTAAGGAAGTAGAGTGGGACTCGGACCATACCCATTACCTGGGGACAGACAAGAAAGTTGCATAATAAGAGTTTATGAGTACATTTACACACACATGAAAAGAATAGACAGAGCTTTTACCTCTAAACCGTGGTCTGTGGCTGTAGTTACAGCTGCTCTCTCAATCTCTTTCAGCGCTGGCTCTGTCATCTTCTTGATGTAGAAGTGTGTGATGAGCCGAGGGGAGGATGGAGATTGAGAAAGGCAGGAGGATATGTGATCAGCCACGCCCACCGACACAGCCACGCCCACCTCCTCGTGAAGCTCTCTGATAAGCCCCGCCTCCAGCGTCTCCTTAGACGGGTTCACCAATCTATAGATTACAAAACACATGAATAATTCCAATGCATTTATAAACAACTTAAGACAAATCATTTAAAGTTTTAATTAGTTTTTTTTTTTTCTTCGTGTGGCAAGATGAACTCACCCCCCAGGGAAACCCAGCAAGCCATCAAAGCGCATCTGCATCTGAATAACAGTAATCTGAATTCAGGTTCATAACTTCAACGGGGTTCATTTACACATTATTTTTTAAACTTCCTGCTTTGGTAGTGCACCTCTCGAAGTCGCACTCTACACATAAAGGTAGAAATATGTACGGGTCACAGTAAGCGTACTCTTCCTTACCAGAACAATATGTTTGATTGGGATTTTCCCGAAGAGTTTGGCATTAGAGTCTCCGTAAAGCATAATGTGACACGCATGCTTGAAGCCTTCCCGTGTCAACGCATCTTCTCTCGTGATCCGTTCCGCCATCACGGGACGAGTGATAAACAAACAAATAAATCCGTTAACTGTCGGTTTAATGACGCGTATTGATTGATAAGTAATAACAATATGTGCGTGTTTGTTACTACTGCGAGCAACAACGTGCCACTATAATCACCTGATGATGACCATTTCAAAATACTAGTCCACTGAGTTCTCCAATCTATCTCGAGAACGCAGCTAGTGCAGGACAATAAACCATATAAAACACAAGTTAACATAATAAAACTGTGCACATTTTTGTATTTACCACATCTGTCAAAAATAACAATAAATAAATAAAAAGTTTGAAACCTTCTTAAAATGTCGAAAGAGATCCCAAATTATTTCACAATTATTCTAAAGATGCAATAATAATTGCATTAAACAATTTCGCCTCCAAAACTGTTGTTACCATGCATTGTTTGTAAGGTTGGACTTGGACACAATAATTTATTTTTTATTAGCCTAAATAATTAATTTATAATATATATATTTTTTAGAATATATCAATACGTAGCCTAGATAGTTTATTACAGTATTGCATAATATGTAATAGTTATGGACATTAAGAATTCATTGCTTAGCTTTTAAGTAACTTATTAGACGTAGCCTACATCTGTTGTCCTATAGATGGCAGTAGCAACTAAATAGTGCTCCTGAAGAAAGAAAGAAAGAAAGAAAGAAAGAAAGAAAGAAAGAAAGAAAGAAAGAAAGAAAGAAAGAAAGAAAGAAAGAAAGAAAGAAAGAAAGAAAGAAAGAAAGAAAGAAAGAAAGAAGCCAGGGGAGAAAGATAAAGTGAATACAGACAGTGGTTGGTTCCCCTTCTCTCTTGTGTCACTCTTAATCTATGCCACCTGTGCATAGCACTATAGAAATAACTTCTTATATCTAAAACTAGTGTGGCTTCAAAAGCAAAGCTGCCATAACTGTTAATTCCTCACGCATGCACTGACTTTGTCTCATATTGCTCGATTAGTTTGAAAAGAACCAGTGAATTGCTGTGGCCCTCACATAACATTTCCATGTAACACCTACAAAAAATCAACATTTAGGCTACTACAGTAAACACCGGTAACAGATTCACTCACTATAAGGGAATTGTGTGTATATATTCCTGTGTGTACGTTCTCCAGCAGTTGTTTTCGTGTTGGATAAGTCAACCATGTGGATTTTACATAGCAATATACTGTATGGGAGACTGACTGAATTAACCCATATCCACTTCCCATTCCAATCTGTCAAGGTTTCTATTATCCCATGGTAGATGACGGTAAATGAATGTAGAGATGTGCAGGTGTATTTAAGTGGGGCTGGGAATTTTAATTGCCGGTTATATGTACTATTTAAATACTAAATATGATAGCGGAAGCTTATGCTGAGAATGTTAAGAGACAATGAGACAGATGGAGAGATAAAGTGAGGTTATGACAGTTTGCACATGGTCATTCATCACACCACACACACACTCATTTTATCACTTCAATCACTGTAAATTTATAGCAGTTAAACATTCTAAAGTGATAAGCCAGAGAGGCTGAGCATTACCGTGACTTCACTCTGATTGTTTTTTGACCAATATTTAATACTTAAATTAAATTACATTAAAAATACATTCTTCTCATCATTAGTATATTAATGATAATGAGAAGAAAGAAAGAATTGTTCCAGCAAGTAATATAGTAAGCCTAATATTATCAGAGCAACCTGGTGCATTAAGGTGTGTGTGTGTGTGTGTGTAGATACAAATGCATATTTTACAATGGCTTTAAATGCAGTTCATCCTATCAGAATTTAGAGTCAAATCTATTTTATAAAATGTAACTTTGAGCATCTGCGCACATAGACTTGAATCAGGCATGGATTGTTTAAGTCAGTGTTGACTCAAGGCCTTGTTAACTCTGTCCGTCCTCTCTGGGCTTACCGTGTGGCAGGAGATTGCGCCAGAATGGCTGGGCTATTCTTGAGCCTGAGCGCTTTCTAAGTTTAAAAGGTTTATGTGAGCTGCTGCCTATTGTTCTGGTGAAGGCGTCAGGGATTGTTACAGGGGAGGGTAGATATACTGCTGTCAAAATCCAGACTAAAATAGACAGACAGCTGTGGGTGCTCATATCTAGGCTATGCGTTTGAGTGTGTGTGAGAAGGATGGCGGTGCAGTGGAGACCTAACACAATGCAGACGGATGGGGGAGAACGGCACTGGTTGTCTCCATCCACTGAGTCACTTGCTAAAAGACTGATTAGCTTATATTACTGCCGATTTGTGGGGATGGGCCGGCTGGTAATCCTGAGATTAGGGCATCTAGGGTTTCCCAAACTCTCCTTCTCTTCGTTCTCAATCACACACACAGGTGCAGGGGGGGTTGCTGTGTGCTAGAGTCTTACGCCACTGTCGAACGCTGCTCAGCTGGGATATGGTTCACATGTCTGCGCCTGGTGGATAGATCACACATAGGATTTAAAAGACCAGGAGATACTGTATTTTTTTTTTTTATTGGCAAGAGGCAAACATTCAGTTTGTGTATTTTCCTTGCCTCTCTTGAGTGTGGGTGTACAGAATGTGACCTCTGACCTTTTTGGCCTCTGTGGTAGAGGCTTGTGCCACTGTATGAGAGCTGATAATCTGTAACAACTGCTCACCATGTGTAGAACTTCAAAACCTGGTTCCTGGAAGCTTTGTTCAGGTGTGCCATTTCGGTTGCTCTTTTATGGCAAGTGACATTGTAATGAATTGTACAATGTTGGATAAAAGATACTTTTAGACAATGCTTCATTAATTGTCTGCTAAATTAATAAATGTAAAAGTAGCAAATAAAACTATTTACTAAAACTACATTTTTAGTAGTGATAGTAGATTCTTTTCAATGTAACTTACCTTTTCCAGTAACAAGATATTTTTTTTACCATGAGTAGCGAGACCAAACACTGCATCGCTGTATTTAATTACTGAGCTAAAAACAAACACCACAAAGTGTGTTGAGGAAAGTCTGATTCATTCTAGTGAATCAGTTCATCTTAAATGGTTCTCTCTGTCCTAGCATTGTAAAGTCTGATTCATTATTATAAATTAAACGGTTGCTGTTCTATTTTAACGTTGGAAAGTCAGATTCATTCTATTGAATTGGTTCATCGTAATTCATTCTCTCTTTCCATTGTGTAATTCATAGTAAATAGTGCAAAACAATTAATAGAAGTCTTTGCAATATGTACTATTTTCTAATTAAAGTTAGGGTGTTTTTGTAGTAGACTATGTATAAATTTGTCTGTTTAAGTTACTGCCACATATTTTTTCATTAATTTAAAAGAACTCATTGTTTTGATAAGAATGATAAATTACACCATTTAATAAATGTATATTTTTTTATTTATAAAAACATATTGCCCCCTTAAGCAACTTCCGTATAGTTAGCTATGTTTCCTCAACAAGGAAATTGCTGTATGAAGTAGCCTAATTCATTGCGATATAATTTCTGATGTCACTACAAAAAATAAATGTAGGCCTAATTAAAAAGTAAATGAAAAAAATATATGCTTACTTTTGAACTGTGTTTAACAGCACTTTCAACAATCAAACATAAATGGTGACATTTGCACCTCTTTCAGTATTTATAGGGTTGAGAAGATAGTGTGGACGCTCTTTCAGTGTTTAATCACTGGCTGATCACTCTCAGTAATTTCTAAGGGAAACAAAGCAGAGCACCGCCTCTTTAACCACAAACCCATGCCAGACAGCATGGCTATCTCTGCACGGAATGCCGGCTATTGGGAACAGGAGTTGTATTCTCTTCTATTTTCGGACTACATAGTGGGCTCTGGATTCTGCTAGAGGACACTTATCTCAGCTTTACCCCTCAAGGTCGACAGCTTCTGAGGCGCCTGTTTGCTAAGGAGGATCTGATTGTATCAGTATGAACGTTATGCAGATCTTGTGTGTTATATTGAACACACCATTATGTCTTTCAACTAGTCTGTCAAATGAGGCAAAGATAGATACCCTTACACTCACAGAAATGGACTGCACCAAGTTGTGACACAATTTTTAAAAATCCTCGTCTCAGAAGTTAGTTAAGTTATAAGCACAGACTGATCCCATTCCTACCATATTTCATCCTGTCATAACACAGTTTAAGCCTATTAAAAATCCCCTGATAGTTCTCTGAACTGGCCCATGTTGTATTCAATCTGGTATGCTGTTAATGTGTAAGTAATCATATTATAAATATGCATTAAGTAATACAAATATAAATAAACTAAAACTCACCTAGCCTACATATAAAATTACATTTATGTTATATTCTAATAAACTAATTTCATAAAGGCAATAGAAAATAGAAATGTAATTTTATGAGTAGGCTAAGGGTTGCCTGTCGTGCAAAACCCCTTCTTTATAGCCTACATATAAAATTATTTTTCTTTTTACTAATGTGATAAAAAAAAAAAATCGTCCGATACAATTCGATACAATGACGGAAGTCTCGAGCACCTACTGTTGCTATAGTTACCACAGGTAAACTGTTCTCAAGCGTCAATTTAACTTATAATCTAACTTGTTTGTTTACAGAAACATTGTTAGAAAATTCCGTATATTTATACAAAAAAATATCATTTTCCCCTCCCCAATCTTTTGTTTTAACTTCCATATAGGGGTTCAGGCCTCAATAAGGGTCAAAACCCTCCAAGGCCGTAGTTTTTTCTTTTTTTCTTACTGATATCATTTTTTGGCCATAACATAATTGAAGACTTTAAAGAAATAGAGAGAGGTCGTGCATTTAACCTCTGGACAGTAGCACATAAATCACAAGCAACAACAATGTTGTTTTAAAAATAACCCCTTACAGTACGGTTCGTCAAACCTGTTTGCCTTTTGTGATCGCGCAGGGACGGACCGCACGGACGCGCAGCCAATGAGCAACTGAACACACACGGACACATGGGAATATCTGACATATCTCCCCAACTCTGACCTTGAGGGGAACAATAAAAGAGGACCAGGCCACTTCTTCCGAGGCCAACCCGTTTAGACATTACTGAGGTCAGTACTCAAATGCATGTGCTTTCCACAGCGCTGTTTGGATAGTGCGCCGTGCCTTGTATGTGACAGTTTTGAAGTATTCGATGTTTTTGTACACAAATACTCACCAAGATTGTGGATTAGAGATTGACTTTTTTCAACACATGCCTATGTGAAACAAAACAAAGAAGAGAAAATCTTTTTTTTTTTCTAACAAAGTTTCTACGACGTTACAGGTGTTTGAGTGCAGGTCCGGGACCGGAAGCGTTAATCATGTCCCGCTTTATGGAATTGAGGGAATTCGGAGATGCAGCCACATTCCTGCGTAAAACCAACCTGGAACAACTCGCTGCGCAGTCCCATGCGTTTGATGGTACTGTCAGACGTCCTGTTTGTGTCCTATGTGAAAACGAGTTTTTTTATTACTATTATTGGTGCAGAATCCTATCAAAATTCAAATCATTAATTTTAAATCCTATCCAATTCTGAACGAGTTACACATTAAGATGAGCATGTATTGTGCATGTGAAAACGCATAGATATCTTGACATAACACGCAATTTTGTTTATTTTAAATGTAAATAAATGCAATATATATTTATATTAGGCTATAACCTAAATTATAAATTAATATAATAATAGTAGTATTATGTTTAATTGGTGTGTTGCATGCATAAGAGGTTTATCTACCATGGTTTGTAATGTTACCTGTCTGGCAGTTCAATTAAGAAGTGACAAATATACTTCTGTGTGCAGGGAAGAAACGTGTTTATATTCCAGATGAGAATGAAGCCTACATTGAGGTGGAGATCAAAGATACCGATGGAGACAAAGTCATGGTGGAGACCAAAGATGGAATGGTCAGTGAAGTTTTTTCTGTGACCACACTGCAACAAATATGAATCACAATTTTTGTCTTATTTTTCAGTAAGTAGCCTATATCTACATTCTTACAAGAGACAATTTTTGAGAAGAAATTAGATCTTTCTTACCTCATTGAAATTTTTTTTTTTCTTGTTTTAAGCAAAAAGCTTATGCTTAAAAAAATTTGGGGGAAAAACAGACGAAAAACATAAATTTAAGTATTTGTTTTAGGTGTTTTCACTAGAGAATTGTATGTATACCAATGCTGATGTTGTCTGTGGGCTGATTTTTTATGTGTGTGTATTGTATTGTATTTATAGCAAATAGTTAAGCTCAGCAGGCAAATTTCGCATGTTTCTACAATTGTCATTCAAGTGACTACATTCATTCTGCAGCGGAAAAAGAAAATGTATCACAAGGTGGTGATTAAATTCTTTAATCTAATCCTGACAGATGTTAACAGTGAAAGAGGATGACATTCAGCAGATGAATCCCCCTAAGTTTGACATGATTGAAGACATGGCCATGCTTACGCACCTCAATGAGGCCTCTGTTCTTTTCAACCTCAGACGTCGCTACAGTTTCTGGATGATCTATGTGAGACACGACTTTATCATTTACTGTTTGACAGCTCTCTGTATCTAAAAGAGTTTTAAAAATAACTCGAGAATCAAGATATCTGTTTCTTCGATGTTCTTCATAGCTTTTGGATCATTTTAGGGTTTCTCAGTCTTCATGCGTGTTCTTTTCTGTCTGTCCACAGACATATTCAGGGCTGTTTTGTGTGACAGTTAACCCGTATAAATGGCTTCCTGTCTATTCTCCTGAAGTGGTTGCAGCGTATAAGGGAAAGCGTCGCTCAGATGTTCCGCCTCACATCTATTCCATAGCAGACAATGCCTACAATGACATGCTAAAAAGTATGGTCTGAAACATATTTCACTTTTGATCTCTATTTCACACAGGCCTTATATGTTGCAATTGTTTTGATTCTGAATAGCACTTTGGTCAAAAGATAATGCATTTCGTTCTTTATTTTTTACCATTTTTTCCTTGTAGATCGTGAAAACCAGTCAATGCTTATCACGTAAGTAACCTTCCACCACGACATTCTGTTCTACAACTTTTAGGTCAGAATGATCTGAAATCCTTTTTGCTCATTATTTAATCACGAAGCGGTATAAAAAAAAATGGGTTTTTGTCATTTTGAAGAGTTTTCTTTTTTCTTTTTCAATCTTTCTTCTTGGATTTAATAATGTTTCATGTATATTTCACATGAATTTTGTCCATGCCTAGCGGAGAATCCGGTGCTGGCAAAACTGTCAACACGAAACGCGTAATTCAGTATTTTGCCATTATAGCTGCTCTTGGTGAAGCAGGGGGCAAAAAAGGAGTAAGGGCAGAAACTTCTCTGCTTCTTTTTGTCATCACCCATCCTTATCCCTTGTTTTTGTCTCCCTGCGAGTCTTACTTTTGTTCCTCTACATCTTGTTTTTTGGGATTTTTAATCACGTCTAAATGTTTATCTATTCCTTTTGAATCCACAGACATCCTTTTAACCGATAAGGAGTGACCCTCAGAGTTTTGTTACCCGAGTTTTGTTTTCCCGTTCCAGTATGATTTTATAAACCCTTTTTATACCACTCTTTACATTGCCCATTCCCCTTTTTGCAATGTCTCTCATTTTGTCTTTTGTTTTTAACATTATAAGCTCCTTTTTCACTTTGTCTTTTTGGAAGAAACCTGATTTCATCTATTTTCCCCTCAATCATGACAGATAATATTTCATTTTCATTTCCATGAGTTTGTTCTGTCCTACTCATAGATATAATTTTAGTGTTCGATTATAAACTCACACATTTATCTGTTTTCAACGTAAATAGGGTACATTAGAGGATCAGATAATTGAGGCCAACCCAGCTATGGAAGCTTTCGGCAATGCAAAAACCCTGAGGAATGATAACTCATCCCGCTTTGTGAGTAAACGTCATTATATGAGCACAACATCTCACTTTCTTTCAGTATCGTTCTCCGTTTTACTTTTTTCTCCTCTCTTTAACACAGGGTAAATTCATACGAATCCATTTTGCTCCTACAGGGAAACTTGCATCTTCTGACATTGACATCTGTAAGCTGATTTGAAAAATAATACTGTTAATAGATTAGATATATTGTTATTCCTTCAAATCATTCACTTCATTTCACATTCTCTTTAGATCTTCTGGAAAAATCTAGAGTGATTTTTCAGCAAACTGGAGAGAGAAGCTACCACATCTACTACCAGATCCTGTCGCAAAGGAAACCAGAACTCCTAGGTATTCAGAGGAAACACATACGGCATGGCTACTATTTAAGCTAAAGAACTAAGTATATATCAAGTACAGATGTTAAAATGCCAGCAGAATTCCATCCTCAGTGCACTGTGTGACTTAAAAACCAAACCTCTTTCATGTGTTATACAGACATGCTGCTGGTGACATCAAATCCCTTTGACTACCACTTCTGCTCGCAGGGTGTTGTAACTGTTGACAACATGGACGATGGAGATGAGCTGCTTGCAACTGATGTAAGTACTTGTATGATGGAGATCACTGCAAAGAGGTACCTAGATGCTAATTATTCCACATAAACACAGAATGACCACTCACCTAATGCAACTTGCTTACCTTCCTCTCTAGCATGCAATGGACACCCTTGGTTTCACTCCTGAGGAGAAGTATGGCTGTTACAAGATAGTCGGTGCCATCATGCACTTTGGCAACATGAAGTTTAAAGTGCGGCAGAGAGAGGAGCAAGCAGAGGCAGATGGCACTGAAAGTAAGGGGGACTCTGTCATAAGCAAGGCCAACGTCTCAGTCAGCATCTTGGTTTGGCTAAGCGCTGTGATTTTGTTACTCAGGTGCAGATAAAGCCTCCTATCTCATGGGGATCAGTTCAGCTGACCTCATAAAAGGACTGCTTCACCCTAGAGTGAAAGTGGGCAATGAGTACATTGTCAAAGGACAGACAGTTGAACAGGTCAGTTTGGTCAGTAAATGTTGAATTAGTATCCATGCTATTTAATTTCACCAAGCAGTGAGAGTATTTGTGCTTTTGTGTCATGACAGGTGACCTATGCTGTTGGTGCTTTGGCCAAAGCCACGTATGACCGCATGTTTAAATGGCTGGTGAGCAGAATCAATAAAACCCTATACACGGCCATTCCCCGTCAGTTCTTCATAGGAGTGCTGGACATAGCAGGCTTTGAGATCTTTGAGGTAAGTCAGTTTGAATGTTTGTAAATTGCTTGTATATTGCTTTGCATCACTCCTTACCACTGTCAGCACATCAGATGTGGATCTTAAAGACACAAGATACAAAATTAGGGCTGAGTAAAAATATGGATTTTCTCCATTAATCGCAAATTTCATTTGATTGACACAATTTTGATTCTTAAAAGCTCTTTTTTTACCCTGTGGAAGTGGTTCCTGCACCACGTTTCAATGATTCATTGACTCTTATGTACTGGTTCTTGGTAGTGAATCAAAAATATGCATTGCAAACAATGTAGTCCAAATCACAAACAAATTACTCTTTTGAGTCAGTCTATTTAATGATAAAGTTGATGTACTTGAAAAGCTACTTATAGTCAGTAGAATGTCTGTTGGAAACCATCAAAATAAAGTGTTAGCAGATATTAAGCAGACTGTCTACTAATATTCTACTGACTTGTAGCTGACATGAAGTTGCAAAGTTACTTATAGTTAGTAGAATGAATGTCTAAAGTGAACTATAACATTAAATTACAATCAGATTGAATCGTGAATTTAGAACTGATTCAGGAAATGTACACTGATACCCACACATATACATTATTCAGCACTCATTGTACCTTATTTTAAAAAACTCTTTCTATTCTATTTCCCTGAACAGTTCAACAACTTTGAGCAAATGTGCATCAACTTCACCAATGAGAAACTGCAACAGTTTTTCAACCATCACATGTTCATCCTAGAACAGGAGGAGTACAAGACTGAGGGCATAGAGTGGACTTTCATAGACTTTGGATTAGACCTGCAAGCCTGCATTGACCTCATTGAGAAGGTTAATATAGAATTACATGCAACTCTGTGAAAGCATGTGTAAGTTAGTATAAGATAATACTAAGCAACTCTAGCTGTTACATCCTTCTTGTGTTGTTTGCAGCCGTTGGGTATACTGTCTATTCTGGAAGAGGAGTGCATGTTCCCTAAATCCACAGAGAGCAGCTTCAAAGCTAAACTCTACGATAATCACCTTGGCAAGTCTCCCAACTTCCTGAAACCGAGGCCAGACAAAAAACGCAAATATGACACTCACTTTGAGCTGGTGCACTACGCTGGAGTGGTGAGTGAAAATAACATCATATTCACAGACATATTTACCATAGCATACAATAATAGACTCTTTATAAGCCGCATTACTGGAGCCATTGGAATTTGTTAAGCAATTTACAGTATGCAATGCCGCCATAGAATGGCACCATTTAAGTAACGGGGATTGTCTGGAGCAAGCTGAGGTTAAGTGCCTTGCTTAATGGCACAATGGTGATAGCTCAAGAGTGGCAAAGGATAAATCACTTGATCACTGTAATTATCTTAACATATAATATAAATTCACATGCATGTATGTTGTAAAGGTGCCGTACAACATCAATGGATGGCTTGACAAAAACAGAGATCCTCTAAATGAAACAGTGGTGGGAATCTTCCAGAGATCGTCCAACAAGTTAATGGCAATCCTCTTCGAGAACTTCATCAGTTTAGATTCAGGTGTATATTAATACAACTGATATTAAAAAGATGATTCCAGTTGGCCAGATTGTACTGAGGTGTTTTACACGTATTGTTACAGGTACAGAAGCAAAGCCGGGGGGCAGAGAGAAGAGGAAGAAAGGTGCTTCATTCCAAACAGTGTCCCAGCTGCATAAGGTGGGTAAGAGTGAGGAGATACGGAGGAGAGATCATGTATTTTCTATAGGTATACTGTGTGATATCAAATGACGCTATATTTAAATGCACCAGAAAAGCAACTTTTCACTTCTTTAAAAATCTGCAAATGTTAGATATTGGAAATGGTGTTGGAAAGTGAGCCAGTTAAGACTTGCAGTGATGTTTAGGTAATCTGACCCATGAACATCACTTTAAGTCTGTGCTGGCTCAGCTTTCACCAGCTGCAGATGCAAAGACGCAGGTAAGATCTGACCCAGTAGTTGCAAGCATGGAGACTGTGAGCTGATTTCAAATTTGTTTAAATCTTATCATGTTGCATAATGACCTTTCCTTCTATATCACTCTAGGAGAATCTAAACAAGTTGATGACTAATTTGAGAAGCACTCAGCCTCATTTTGTGCGCTGCATTATCCCCAATGAGTCAAAGACCCCAGGTACAAAAAATTCAGTGTTGAGGATAAAACCATTTGTTATGCTATAAGATCTCCATAAACCAACCGTAAACACACCATCAGTCTTCAGTTTCTGTTCTTGTTTCTGATAGGGATGATGGAGCCATTTCTGGTTCTGCACCAGCTTCGCTGCAATGGTGTTCTTGAAGGAATCCGCATTTGCAGGAAGGGATTTCCCAACCGGATTCTCTATGCGGAGTTCAAACAGCGGTGAGTTTTTCTTCATAGGTCACACTTGTAATTAGGGGCACAAGAGACTGGATAATGCTGGAATGACAGGAAGATTATTTTAGTGAATGGTAATTAAATGAAGATTTAACACAGGTAATGCATTCTGGGGATGTAGTGTAGAGTATAATATCTATCTATCTATCTATCTCTTTGATTTTCACTACTTTAATTCTACTTTCTTGTATTAAAATTTAACAATTTAAAAGCCATTCTCAAGGAAATTTTGAATGGTGCACAACCCCAATAGAAAGGTGAATAAAGATATTTAACTAAACCATCATTATTTACCAGCTACCGTATCCTGAACCCTTTGGCCATCCCAGAGGACACATATGTGGACAGCAGGAAAGCTGTAGAAAAGTTGCTTGGGTCTCTGGATATCGACCACACACAGTACAAGTTTGGCCACAGCAAGGTTCATGAAATTGTTCTCTTTCACTCTTATCATGCGCACTACTGTATTTTCAGTTACTTAAAACTCATCCTAGGCTACACTGACCTGTGAATCTGTCCTCCTTCAGGTTTTCTTTAAGGCGGGACTTCTTGGCCATCTGGAGGACATGAGAGACGAACGTCTGTCTAAGATCCTCACCTTGCTGCAGGCCTTCTGCAGGGGAAAACTCATGCAAATGGAGCGCAGAAGGATGATGAAAGAGAAGTATGTGCTATTTGGATGTCCAAACCATGACAATAGTCATAAAGCATCTAAATAGCCAAAGGCAAATAGTTTTGCTGTTACTCACTGACTGAAAAAGGTGTCAGATTGCAGATATCGCATCCTTAAGCCCTTTCTAAACATGTCGATAAACTGTTGAGAGTGTGTGTAGGCCTATGAGCCTGTAAATCTATGGGAGGAATGTCTGAAGTGTATGCAGACTATGTTGTGGCGTGTGTCTGGCGTGTGTCTGTTTGTTTTGTGTGTGTGTGTGTGTGTGTGTGTGTGTGGTCACTACAGAAAAAGCCAGTTAAACCCCCTCCACCCAAAATGGCATTTACAAAAGCAGGTGTGGAGGTGGGTCATATATCCCGCAAACAGCGCACATACCAGTTGTTGACGGTTCCTTACCAGAGTGCCCCCTCCGATCTTTAATATAAATAACCTTCTTTTGTCCAGAATGTATATAGCTGGGAGAAGGCTGAAAACTGCTGAAATGCCATCCCAGGTGACAGGACATTAAGTCCTCTTGTTTCTTCAGAAGGGTTCAGCTTTAGATAATCAACAACCTCTGCCTGACCTTTGACTGTTCCTGATTGTGTTGCCGCTTCAGCAACGCGGAATTGATTTACTCTTTAGGCATGCTCAGTATCACAGTGGGATTACTGATTTAGAACACACGAAACAATGGCGTGTGGCAGCCTGGCCCTATTTGGTGCTAGACATACTGAGCTAATTTAGAACAACAGGGGCAGGGAGTTTGAGGTGCAGGCTACAAAATGGATACGGGTTCTTTTATCCTTGGACACAAGGAGTTTTGAGAGAGTGTAAAAGGCTTCATCTTGATCCTCTTACAGTATGTATTAAAGATGTCCTGAGCTGATCTGAAGGATCATTATTGGGGCCGATTAAGCATTTTTTTTATTGATCGTATCGGCTATCCTAAGCCTGATCCTTAATTTTACATCAGCTGTCACGCTGGTGCCGTGCAGTAGGTAGCGGAATGCATCCAAGTGGGTTTGCCAACCATCATTAAAGCTCAAATGTGTGTGTGCATGATATATATACATATACATATTTATTTATTTATAAATATGTATATAATTACTTTAGTAATTGTTACATTGGAGTTACTCTAGTGATAAATGCCCCTTTTTTTACATTTGAGCCCCTGCCCCTGAGAAACTCTCTACACAGCCCTGTATATATTGGATTGATTTGAGTGTACTTTAAGTGTGCACCAAGTACTAGGAAATTACAAGTATAGGATCTGGACATGCTATCTGCAGATACTCGATATTCATTGACTCGGATCGGTTTGGGGGCACAACAAACTTGTTTGGGACATTCCTAGTATGTATCTTATACTGAAACATTGTAAAGTATTTACCCAATGTTTTGTGTAGTCCAAAATATTTCCTAGACAACTCCATATATACCAGCACCAGGCTCAATGACATTATGCAAATTTTTCATGGATCTATTTATTTAAAAATATATATGTTTAACATGCAAGTCATACACACATTGACTTGAATACAGCACCTCTACGATGAAAATTAGGGGACATAAAATTTCATTTTTTATATATATATATATATATAAATGAAGAAAATGTATCAAGAAAATGAAGGAAAAATGCTTCATTCTAAAAACAGTAAATACTTTTTGAAGAAAGGGTTGTGGTGCACCCAACATGCAGGTTAAAAGTTATGAGTGCACCCAACATACAGGTTAAAAGGTTAAAAGTTATTTTATTGATTAGTAATTCGTTTTTTGTTAATTGTTTTACCTTGAAATAATCTATATATAATGATTAAGATGTACACTCACATGTACTTAGATGTAAGGAAGATGTGTTATATTTTACTTTATGATTAAACAAGATGACATTTTTGGGATCAGTATATTTAAACTTTTTTTTTTAATGGTATAAAAGTTTTTAGAACCATATGAAACCAACATATAAAGAGTACATTTCTGAGAACTTTGCATATGTGTTTAAACACGATTTTTCCTTTTCTTTATCGTGGATAGTCATATACAGTATGTCATTGATCCACTATCTGATTATCTTCACTCAGGGAAGCTCTGATGGTGATTCAGTGGAACATCCGTGCCTTTTACGCAGTCAAGAACTGGCCATGGATGTGTCTGTTCTTCAAGATCAAACCCCTGCTGAGGAGCGCAGCTACAGAGAAGGAGCTGGCTACACTAAAGGAGGAGTTCCAGAAGCTAAAGGAGGCTCTTGAGAGGTCTGAGGTGAAGAGGAAGGAGTTTGAGGAGAAACAGATCTCTTTGGTGCAAGAGAAAAATGACCTCTCCTTACAACTACAAGCGGTGAGTGCAAGAGTGGATCATACCAATGAAACAAGAAGTTAAGATTCAGAATCACAGTTAATAGCAATCATATTTTACTTGCTTTTATGCATCAAACACTAGTCAAAGGAAAGATGGAAAGAATTCATCTTTACATTCTGACCCCAGGAGCAGGATAATCTGGCTGATGCTGAAGACCGCTGTAACCTGCTGATCAAGGCTAAGATCCAGATGGAGGGGAAAATTAAGGAGCTGATGGAGAGGCTGGAGGATGAAGAGGAGGTTAATGCCACCATCCTGGCCAAGAGACGCAAACTTGAGGATGAGTGTATTGAGCTGAAAAAAGACCTGGATGACCTGGAGATTACTTTGGCCAAGGTGGAGAAGGAAAAGCATGCCACTGAGAACAAGGTAACACTGATCCGTTCATGGATGGGGCAATGTGGTCTACGTTAGTTCCTCTAATGCACTGATTAACTACCTAGTTCTCTCTGGTTGACTCAGGTGAAAAACTTGGTGGAGGAAATGGCTGTATTGGATGAATCCATCCTGAGGCTGACTAAAGAGAAGAAAGCCCTCCAGGATGCACATCAGCAGGCTCTGGAAGACCTGCAGACTGAGGAGAACAAAGTGAACATGCTGTCCAAGGCCAAGATCAAACTTGAGCAGCAGGTGGATGATGTGAGTATAAAGTGGGCTCAGTAAAACCCTATGAGACAAACTCTGTAGCAATCCGAAACTCCTTATTCACAGCACAGTGGAAATGAAAAGCTTATTAGTCTACACAATGGTTGAGTAATACATTTCTCATTGTTTATTATTATGTGTTAACTGGAACAGTTAGAGGGCTCTTTGGAGCAAGAGAAGAAAGTGCGTATGGATCTGGAGCGAGTGAAGCGAAAGCTTGAGGCCGATCTGAAGCTTTCCATGGAGTCATCCATGGATTTGGAGAACAACAAACAGCAGCTAGAGGACAGACTAAAGAAGTGAGATTTTACAAGCATTAGACAGTCGTCGTCATGTTAAATGGAGGTACTGTGCTACAAAAATGCTGTAAGATTATGTTCTCTAATGAAATCTGTACTTGGTCTTTTCTGTAGGAAAGACCTTGAAATGGTTCAGATAGGTGCAAAGATTGAAGAGGAGCAAGCCTTGGTTATTCAACTACAGAAGAAAATAAAAGAATTACAGGTAAAGTAATTATTTGGCTACTGACCGAACATTACGTGTTTGCATAATGAGTTATTAATCTAACAGTATTATGGCAAACTGTTTACAGACCCGTATAGAAGAGCTTGAGGAGGAACTTGAGGCTGAAAGAGCAGCTCGAATAAAGTCAGACAAACAACGCAGTGATGTTTCAAGGGAACTGGAAGAGCTGAGTGAACGTCTGGAGGAAGCAGGAGGTGCTACCGCTGCCCAGATCGAGATGAACAAGAAACGAGAGGCTGACTTTTTAAAGATGCGAAGAGATCTTGAAGAAGCCTCTCTGCATCATGAAACCACCATGGCCATGCTACGGAGAAAGCATGCGGACACTGTGGCTGAGATGGGGGAGCAATTGGACAACCTGCAGAGGGTCAAACAGAGGCTGGAAAAGGAAAAGGCAGAAGCCAGAATGGAGTCTGAAGATTTGGCGTCTAACCTTGAACATCTCTCCAGAGCCAAAGTAAAACATCTCAATATGCTTAACATGGTTTCTGAGATTCATAATGCCTTTATGTTACTATTCATAGTTTATATTATATATACAGTACCAAATGAACTGTGAGGGAATTAACAAAGAGACTGATGTTTGCAGGCCACAACAGAGAAAATGTGCAGGATGTACGAGGACCAGATGAACGAGTCTAGAACCAAGGCGGAGGAACTCCAGAGGCAGCTAATGGATGTCACCTCTCAAAAAGCACGGGCCCAGACAGAAAGTGGTCAGTGTCCTACACTTTGAAAAGGAATAAAGATCAGGAGCTGGAAATATATTATACATTATGATTGAAAGTGTCCTATAGACAATACGATTCACATTTTTTCTTAGAAACAAGTGCCAACACAGAGATCAAATAATTTAAGAACAAGTAACTGGCACTTGGTAAAGTACCAACGGATGTTCCCTCTTTTCACTCTTACAATTATCAGCCGAGGTCAGCCGCAGACTGGAAGAGAGAGAGGTTCTGGTCATGCAACTGCAGCGAACAAAGAGTGGTCTCACCCAGACCATGGAGGAGATGAAGAAACAGCTAGAAGAAGAATGCCAAGTGAGCCTGATTTTAGATATATTGGATGCATTGTGCCATAACTATTAGGGCAGTCAGTCAATTACAGTTTCTAACCACAATAAATCACATATCAATGTTTGCTGAAGAAAGAGACATAAAGTATTACGTTATAGTGGCAGACATTTAATGCATTTAATTGCTCAAAAGTGACACTAAAGACTGGAGTAATGGCTGCTGAAAAATTCAGTTTAGCCATCACTGGAACATTTTTTATTTTAAATTATATTAAAATAGAAAATAGTTATTTTAAACTAAAACCATTTCACAATATTACTGTTTTTACTGTATTTGATCAAATAAATGCAGCTTTGGAGAGCATAAGAGACTTCTTAAAAACTCTTAATGACCCCAAACGTTTCACTGGTAGTGTTTATATATTCAATATATTCATCTCAAGTGAATCACATTTAATATTATATTGTGTTTGTGTCTTTGTGCCAGGCAAAGAACAGTTTAGCTCATGCGGTACAGTCATCCAGGCATGATTGTGAGCTCTTGAGAGAGCAGTTTGAGGAGGAGCAGGAGGCCAAATCCGAGTTGCAGCGTGCTCTGTCTAAAGCCAATGCGGAGATTGCACAGTGGAGGACAAAGTATGAGACTGATGCCATTCAGAGGACCGATGAACTAGAGGATGCCAAGTAAGAGACCACTCTGTCATCAGCCAATGTAACATAGGGTCTTGTTCACTTATCAAAAAGAATGACTCTTTTATTTAAAAAGCTGATTTATC
The DNA here is from genome assembly GCF_964197995.2 of Scardinius erythrophthalmus. Lineage (NCBI taxonomy): Eukaryota > Metazoa > Chordata > Actinopteri > Cypriniformes > Leuciscidae > Scardinius > Scardinius erythrophthalmus. The sequence goes on from NC_138235.1 coordinate 22,297,345, forward strand.
TGTCTTCAGGAAGAAGCTGGTTGCACGGCTCCAGAGTTCTGAGGAGGCAGTGGAAGCTTCCAATGCCAAATGTGCCTCGCTGGAAAAGACCAAGCACCGTCTGCAGACTGAGATTGAGGACTTGATGGTTGACCTGGAACGCTCTAATGCTGTGGCTGTTGTGCTGGACAAAAAGCAACGCAATTTTGATAAGGTCAGGACAAAAAAGTACATTTAAATATTTAATTTAATCAGAAGTAAAGATAGGCATTGTTCTTATTCATTTTCTACTACCACCTATTTTTATTATTATTATGTCCAGGTGCTGTCTGAGTGGAGGCAGAAGTTTGAGGAGACACAGGCCGAGCTGGAAGGCTCTCAGAAAGAGTCCCGCAGTCTCGGCACAGAGCTCTTTAAACTCAAAAACTCCTATGAAGAAGCCCTTGACCAGCTGGAGACGATCAAAAGGGAAAACAAGAACCTGCAGGGTACAAAGACTGTACATAGACTTTAGGAAAGAATATATCTGTGAAATTGCACACATTTATATTAATCAAGAGAGGTTATATTTTGGTCCAGAATGTTTTTCAAAATGAGCCTTACCTGACCTTTGTTTTGCAGAGGAAATCATTGACTTGACTGATCAGATTAGTCAAGGCAACAAGACTATCCATGAGTTTGAACAGATGAAGAAGGTTTTGGACCTTGAGAAGAGTAACATTCAAGCAGCACTGGAGGAGGCTGAGGTGAGGAAGATTACCTGAGATACCAGACTATGCTCACCAACAGACGTTTACTTGGGTGAAAAGCTAATGTGTTGCTAACCCTGTGTGACTCAGGGCACTCTGGAGCACGAGGAGAGTAAAACCCTACGCATCCAGCTGGAACTCAGCCAGACCAGGACTGAGGTTGAAAAGAAACTTGCAGAGAGGGATGAAGAGATTGACAATCTCCGGTAAGAGACTCTTTTATATCTATATAAAAAAAAGTAGACTATTAAAATATCACTATTTAATTAAAACACGTGACTATTTACCTATGCAGTCGAAACCATCAGCGGACTCTGGACACCATGCAGACCACTCTGGAAGCAGAAACCAGGGCCCGTAATGAGGCAGTCAGGGTGAAGAAAAAGATGGAAGGAGATATGAATGAGATGGAGATCCATCTGAACCACGCAAACAGACAGGCTGTGGAGTCTCAAAAAATGGTGCGCAACCTACAGCTTCAAATCAAGGTGAGATGGGAGGGCTGGTTGTAGCAATTGGCAGATTTAAACTACAGAGTAATCTTTAACTACAACTTTAAATAATCTCTAGGGATCGTATTCGTTGATATTGTATAATTGATTGTGCTCAATTCCCTATTTTAACAACTTTAATAAAACTGTTAAATGTAATCTTTAGCAAATCCCAAAATTAATATCCATTTTCATAATGTTGTGATGCCTAAAGCATTTAGTTTTTGAAGTTTTATATTTAATTTACTCAAAATAGAATACATTTTAATATCAGACTTAAAGGGATACTTCACCTCTGGGAAGATGTATGTGTATTTAAAATAGGTCATTTAAGTAGAAGAAATGTGAAGAAATTTTTGAATTTGGAGCTTTCTAGACTGAGAAAAGCCAGAAAATGTATTTTTGGCATATGTGGATGAAAGACAACAACTCCCAGAATGCACTTGCTTCGCTGCCTTAGGAGGCCACGCCTACCGGTAAGAGTGCGCAGTTGTAAACAACAAAGCTAGCCTACGTGATGAGTTTGCGAGGGATTTAGAGATCGTCCAAAATGTCCGGGATTCGGCTTTTGCGTTCTACAGTCGCCATTCATCCTGTTTACTGTGGCGAGCAGGACGAGGCTGACGGTTGCGGGAGAACGGCGCGAGGCCGGTGACGTCATTACTGCGATGCGCCGGGTCTCATCTCTCACGGAGGAGCGGAATTTTTCTTAGCAATGGTAAAACGCACATCAACCGATCACTTGTTTAGCGTTCATGTAAACACTACATTCAAATTCACCAATCGGAATGAATTCAGTTAGATTGAAAGGTGTGCATGTAAACAATGAATGGCGACCGCAGAAAGCAAAAGCTGAATCCCGGACATTTTGAATGATCTCGCCCGCCGGACAAGTCCGGGAAAAGGAGGATGGTTACTTACTCAGCTTTCTCCTACTATTCAGCTTTCTCCACAGAACAAGAGCCTGCTAGCTTAGCTTCCAAAGAAAGACGGCTGACACTGTGTACACTCTGTGAGTGAGATCCCACCCTCTGAAAACATGCGGAACAACGCCTTCTACTGGCTGTAGTCTTTAGCCTCTGTCCAGAAAATCCTCCGATGACGCAAAATGACGATTTTTGCGTCATCGGAGGATTTTTTCCAGACAAAAAATACATAAATCTCTCCTCTCAGGGGGATATGAGGGTGGAAAGCACGGTAATTCGAAAATACTACAGGTTTTCTACTAATACAAAGCTTAATGCTAAATCCTGAAGTAACCCTTTAACATAAAAATAATTACCAGCTAATGGTAATTGGCCAGAATCTTTATATCAGTGCATCCCTTCTAATCTGTATAACATACATTTAAGTGTGTAAAAAGTCAAATGTCAACTGCAATTGTTGTGTCTTCTCAGGAACTGCAAATAGAGTTAGATGATTATGTACATCAGTGTGAGGACCAAAAGGAGCAAGTGGCAGTCACAGAAAGGAGAAACACCCTGCTGACTGCAGAGTTGGAGGAGTTGCGCGCAATGGTGGAACAAACAGACCGCATGCGTAAAGTCGCTGAGCACGAGCTTCTGGAGTCCAGTGAGAGAGTGAACCTGCTGCATGCTCAGGTATGATAAATGAATGAAACAAATGATCAATAATCAAACGTCATGATTTTACCTCACAATCCACTGATCTCTACAGAACACGGCAGTGTTGAACCACAAGAAGAAGCTCGAGGGTGATCTGTCCATGCTATCTGGGGAAGTGGACGACGCTCTGCAGGAGTGTCGAAGTGCTGAAGAGAAGGCGAAGAAGGCCATAACTGATGTGAGTTACTACTGTTTGCAAGTTTTGCATGGGCAGAAAATGTCAGAATCGCATCTAATTTTTCTGATTGCAACAATAAAGCACAACTCTGAAACACTTGTTTTGAGTGTGCTGTTTTATATTGTAACTTGTAACCAAACATATCCATCATTAGGCAGCCATGATGGCGGAGGAGCTGAAGAAGGAGCAGGACACCAGTAGTCACCTGGAGAGGATGAAGAGGAACATGGAGCAGACCATCAAAGACCTGCAGATGCGTCTGGATGAGGCAGAGCAGATTGCTCTCAAGGGAGGAAAGAAACAGATTCAGAAAATGGAAATTCGGGTGAGCAGAAAGAAAAAAAAGTCCATTTGGTCCAGACATAAATATAACATATTTTATGGACTAATCTGTATCTGTGGGAACATTTCAATCATCAGGTGCGGGAGCTAGAGGGAGAGCTGGAGTGTGAGCAGAAGAAGAGTGGAGAGTTCCAAAAAGGATTGCGAAAATATGAGAGGAGGATTAAAGAGCTCACTTACCAGGTATTACTCATGGAGACGTGACGCAACAGAAAAACAGTGTGCCTCATCATCTCCAGCACATCTAAAAGACATTGGGCCCTATCTTGCACCCAGCGCAATTGACTTTGTACACCGACGCATGTATCATTCCTATTTTGCACCCGCGCAAAGCGGACTTTTCCCTCCACAGATGCACGTTGGTAAGTTAGGAAATACACTTGCGCTCCCTGGGCGGTTCAGCGCAAAGAGGAGGCGTGTTCCGGCTCAAACGTTCCTTCATGCTATTTTGCAGGTTTAGAAAACAATTGCGCCACTAACCAGGAAAAAAAGTCAGTGGCGCGTTGCGCATGTTATTCATATGCTATTTTAAGGGCGCATGCTTGGACATAATCAATGTAGCGTGTGCACAACGCGCATACACTTTGATTCTCTCATCTACACAGAAGCAGCAGTTTTCATTTTTGCAAATCATACATTATTACGATAGATAGATACGATAGATAGATTAACCGAAGCTAATTTGGGTGTGTTTCTCCATCCCCAATGTCACTTCTCTCTCTTTTACGGCCGTGACGAGAACGTTGGTCTCCTCGGCTGTGAACCGCTCCTGGCGCGCGCCTGGCAAATCCGCCGTTACAATAGCAATCCGCCATGGAAAATGCGCGTCTGCTCTTAAAGGGAATGTGAGATGACGCTCTGATTGGTTTATTTCACGTTACGCCCAAACCACACCTATGAATAATGAAGCTACTTCAGACCAACCCATTTTAGATTTGCGCCGGGCGCATGAGTCATTTATCCCGCCGGGAAAATAGCAACAGCGCCCAAGACCCGCCCACAAAGTTACTTGCGCTTTGCGCTTGACACTTGCGTTTCAGATCGTTAAAATAGGGCCCTTTGTGTTCTCTGTGCAGACAGAGGAGGACAGGAAAACTCTCCTGAGGATGCAAGACCTGATTGACAAATTACAGGCAAAAGTAAAGAGCTTCAAGAGACAAGCTGAGGATGCCGTACGTATTTTCCATTCCCTTGCAATATCAACTCAGTAATTCAGTTTTACTTTGTTCATCATGTGACTTGTCAAACAATATGGCATTGTCCATTTTTTAAAGATTACAGAGCATTGTATCTCGTTGTTGTATGGCAGGAGGAGCAGGTCAACTGCAACATGACTCGGTTCAAGAAGATCCAGAATGAGCTGGATGAGGCCGAGGAGAGGGCAGATATGGCCGAATCTCAGGTCAACAAGCTGCGTGTGCGCACCCGAGAGACTCATGTTGTCAAGGTAACACAGTAAACTGATCTCAGATACTTGTATAGATAGATCACCCAAAAATGCAACTTCTGTCAATGAATTGGCACAACAAAACTGAACCCAATTAGACAAAAAAACCGGAGACATTTCAAAATATCATCTTTTATGTTCCATAGGAGAAAGTCCTACATAGTCATCAGAAAATGAAAATGACAGAATTTTTATTTTTGGGTGAACTGGCCCTTTAAGAGTGAATAAATGGAAGAAAAAGAAAACTATAAAAGTGAGTCATAACAAACATACCTTTTTGTTCACAGATTGTGGAGTGAAGATGATTAAAGCAGATGATTTTTAAGAGTCGTGTAGCTTGTGACAAGTACCTTTCCTTTCTTTTTTGCTCTTTGTAATATGCTGCAAGACACAGAGGTTTTGGAAATGTTTAATGCTTACTAAAAGTCAACTAAAACTGATTTTTTTTTTTTTTTTTTTTTTTTGCAATTGCAGCCTGCAGAGATAAAATGCTGATTTTCAGATATCAAACACTAGTCTTGAAATGTTTTTTTAAGCGGTCTACATCCTTCTCGGAAGAGGCTCAGGCTGCAGAGCTCATAATTTGCAGTGTTTTGGAAAATCACAGTGTCATTACAGTCCAGCTGAAGAACAGCTCAGGAAGACAGTTGTGTTCCTGTACCCTTCTGATTTTAAACCGGACTGAGTTGAAGACCACAGTGTATTTGAAAAGCTATTTGGACATGATAAATAAACAGCACCTAAATGGAAATGTTTGCATGATCATGTCAAGTTGCACAGGAATTAATTTGGAATAAAAATTTTAAGAATGCGTTTCTCTTGTTTTTCTGGTCTAACTCAACCTGCATCACCAAATAATATGCCAAACCCATGCTTTCAATTTCAACAAAGTGGGATAATTGATCACTTTATGTTCTTTCAAGGGATGCAAACTGAAAGGGTGAAAGTTGAGTCTCACGGTTGTTCTCCTAGAATTTTTTCATAGCTTATAATGCTGATTTCAAATTAAGAAATAGTTCAAATATTTAAAATATAACATTATGTAGCATCTGTGAAGAAAAGAAGAAAAAAAAGTGAATCGGCTACCAAAAACTGTATGAAGTAAAACCAGCAAAACAGTCAAGCCTAACCAGACTAGAGATTAGTTCATCTGTGTAAGGCGAGACATACAGGCAAAAACAGTTTTTTTCATGCACTGGTCAACATTCAAAATACACTTTTAAGTGTTTATTTTATTGCACTTTATCTATTTGCAGATTGTAATTGCAATACCTACCTTTTAGTCGAGTCCCAAAATAGATAAATAGCCCTGGATAAGATGCAGTAGGCATTTTTGAGGAAAAGTACTTCAAGTCTTGTTTCTTTATGATTTTTAGGTGCTGAATCCATTTCTGCCGTATAACAAGTTGTAAACATCACTGTTTTGGCATAAACAATAAAAACAAAATGGCTGCCAAAAAATTTTTTTTTAATGCATTTATTGCAGTTTAAACATTAAACATTAGAACTAAACTATGCATTCTCAGAATATTTAAACATGTAAACAATGAAAAAACAACATTAACATGAAAGGGACAGTTTTTAATGGCTGCTGGAATTATGCCAAGGTACACTGGGAAGCATATATCAGTGGAAATATGCAATTATGCCCAGCCCGAAGGGGGGGGACTTGGAATACACATGACCCCAGGGGGCTGCATATTGAGAATCACTGAGGTGTCCAGCCACAGTTGGAATATTTCAAACCCAGGGGTGGCAAGGTGGCTTGCCGAGGGAAAGACACATGCTCAGAGAGGCTTACAGTGGAATACACACGTGGGGGTCGCCCAGAGGCCGTTTTAGGTGTCGCCCAGCCTGCAGCTCTACAGATGTCTGTTAGCGAGGCGCCATGTGCTAGAGCCCAAGAGGATGCCACACCAAGGGGGCATGGTCAACCTTGCTGCTGGTAAGCAATGGCGTCTACCATGACAGACAAAGAGCTGGTCTGAAGTCCTGAAACACTGCGTTCTGTCTACATAAGCACGGAGGGCGCGTACTGGACAGAGCAGTGCCAAGGCTGGGTCTGCCTCCTCCGAGGGCAGGGCTTGCAGGTTTACCACCTGGTCTTGAAAGGGTGTGGTGGGAACCTTGGGCACATATCCAGGCCGGGGTCTCAGGATCACGTGAGAGTTAGCTGGTCCAAATTCCAGGCACGCTTCGTCAACCGAAATTGCCTGCAGGTCCCCAACCCTCTTGATGGAGGCCAATGCAACCAGGAGCACTGTCTTCATTGACAGGAACTTAAGCTCCACTGATTGCAGAGGCTCAAAGGGAGCACACTCTGCAGAGCAGTTAAAACCACTGAGAAGTCCCAAAAGGGTATGAGAGGAGGGCGAGGAGGATTCAGTCTCCTCACTCCCCTCAGGAACCTGATGATCAGGTCGTGCTTTCCAATGGACTTACCTTCAACTGCGTCGTGATGTGCGGCAATGGCGGCACCATACACTTTCAGGGTGGAGGGAGACAGCGTTCGCTCCAACCCTTCTTGCAGGAAGGAAAGCACGACATTGATCCACTTTCGTGGGTTCTTGAAGTTTAGAAGAACACCAGTTGATGAAGAGGTTCCACTTCAACGCATAGGCATGTCTCGTGGTTGATGCTCTAGCATAAGTGATGGTAGCCACCACCGCTGGTGGTAGGGTACTCAAATAGGGTGCCATAGGGTGCCCCGTCCCTGAGAAAGCAGGTTCTTTCTCAGAGGAATTGGATAGAATTTGGGAGGTGCTGTCGCGATGAGTACTAGTTCTGGGAACCAGGTGCGGTTGTGCCAATAGGCGGGAACCAAAATTACCTGCTCCTCTTCCTCCCTGATCTTGCGCAAGAAGGCTCACTGGGGGAAACGCATACTTGCAGAGGCCCCACGGCCAGCTGTGCGCCAGTGCATCCGTGCCGAGCGTGCCCTCGGTCAGAGAATAAAACTGGTCGCTGTGGGACGAGTCGTAGGAGGCAAACAGATCTACCTGTGCGTCCCCGAACTGATCCCAAATCAGCTGAACCGGTTCAGGTCTCCCGGGATATAAATGGCTCGAAGCGACCTCAGATGCTTCTGACTCTATGTGAGGAGGTGGCGGGCGAGTTGCGACATACGGCGGGAGCACAGACCACCTTGTCGGTTGATGTACGCTACTGTCGTGGTATTGTCTGATCGGACTAATACGTGCTGACCCCTGCCCTGAGCAACGCACAGAAGAGGTGCGGGGCAAGACGTACAGCCTGCAACTCGAGGCAATTGACATGCCAAAGGCGCTGGGGTCTTGTCCTGGAGCCCGCAGCAGAATGTCCATTGCACATGGCACCCCAGCCCATTGTGGAGGCATCTGTTGATACAACATAATGCCAGGAAACTCGTTCTATGGGCACTCCAGCCCTTAGAAAACTGAGGTTTGTCCACGGGGTGAAGGTCTGACGGCAGGTCGAAGTCACTGGGACTCGGAGCGTGCCGTGTTGCCATGCCCACCTCGGGACTTGATCGCGAAGCCAAAGCTGAAGCGGTCTCATATGAAGCAACCCGAGCGGCGTTACTGCGGCTGCGGATGCCATATGCCCCAGGAGCCTCTGAAATAGTTTCAGTGGAACTGCACTCTTGTCCTCGAACTGACGAAGGCAAGTCAGCAGTGACTGCGCGCGCTCGCTCGTAAGCTGCGAGCACATGGCGACCGAGTCGATTTCCATACCGAGAAAAGAGATCCTCTGCACGGGGCAGAGTTTGCTCTTCTCCCAGTTGACCCAAAGGCCCAGACGAGCTAGGTGCCGGAGCACTAGGTCCCTGTGTTCGCAAACCTTGTCTCGAGAGTGAGCTAGGATCATCCAGTCATCGAGAGGAACAAGGGCTGCCTCGACAACCTTCGTGAAGACGCGAGGAGACAGGGCTAGCCCGAAAGGGAGAACCACGTACTGGTATGCCTGCCCCTCGGATTATATATATATATATATAATCCGAGGGGCAGGCATACCAGTACGTGGTTCTCCCTTTCGGGCTAACCCTGTCTCCTCGCCTCTATATATATATATATATATATATATATATACACACTGGTATGCCTCATTTGCATATGTAAACATGACATTTCAGAAAACTTGTAATACAAAAAATGTCTGTCTCTATGTAAGTGAAAAACTGGAAAGGTTTTATGGTGATATCTATAACTTAAAAATTGAAAGAGATTTCTAAAATTCCCTCTTAAAAAAAAAAAAAAAAAACCTTAAGACTATGTCAACAAAATAAAACATTTTGAACCTGGCATTATCCAATGCTCAGATTTCTGTTCTGGAAATGTATGCAAATGAGTGCATATTTAATCAGATTAAAACATACAATTAGCATATTTTAACATAAAATTGCAGAAAATTTGTTATGCAAATAATGTTTGCAATTCTTAATGTAATCAATCTACTGTGAAAGTGTAATATTTTTTTTTTACCCTATTCATCCGTGGAGTCTCGCTTGAGGCAAAGCTATTTTCGTAAATCTGACAACAAAACAATTATTAGTTCCAACACACTTATAATGAAATTATAAAGGGAGAGTTGATAGGGAGAAAGATGACGTAAGAAAATCATCTTTTTAGAACTAATGAATCGAACAGCCAGTTATATAGCCTACGCATTGCATACATGCAATGAACATGTTAATATCAGCTATTTAGTAGGCCTATGTTGTTGTTAATATTATTTTGTACTAAATTTAATCTAACAAATAAATGTAACTTACTGAATAAAAAGAAAATCGCCTCAGAAAACGCGCCATTTCTGTCTGTTCGCAACGCAAATATCTGCCAACTAAGCGGCGATAATTCCGTCAACGGAACTGGCAAACATGGTTGGCTAACGATACGTTTGGGAAACGCATCCCAGGTTTGGATAAGGAAAAAACGAGTTCAAAATAGCAACACTTTTTCTGTAAGAGGTAGGGGAGTGATGTTTATAAATTAAGGAAAGAAGAATTGCTTGGTTCATTTCACTAAGCAATACAAAAATCATAGATTTACATAAAATCTAAAGAAAGCCAAACTGCAACTTGCCTTAAAAAATAAATGAAATAAAAAACATTACAAAAAATAATTAATCTCACATACTGTATGAGGTCCCCTGATTGAAAATACGCAGTATCTAATACTGTACCCAGACAGAAACATGCTTGTGATAAAACAATTCTTTATTTTCTTTTGTGTCGTCACTCGGTAATTCAGGGGTTAAAAGTTCAATTTTGAAGTAAGAACTACGTACATAACATACATAAATATACAGGCAGTATGTAAACTAAGCCAACCACCAACATTAGACATTAGGATGTCCCTGAATGAAACAGCCTTTTTTGCAGTGAGGGACAATGGGCAGTGAGACTCTTCCTGACTACTTTCAGGAGTTTGTCCGGATGTGTCACTGACAACTCGACCCACAGGAGGCAAGAGAGATCAGCAGTAGAGAACAAGGCAGCTGTAACTCTACAAACCAGACTATAGTGCCATTGCAAACACACACACACTATACACACCTCTAAAGTGGCATTACATATTCCCAAGCACATTCATTTCACATTTAATACTGTGAGCCAGCGCGCACACACACACACACACACACACACACACATTCATGCGGTTGAACAAGCAGATCAATAACCTCAGTGCCATGAATAGCCAGATACACTTGCACCCACATACTCATAACTTCACACATACACACTATTCTGTAATGCATCTGAATGGAAGATGTCTTATAAATGTATTTAGGCATGATGTAATTATGATGTAAAGAGAGTCCTCTCATTCTCTATAGTCACAGCTCCATGAAGTCTCTGTCCAGGTCCATGTAGGCTTCATCAATGTAGCTGGCAATGGCACATTGTGAGCCTCTACCAGAACCCAGCAGCACTGATACTGTCTCCTTCCAGTAGGTGAAGGGAATACAAGAACTCTGTAGAGAAAGAGATACAAAAGGTAATGCCTTATGAACCCACATCTATGACAGAAAGTCTGCGTTTGGTCAATCAAGCGGAGCTCACGTTCTCCAGGCAGGTGCTGTCCTTGTCCTTGTTGAGGTAGTGGTGCTGCCAAAAGCGCAGCAGGTTGTGGAAGTTGTTGAGCAGGCAGCCGGGGTATTTCTCTGCATATTCCTTCTCTCGCAGAGCACTCAGGTAGAAAGGCAACTTCCCCCGCCTCCGCGCAAGCATCAGAATCACCAGACTGGTGTTTAGACAGCTCACGTTCTCCTGTGATTGGTCAAAACCACAGCAATAGGTTTTAAGGGTCAATGATATTTAATAAAAAAATTGAGTTCAAGAATTAGAAATGTAATCTTTGTATTCATGTTGGTTTATTTTGTAACTTTCAGGAGGTTTACTCATTTTTCATGATATTTTATCAATTTGATAAGAAAATCTTATTTTCCTGATTAATATTGACATGTTTCTTTGGTAACTGATTCAGCAGACTTGCTGGAACATTATATCTTCAATGAAGATTACCCCTCCCCGTGTTAATATTGGCACTCGTGCCATAGGTTGCAAAAAATTACATTTTATAACTTGCCTGAGTGAGGGTTTGTACATTGATGATGCTGATCAGTCTATAAAGGTAGAACAACCTGTTTTCCACTTGAGCCATGTAGGACAAGAGGCGACATTCTGAAAACACTTCAACCACTGAGAAAAAGAGACAAAGAAACACATTTAAAACATGTCTCGTCTTTCATCCATCTCTCCATTAATCGTTCAATCACTTGAGTCAAACCTTTTATGTCTTCAGTCTGGCTCTCAAACCGGTCCAGAGACAGGACGATACATCGCACCAGCATGTTAGAGTCCACCAGAGAGCTGTTGATCTGAGTCAGGAACGTCTGAAACTGAGGTGTCAAAGACAGATTTGAGATCTACTGATTCACTTCAGTGTGTGTGCCACAAGAAAAATCAAGAAAGATCTGACTCTAAGCCCACCTTCTCCTCAGTGTTGACGTATTTGTTAAATCTTTTGAAGGCATCAATGTTGAACTTCATGAGCTCACCAAGTAGGTCAAAGTAGCTCTGAAGGACATCATGTGACTTACAGCCACTGTCAATTATGCAATATAGAATGTGCTGAAAGAAAAAAATTATGAGACAGCTTAATTGACTGTTATTAACTGTAGACTACCATTCAAACGTCAGTACGTTTTTTGAAAGCAGTCTCTTATTCTCTCCACGGCTTCACTTTTAATCTTTGAAAATTGAAAATCAGTGTTTCAATATTAAAGTAAAAAAACAGTAATATTGTGAAATATTATTACAATTTAAAATAACATATTTATCTGGATTCTTTGAAGAAACTTCAAAAGAACAGCATTTATTTGAAACTGTCACTTTTGATCAATTTCATGCACCCTTACTGAATACAATTATTAATTTCTTTCAAAAAACAGTAGAGTGTGTAAATGGATTCATCACACATTGTGTTTACCTCTAACAAGCCTCTTCTGAGAAGGAAAACTTGATCGGCATAAGATGGCGTTCCTCTCAGAAAACTCTCCACTGCTCTTGCCTGCCAAAACCTGAAGTGAGTTGTGAAAAAGACATGGAGAAATGTCATGTGACCAGTCAAACTCAAAACACAAGATGTGGAAGGAAACATTACGAATGCAACTTAGATCTCACCTGAATGAAGAATCAATTGGCTCTTTCTTCATTACAGAGATTAACCGTGTAAGAATACCTTTTTTACCATCACACACAAGGTTCCTGCAAAACAATGAACTAAAGTTAATGTAAACCAATTAATCAGCAGCTCAAAACATGAGAATAAGGAAGCACTAAAGTATATGATATGAAAAGGGTCCCCATGCCTGTCTGTGTTATTCAGTGCATCCATTTCAAAGATGTTCGCACTCAGGTAGATCTCACTCAGTTCATTCAGCTCCAGTCCACTTAGAAGAAGGTACTTATTCCTGTGATCAATAAATAGATGGTTTAATATAAGTTGAGTATATGCTAAGAAATGTAGAAATATTGAGTCTAACATTCCCTGTTCCTTGCATCTCGGTGTTATACTCACTCATGGTGGTCACTGAAGCTCTGCAGCAGCCTGAGGAACTGGATCTTGAAAGAGATCTCCTGATGTGCAGGAGAAAAGAGGTGTATTGTCATCTGTATGTAAGAGTCATTTAAATAATCCTGAGTAATGAAGGGCTGCTTCTTACTGGACTGCAGTCACAGTTCTGGTTCTGTCGATGTAGGACGTGACCCGATGGCTGCTTCCTCCAGATCAGCTTATCAAACAGGTTATTGAGTCCAGGAATTAACTTGAACTCTGCCAACATTCTGTGAACCTGTGTAACAAGAGTAAAAATATATAATTCAATTCTTTAATATACACTCTCGTTCAAACTTTAGGTTTAAAGGAATTAATACTTAATTCCTTTAAACTTTTTTAAAGGAATTAAGTATTATAAACAAATACGAGTTATTTTAAACAAAACAAAACTGCCATTTTACTGTATTTTTGATCAAATAAATGCAGCATTGGTGAACATAAGAGACTTGACTAGTCAGTTGTTGGATGGCTCATACCATGTCAAATTTATCATTAATATTCAGTCACTTCAATCCCATCACATTACCTGATTTCGCTGTCTGCCCATAAGCATCACACACAGCACATAGAGAACCTCCACTTTGTACATGATCTCGTGCACGATCTTCATAGATTGGGGCAGCCTGTGTCTGAGCGGAGTGGAGGACAGGGAGCTCTCATCAGATGACTCTGAAAGACAGCCAATCAGAGTGGATGAGACCAAGTAACAGGAAAGAATGGCGAGGAATCACAGTTATATAAATAACAGAGCAAGAAAGAGAAGAGGATCTCACCTGTACTGCTCTGCTCCGCTTCCTCAATTGCTAACTGCATGAGAGCATCCAGAACCAGTGCGTTGTCAAGCCAACTATGCCAGTCTTCCAGCTCCAGCCGGGCAGAAGCACCCGCCGCTTCTGTAACTTTTCGTGTGGCGAGCTTACAAAGGCGCTCAATAAAGCCTGGGATATTCAGCAGAGCCACTGCAGACAGATCAGAGCAAGCGTGTGACCACATGACACAACAGAACGCATATTATTATCTTATGGATTAACTGCAGTTGTGTTTTCTAACCCTGGTTGCTCTCAGCGCGTGATGTGCACGTGCTGGTCTTTTGCTGGGTACTGCGGGCCAGGAGAGTGTGTTTGTCATCTACACCAACGTCTGGCTCTGATATGGTGACCGAGAGGATACGACAGAAGTTGGCCAGCTGCTGCTGGTTGAAGCTCTGGACCAGACTAGCCAAGTTGGGAATTTTCTCCAGGTGAATGATTTCCTAAGTTTAAAATAGAAAATAAATGATTTACTACGCTGCTAAGAGACAGAGAGCATTTCTGAATATCATACAAAATACACTTTTAATCTGTGTGATAGCAAAGCTGAATTTTCAGCATCATTACTCCAGTCTTCACAGCAACATGATCCTTCAGAAATTATTCTAATATGCTGATTTGCTGCTCAAGAAACATTTAATATTATCATCATCAGTATTGAAAACAGTTGTGCTGCTTAATATATTTTAAAAAGAAACCATGATAAAAAAAAATTCAGGATTCTTTGACGAATAGAAAGTTCAAAAGAAAAACAGCATTTATTTAAAATAGAAATATTTTGTGACATTACAAATGTCTTTACTGTCACTTTTGATCGATTTAATGCATCCTTGCTGAATAAAATAATTCCTTAAATTTTTTACCGACTGCAAACTTTTAAACAGTAGTGTATATGCATTTGCTTTTACCTTTCGGACACTCAGAATGTCCTCAATAAGAGTGGCAGTTGGTAAGAAAACCTTTTTGTTGGACATGAGAGTGAACAGGAACATGACGAAATCCTCCCTCGCTGCAAGGCTTTTTGTGACGCCCTCTGTCTAACAGACCAAAGCAGAGGCTGTTACTCACAAGGAAACAAGTGAAATAATTCATATCGTAATTATTATTTCTGTCCTTTCAGAGTCATGCATTTTGTAATATACTTACACATATACAGCAGTTGTACAGTCCGCTTAGACAGTCCTTGATGAGATCATCGCTCACTAAAAATAATAAAGCAAACCTTTAATTAAATTGAAAAACATCAAACACTCTCTCTTTCCTAAAAAACAATAAGCAATGAGAAGAGTGGAAATGAGGAAGTTTGGATTTAATATTTAAATAAGCTTACGTATGGGTAGGTCTCCTTGTACTGTGAGCGTTGGCCGCATCAGAATCTCTACAAATAGCTGCAGACAAATGACAAAAGCACTGAGTAACTAACAAATCTGTATACTGTGATTACCAGAATGATAATTACGGTAACAGCCAAACTGGTTCCTTTTCAATTCAAATATTATGATTCCATGAAAGATTTTGTATGTTTTCAAGAGTGTAAAATAGAAATTTCAACATAAATGAAAAACTAAAACTAAACGAAACTAACAGTTACTGAAAAACTAACTGAAATAAAATAATAATTAGTCAAGTCAAGTTTATTTATATAGCGCTTTTCACAATACAGATTGTATCAAAGCAGCTTCACAGTATTAAATTAAAATAATACATCAATGTTTGTTTCTAGTCGAAAACGTCCACGTTTGGTAATGCTGATCAATAGTATTGTTGATTGATTAATTAAATTAAATATCCCCAAATATCCCCAACTGAGCAAGCCAAAGGCAACAGTGGCAAGGAACCGAAAAACTCCATCAGGTGACCTAATGGAGAAAAACCCAGGCTCAGTCGGGGGCCACTTCTCCTCTGGCGTTTATAAACTAGAGGTCAGATTTAACTGTAAGATTAAAAGTATTATATGAATGCCTGGCTGAAGAGATGCGTCTTTAATCTAGTTTTAAACTGGGAGAGCGAGTCTGAGCAACGAACAGTATCAGGAAGACTATTCCAGAGTTTTGGAGCTAAATGTGAAAATGCTCTCCCTCCTTTGGTGGACCTAGATATCCTAGGTATGACCAAAAGCCTCGAATTTAGTGATCTTAAAGAGCGTGATGGATTATAGGGCGATAGAAGATCCGTTAAATAGACTGGAGCTAAGCCGTTTAGGGCTTTATAAGTCAGTAGCAATACCTTGTAGTTAATACGGAACTTTATAGGTAACCAATGTAAGTGATGATAAAATCGGTGTTATATGATCATATTTTCTTGATCTAGTAAGAACTCTAGCGGCTGCATTTTGGACTAACTGTAGCTTGTTTATTGAGGATGCAGGACAACCAGCTAATAAAGCATTATAGTAATCTAGTCTCGAGGTCATGAACGCATGAACTAACTTTTCTGCATCAGAAACTGATAGCATGTTACGTAGCTTAGCAATGTTTCTAAGGTGGAAAAAGGCTGTTCTTGTAACATATGAAATATGATTTTCAAAAGACAGGTTGCAGTCTAATATAACACCCAGGTCTTTTACTGTAGAGGATAAAGTAACAGGACATCCTACTATGTTAAAGTTGTATTGTAAGAGGTTTTGTGGGCGTTTTTTTGAACCGATAAGTAGTACCTCTGTCTTGTCTGTATTTAATAAAAGAAAATTGCGCGTCATCCAATCTTTTATATCTTTAACACACTCTGTCAATTTGGATAATTTAGCGTTTTCATCTGGCCGTGATGAAATATAGATTTGAGTGTCATCAGCATAACAATGGAAACTAATTCAATGTTTCCTTATAATATTTCCAAGTGGCAGCATATATATTGAGAATAACAGAGGGCCTAACACAGATCCCTGCGGCACTCCATAGTTTACTGGAGTTATGATCGATTTTTCTCCATTTAAATAGACAAAATGGTAGCGGTCTGATAAGTATGATCTGAACCAGCTTAATGCTTGTCCTTGAACACCAGTATAATTTTGTAGTCGATCTTAAGAGTATTGTGTGATCTATAGTATCGAACGCAGCACTAAGATCAAGTAAAACTAGTATTGAGATACAGCCTTGGTCAGAAGCTAATAGTAAATCATTTGTGATTTTAACAAGCGCAGTTTCAGTGCTATGATGCGGTCTGAATCCAGACTGAAACTTTTCATAGATGTCATTTTCTTGCAAGAAAGAGCCCAGTTGGGCGGATACAACTTTTTCTAGTATTTTAGACATAAAAGGAAGATTTGAAATGGGTCTATAATTTGCTAGATTATGTGGGTCTAATTGTGGTTTCTTAATGAGAGGTTTTATAACTGCCAGTTTAAATGTTCTTGGAACATGACCTAAAGATAAAGAGAAGTTAATAATATTGAGGAGAGGCTCTTCCACTATAGGTAACACTTATTTCAGTAGTTTAGTGGGTATAGGATCTAATAAACATGTTGTTGTTTTAGATGAGGTGATAAGTTTATTTAACTCTTTTTGTTCTATAGTTGTAAAGCACTGTAATTGTTCTTGTGGGGTGATAATTAAGGCTGAATTATAAGGCGCGAGTGAGGATTGAACGTTTACAATTGTGGTTCTGATGTTTTCTATTTTCTCAGTGAAGAACTTCATGAAATCATTACTACTAAACTGTAACGGAATATTTTGTTCAGGTGACATCTGTTTATTTGTTAGTCTAACCACGGTGTTAAATAAAAACCTAGGATTGTTTTGGTTGTTTTCTATTAGTTTGCCGAGGTGCTCAGCCCTGGCCGCTTTTAGGGCCTTTTTATAACGTGACATACTGTCTTTCCATGCGATTCTAAAGACCTCTAAATTAGTTTGTTTCCATTTACGCTCTAAATTAAGGGTTTCTCTCTTTAGAACATGCATAGTATTGTTGTACCATGGTGTTTAATTTTCTCTCTGACCTTTTTTAATCTAATGGGTGCAACAATATCCAATTTTCCAGAGAGAATGGTGCTCATAGAGCTAGTTAATTCCTCTAGTTCATCTGTTTGTTTGGGTTCACTGAGCAGCTGAGACAGATCAGATAAGCAATTTGAAAAATTATCTATGGTGGATGGAAGGATTGTTCTGCCTGATCGATAACGCGGCACAGCATGATGTATTACAGGAGTACGTAATATGCAAGTTACCATGTGATGGTCAGTGACATCATCACTTTGTGGAATGATATCTATATCAGTTGGATCGGTTCCATGTGATACAATTAAATCGAGTGCATGATTAAAACGATGAGTTGGTCCGGTAACGTTTTGCTTGACCCCAAAGGAGTTTAATAAATCTGTAAACGCAGCCCCTAACGCAGAGGGATGTTTTTCTTACATCTGAGAGCGTAACATTTAGTACAAGTACTTCAAATGAAATAAACTTATAACCGTTTTCTGAGTAACATTGAGAATATCTCTATAGATTGTTGCAACACCGCCGCCACGACCAATCAGACAGGGCTCATGCTTATAGGAGTATCCAGATGGAGTAGACTCATTTAGACCGAAATAATCATTTGGTTTAAGCCAGGTTTCAGTAAGGCAAAGTACATCGAAGCTATTATCTGTGACTGTTTCATTTACAATAACTGCCTTAGGTGTGAGTGATCTAATGTTTAGAAGACCTAGCTTTAGAAAATGTTTTTGTTTACTAATAGCAACATTTTCTGTTTTAATAACAATTAGATTTTTCCTAGATCCTGCAGTAGATTTAATATTTGATCTCACTAAACGAGGAATAGACACAGTTTCTATGCAATGTTCTACACTAGTATTTATATCAGTTAAATTGGTGCAGCAGAGACTATGATTTGGACTTTTGGTTACTAGTCAAAAGGTATTTAACATTTTGGAGATGTTATCCAACAGAAGATCCGCTCCGAATCTGTTTGGGTGTAAGCCATCGGCACGGAAAAGCCTAGGACGCTCCAAAAACAGATTCCAATTATTTACAAAGAGCAGTTTCTGCTCAGTGCACCATGACATTAACCATTCATTTAGCGCGAATAATCTACTAAACTTTTCATGTCCAAGTCAGTACGTGGGAAGCGGTCCTGACACAATGATCGTTGTTTCAGGCGATGTGCAGCGTACCGTATCGATCAGATTCCTGAAGTCTTTTTTCAGAACCTCCGTCTGGCGCAGCCTGATGTCGTTCACTCCCGCGTGCAGGACCACAGTTCCGACGCGCTCGTCACCGTTCAGAATCTCGGGAACGCGAGCAGCGATTTCAGAAACACGAGCACCAGGAAAGCAGTGACTGTGCACCTTACTTTTTACCTAACGTAGCGTGTACGTGCCGAACGATGGAATCGCCGATGATCACAGCATCGCGTTCTGTTTCGCGAAGAGGGGAGAAACGGTTTTGGGTGGATATCTCGAAAACCGGGAGGGTCGGAGAGAGTCTTGGTCTAGACCTGACTCGCGTCTTCCGCTGCGGAACTATCCAGGCTTCGTGGTGGCGTGTTGGAGCCGGAGTGAACGAGACCATGGCTGATCGCGACCTCGGCGCTCGGGACCGATGCTGAGAAACGCACGAGGTCGGAGTCAGCGGGTTAGTAACGTTAATCACTGATTTGTGTGCATCGGCGCGTGATGTTTCAAGAGCTAAACGCCGGTCTCTCAGCTCGGCTTGTCTCACTAAAAGGTTGTGGATCTGTGTCTCAACAGCTTCCAGTTCAGACTGCAGTGCGTGCAGCTCAAATGTGTCCTCACCTGCACCAAAAGGGTAATCTAGGGACTACTTACACCTGATATATTCGCCATTTTAACAGATGGACAGTAAGTTAGCAACGACGCTACCAGTGATAATATTAATATTAATACTAATTTATGACTGAAGTCTTGGATATAATCCGTCTTTGTAGTGGTACGGGTTAGGGCTGTCACTTTTGTGAAAAAATCCTGTTCGATTTTTGAGACATAAGTGTTCATTGAATCGATTGTAAAATCGAAAATTGAAAAATAAAACGCCAAATATGGGCAAATCCACAGACAACTAACAGGCATTAGGACGAACGTAAAGAGGGTGCGCCGCGCCTGACGCGCACAAGTCAGCAATATTTCTGATGATTTATTGGCGTGAAGTTTCGCGCACAATGACTAGTGCAACATTCTCGAAAAGAAATAAGCAGAGTGGACTGCCATAGCAGCATATATGAAAAACATTACCTCATTCTTCAACATGGCTGTGTTTACGATTAGAAATGTCAAACAAATTTCGCCTACGTAGGCGATTGTAGACCATAGCCCGAATCTGTATCTGAATGCATGAGACTGTCTGAATACCGGGAAAATTCACAGTTTTGTAGTAAAAAGAGACACATTATGCAGAAGGATCATTTGCTGTTATGCGTGTTTGTCAGAGCCTGCAGTTGCAAATGACGCGCGTTCGCTGAGGGCATAACATGACGAGCTGGACGCGCTCCAAGAAAAGACCGTTAAAATCGATTCCCTATTTTCGTTTTCGAAACTTGCGTTGGTTGGTCCGATCGATTGTGCAATCGATTTTCGAACGTAAAGTGACAGCCCTAGTACGGGTGTAGAGTAGACGCACGATAGGTGAAAATTTTTTTGTTTGTAAGTGAGTGTGGAGATGATCCACAGGAGTAACCTATAAGAGTATCCGATGTTGGATCACTAATAGGCTTGAGACGCGTCTGCTCAACAGTCCGCGTTGTAACTGTGAGGTGAGGAAAAGTAGAAAATGTTCGTTGTAAGTGAGTTTAGAGAGAAAAATCAAGAATTATAAATCAAATCGATGGAGCTCCAAAGACAACAACGCGTTCAGACGCGTCGCATGCGCATTCGTCAACAGGAAGTCAACACGAGTCACTTAACTCTTTGATGTGTCTGTCTAATTAGCTAAATAAATAATCGTTTGTAATTAATAAGCTCTCATCATGTACCGGAAAATCATGATTTGATGCTCAATAAACGTTATTATAAATGCTGAAAATTATGGAAGCTTGTTTCCGCCACGGAATTTAAAAAATACAAAAGGAAATTGCGAATATTTCACAATTCTGATAAAGTCAAACTCACAATTCTGAGAACTAACTCACAATTGTCAGATATAAATATTTTTTTAAATACTTTTAAGTCACTTTACTGCTCTGTGTGAATAAATGTATTATTATTTTAAAAGAATCGCACTGACCCCCAAACTTTTGCAAAGTAGTCTAACTTCTTAGGGGCTCTAGCTTAAGAACAATTGAAAACTAGAAACTACATACAAGATGAATAAGAATAGCCATTTACATGAATGCCTTCAAAATTAAGACAATTTAACTTAGCCTATCTTGATCGAGATTAGTCAGGCATTATATTTAATTACAAGAAACTCACATCAACTCCTCCAAACAGGTCAAACGTATATGTATTGGGTGAAACCGACTCCTGTGGTGTTTTGCGCTCCTCTGTGACAAATGACATGGCCTCCATAGACAGCAATGACGACAGCTCCTGCGCAATCACAAAACAACTCAATTAACATCTGATCATCACAAATTATACGAATGGGTTTCATTGCATTTCATGCATTTTGTATGAATGGACGACATTTTGATTACCATGACCATGCTGTCAATCTTGGAGAGATCACTGTTAGGATGGCTGCTCTCATGAAGTCTCCTCAATAACACTGGTATTCCCTGCCATTGAGCTCTTTTATCTCTCTCCTCCAGCAAAACCGCAGGAATCTTCATTCGACAACACAAACACAACACTGCTCAAACACTATACATACATTTCAGATATATTAATTATTGCTCCTATTGTTATCAGACTATTTAACACTAAACACCTTTAGCAAGCAATGCAAATACATAAAACATCAGCACTTTATCATATAGTTAGATCATAAACTAATCATGTTTGCGAAGTTGAAAAGCAGGAAGAGAATCACTAAGTCAGTTTTTTAAAATAAAAACCTACAACTACACATTTGTCATCCACCCTACACAATTCGTTTGTCGGATTATCGCTCTCAATGAAATGTAATATATGACTCTTTGAGAGCTAACGTTATTTTAGATTGAGGAGTCTCCAGGCCTTCGTATGTAAACAGTGTCTAAGACGCGTTTTGGAGGCAGTTTGGACCTTTATATAACTTAAAATCTCACCTGAGACCCTCTAGTCAACCCAACACCTGTGATTTGTCCTTGTTGAATTTTATTAAAAATGTTTTTGCATGAATTTCCTCTGCTTGTTTGGGTCCGTGAAAACCCAGAGCGTCTTGTCGCCATTGCTGTTTCGCTGACGTTGTGACGTTGAGAAGTTTCCGCGACACCACCGGGGATGATAGAGTTAATACTGCACCTTGCTGGACTGGAGGGGTAACTACAACCAGCAACTGACCCCCACCCACTGAATAACTGCGGGGAGTGCCGTGCCATTAGTGAGACTTTAATTTTATTCTTTGTGAAAGAAAAACACCAAAAAATTGATATTTCTTGATGCTGGTCTGCACTCCCATTACACACCGCTCTGTTCTTAGGATGGCGAAAAGTCTTAAAAGTTACATTTTGTTTAAGCACGAAATGTTTGAGATGGCCAATCAAAACAGGCGAGTGCGAACTCGGCTGACAAAACTATTTTTTTTTTTTTTTTACTAAAAACGGAAAACTTTTTATGCATTTTGGCCGTTAATTTACAAGTTCATTACTGAAAATGCAAACTTTTGAAAACGGGATTCAAAGTACAAGTTTTTGAAAACAATAGTTATCATCTAGCCTACATGTAAACTACAAAAACGTGAATGTGTGAAAACGGTAACATCATGCACAGGCCTAAGTTATATGTGTTCAGTCTATGTCCAAACATTGGCGATGTCACTTTCTTCCAGACGCCAATGACACATAACGGCCACAAACACATAAAAAGTTTTTTTTTTTTTTTTTTTTGAAAAAGGTGTTGTGTAAACAGTAGTGAAAGACTGGTGAGATGTATTGTACGTAGCTAAACATTTAATATTTGACAACTGTTTTACGATTGAAATGTTCAGCAACTGGCAGTAAGATAATTTTTACATTTTTATGAAATTTCACCTTTTTTTGAACATGAACATGCTATTATTTACATAATTCATAACTGAATGCGTCGAGAGGAGTAACATTGTGCGTTTTGACATATTAGACATAAAAGTGAATGTGTGCATAATTGAAAAAAAATATATTTGCAAATAGTTTAAACTTATTACTTAATAATAGACTGGAACTTTCACCATTCTTATTCCCCCCCCCCCCACCCCCATTGCTTTTTAATAATAATAATGAATTAATTAATAATAATAATTTTTTAACCTTTATGCTTGTAGGCCTACTAAAACAATTCACAAAATAACTATAATTAAATAATAATAAAAAAATTTACCTTGAGTCATGTAACACATTTCTAAACTATAAAATACAACAACTTAACTTTACCACTTCAAACTCTGCTGGTAATATGAAATGATTTTTAACAAGCCAATAATTTTGAACATCATCTTATATATATCTTTATATAAAGCATTTAGAATTGTAATGTTATAACAGCAAATGTCAATCATGCATTTAAACAAAATATGCTAACAAAATAACACAAGGATATATTTTGAAATAGACCAAGATATAGACCAAGTATGAGCACTGAAATAACCAATGAAGAAATATACCCTTTAATGCATTGCGTTCAATACAATGGACAGATTTATTTTCAGTAATGGAAAGATTTTATTATTGTGTCAATGCATTTGTAACACTTGTAGAAATAATATAAAGATACTATAGGGTTTATTTTTTTCCTTGGTCCACCTACATTTACCGTACACAGCTGGACAAATAAACACTGGGTTCCTGTAGTTTTCTCCATTTAGGTGGCTTTCCCATAACTCATGGGCATGGGCGATGATGAATGAAACCCACTCACATAATCGACATCATCAAAGGAGATTAAAGTTATGATAGACGCCCATAAGAACTCAGCGCACACCCTCTGAGATGATAAACGACTGTAAGGAAAGAGAGACGTGTACCCATGCTCATGCACTTCCTGAACACACAAGGAGGATCAGATGGGGCTGTGTGCAGGACAACAGAACTAACCCAACAGCAAGGAAATGGGCGTTTCTGAAGTTGACCCCACAAAATCCTCCAATTTACTGGAGCTGAAAAAGGAGGAGAGCAGCAGCAGACCTGAATAAACACCGAAAGAGACAATACATCGTATATTTGCCTCTGCTGGATTTGGATCACATTTGGTGAGTTTACTTCTATTTGATCTGCTTTTATTATTGTTTATAGTGTGAAATAATAATAAAAAAAACTATAAAAACACAACTTGAACCATAAAATATAACAACTTAAGATACTTTACCACTTCAAACTCTGCTGTGAATATGAAAGGATTTTTAACAAGGGAATGAATCTGTGCTTGAACATCATCATTTTATTATAGTCAGAAGTCTACGTAACAGTTTTAGTGTTTTTTTTATGTAAAAGGTCTCTGAGAATGACTGAAGACTGGTTATGAGAAAATAACTTTTCCCGAGGCTGTTCTTCTTTAGCTTTGACCTGAAGAAAAGCACAGTGTGTCTCAAGACTTAGAAAAGTCTGAAAGAGTGCCTTCATTTCTCAGCTCTGGACTTCAGCCATAGTCAGTTTACTTACTATTTTTACTTCCTGCCCTTTTCCCTGTCTAGGTTTTGGCAAAAGCAGAAAACCTGAGGCTAAACGTACAATTATGCAGTTGTGTCTTGAACCCTTGACTTAATATAATATTTTTATTACATCATTTATTTTATTATAAATAATATACAAGAACACTAACTATATAATAAATATATTGTTTTGAAAATATATATATTTAAACATTTTAAAAGTGAAATGTGTTTATAAACAATATAATAATAATAAATAATAATAATACAAAATATTTTAAATTGTTTAAAATAATATTGAATATTTATAAAATATTGGCAAACGTTTAAGTTAAATGTTTAGAAACAAATAATATATATATTATTATTAAGTTATACATTTCACTTAAATGTTTGCCAATATTTTATAAATATTCAATATATACATACCATATTTGAAATGTGTTAAAAGTGAAATATGTGTCCTGATTTACAACACAGAAATGCACAGATGAGAAGGTTTCATATGTTGACAGGTGCTGTTTATCACCATGACATCCCTTCTGATGTTGGTCACGCTGCTTCATCTCATCACGCTGGCCGTTCTCTTTATCGCCACCATGGAGAAGGTAAGTATATGAAGCACTTTATCCCCAAAAATCAGAATAACGTGCATACATCTAAAAACGTTAATGCCTATTTATGATTCAGTCCTGGTGGGTTTGGCAAGGCACAGAAAACTCAGACCTGTGGTACAACTGCCGATTTGACAATGAAACCGAGTCGTGGTTTTGTGCAACATCACAAGAGACGGGTAAAATAACACAAACAATGATTTTGAAATATGGGAATTTATTGCAATATCCATCACCAAACAAGAGGTTCAAAGCTGCCTAGAATAGTCTCCATGTTTTGTGTCCACCAGAGTGGCTTCAAGCTGTCCAGGTTCTGATGGTCCTGTCCGTGGTTTTCTCCTCCATTTCATTCCTGATATTCCTGGGACAACTCTTCACCATGTCTAAAGGAGGACTCTTTTACCTCACCGGTATCTGCCAGGCATTTGCCGGTATGTGCTTTGAATTAATTTGCTTTATTACCCAATTTTAACGTCTTAAATACATAAACACTTGTTTCATTTGCTCCCAAGTCGAGAAAAAACATTTGGAATTTTTTTTCTGACCTTTTGTCTCCTTTCAGGCCTCAACGCCTTCACTGCCGTGCTCATTTACACCCTGCACAATAAAGAAATCCTTCAGGACTCTCGGGAGTTGAGCTTGGGACACTTCGGCTACTGCTTTTTCTTGGCGTGGGTTTGTGTACCCTTGCTCCTGTGCAGTGGAATCATGTACATCCATCTGCGTAAAAGGGAATAGCAATGAGTCTCCTAAAAAGAGACAAGCTATGCGAAGAATGTTTGCTGTTGATATACTCCACTGAGTGATTATATACTTCATGATATCTCTATGCAACAAACAAGACATTTATTTTTCACGTATTTAGTCACACATAAGTATACACAGATGGAATATAGCCCCACAGCCCATGCCGAAAATCAGCTCAACTTGGTTAACTCTTAAAAGGCAACCATGACTAATATATCCGATTAGCTGAATTATATCTAATTTAATAATAAAAGGGGCCATATAACGTAATCTCATTTAATACTGGAGGAATGCTTGTATACATTATAGTGGAATCCATATGCTAAAATGTTGAGATGTATTTTTATAAATAAATTCAATGAAGTCATTAATGTAGGATTTCAAATTCATTACTGTGCTAAATGTGAAAATATTCTTCACAAATACATTGCAAGCCGGTGGACTCCACAGACCTTGGGAGTGCATGACAAACTCATGACTCCAGTTTCTGAACTAATAGCTTCCATCACGCATTCTAGCATGATCTTACGTCAAACTAAGCTTTCAAAAACAAACTGCTTCCTGACATTCAAAGGTCCCTTTTTTGGGGGGAAAGTTCCTAGGGTATCAGCACCTGGTGGTCCCATACGCCAAAACACCCCCCCCCCCCCCCCAAAAATAAAGCGCTCTCCAATGCCAGACAAAGGGGTTTAATATCAGGTTCACCACAGCTCACAATCACGCAATACGTCCAGATTTATAGTCAGTTTCTGCATAGAATACAAGAAGGCCGCTGATAAGTTTACCAGCAGCAGTGTCCGAAACTGAAGTTGGCTCTTAACCAACTCTTTATTTTATTTTATTTTATTATCAGGCAAAATTAATATAATAAAAAAAACAATAATATAGCATGACAACCTAAATAAACAAAAAATCCTCAAATCTGAAAAAAGAAAGATTGTTTTGTAAAAATAAACATTTTGATCATTGACAGTTGAGGTTAATCTTGGAGGTCAGTGTCACTGAATGGGGTTGTAAGGCTACTTTATTTTTAATGACAGTTCTGAGAAATGCTAAGAGAAGAATCACGGAACGAGGAATAAAACTGAGGAGGTGGTAAAGCAGAAGCAGCATATAGCCGCAAGATAGACATCGAGGTAAAAGAATGTCAAAACTCTTCACTCTTCAGCTCTTTTTAATCAATCTGAGGTGTTCAGCAGTTATTCTAAAATCATAAAACTTGTTAGATCTTCGCTTCGGTTGCTCTCTCCTTTCCTTTAACTATATCACAGTGTGATTGCTTCCCCATTCATCGACATTTTGCGTAACCAGAAACACCCACCACCCTCAAAACCGTCACAGGGGAATAACATATCACTAAAGAAAACAAAATTAAGTAATTAGAAGTCCTTTCAGTCCAGGTATCTCCAACTCAAGAGCGCTTTAATAAAGCCAGGCCAGCGGATGGCGCTGTCACTTTATCCGCTGCACAATGACGGCATTCAGCAGGTTGGCTTCCTTCAGCGTCTGGCTCTCGTCCGTCAGCTCCTTGTTGGGGAAGGTCGTCATGAGAACGAACTCAGTGGCGGCTAAAGCTGGACGAGCGCTCGCCACAAACTGACGCACATCAGACACCCTGAGATGGAGAAAGATGGAACAGTCAGTCGTGAGGAACATTTTGCACTGTATTCAAAGCATTTTTATAACGCTTTTACCTATGGGTGTGGTTGAATTTCTGCACCAGCCGGCCTCCATCGGCCAGTCTGATCTGGATGCTAGTGACAGGTTGAGAGCTGTCCACACTGATGGAAGCACTAGCCTCAGCTTCACTGCTAGACTGGTCCAGCGGGTTGCTCTGGAGCGAAACCAACTCTGGAGTGGCGCTGAGGGACGATAGTGTAGAATGAGGACAGTTCAGCCGCATTCAATTATAGAACATCTAATGATCAAGTGTTATCAAGTAGACCACAATGTACAATGAATTGATAGAGCTCCAAAGTGCCCATCAAACTAAACAATTCATGATTGGCTAGGGCTGCATGATTAATCGAAGCAAAACCGAAATTGCAATATGGCTTAGTGTGATTATCAAATCACAAAGACTGCGATTAAACAAAATATATGCATCCATCTTCCCAAAACTTGTAATGATTATGGCTGTTGTCATCAAAAGAGAAGCTTCTAGATGATTTCCTAGGCAGATATTGACTTATATATTAAGGACTATATTAGGGGGAAGCACAGGCGAAGCACTGCTACTTGGGCGTGATATCTCTGCGCCTAAGTAGCAGTGCTTCCCCCTAATATAGTCCCAAGTCAATATCTGCCTAGGAAATCGCCTAGTGTTAATCTGCATCGCTATTTGTACCTGTTGTGAATACGCAGGCCACAAGAAATAATTAGGTGGGTTTTTTTTTTTATATTACTTTTACTCAGGACATGCTAGCTGGCAACAAAGGATTCCATTCATTATGCTAAGCTAAGCTAGCGCCGACCCTGTCAAACTAAAACAATGCATGCACTGAGACAAAAATGCATTTGCCCACCTATCTAAATGTAGGAAAGAAGGTGAATAAGCCCTATTTCAAAAAACGGTGGAGTGTTCCTTTAATCAAAAAGATCAAAATAATAAGACATTATTTTAGTAATAATTAATATTAGTACTATAGTCATATTGATATATTTGCTAAATTTTGGGGCCAAAATGTGCATCCCTACATTTAAATCTGCATTGGTGCTGCCGCTGACCCAGAGAAAGCAGTTATCATGTGTAGGTATGAAACGGCTTCACAAACAGTCTTTTCAACATCACAGTATCATTATTTCTATCTTACAATCATTCAAATGATCACAGAAGTACTGGGATAAAAGTTTATAGTTCGGATATAAACACTGATGATCAAAATCAGTGTAAATCACCTTTTGAAAATAATAACACTTCAAATATAAAGTGACTGGCAACATTGATTCATTTATTCAGAAGATTCGTTCAAAAATTATAATTCATCCAGTAATGAAACAATTGAAGTCTTTATGAGTCATTGAAACATTGATTCAAACCGTTTATTTTTTAAAATATTTTTTATTTTTTAAATAGACTAATTAACCTTTACTTCAGAAGCTCTAGTAAATTACATGTTGTGTAGTTATCCATTTAGAATTGTGGGAGAATCATGATCTCACATCCAGATTTTTATCCAGAACCGAGCAGCTCTACTAGCCATACATGTGTTTCAGCATTAGAAACAGTGTAATTAAGTAATTAAGCCACCTTCAGCTCAGTGAAAGGAAATCAGAAGAGAAGAAAGAGTTTTCCAACCTGCCGAGTTTCTGTCCTTCTCCAGTAAAGGCCTTGAAAGCAAGCTTGGGTTTGGAAAAGTCTTCATCCCGATGGTCCTCCATGTCTAGGTTTACCTGACCGCCTCGGAAACGCTGTCTCAATTCCAGAGGGATCTCCCTGAGTGAGTCAGCAAGTCACAAAGAGATTTAGTGGATTATCTAGTCTAATTTGACAACCAGTTAGAGGACGACTATCTAATTAGTGTTCAACCAATAAGGATTTTCAATACTAATGTCAAGAGGGTCCAACATGAAACTAAATACATTTAATGGAAAATGTTGGATGCTTTTGGAAGTGACTTGAGGGGGAACATCCATTAATGAATTCAGAGCTCACCCTCTGCGGATAGACTCCAAGAAGAGAGCGTTCCCGGGATCACTGTAGTTCCTAAGCTCTCCATCATCAAGACTAAAGCCACTCTTCCAGAGCTTCAGCACCACATGCACCTGTTGGTACAGCACAAATCACTGTAGCAGATCTCTCTCTCTACGCCTGAATGACTTCAACAGGCACAGGCTAGGTGACTCACATCTTGTGAACTGCCGGGCTGTCTCCGAGCTCCTGCAACATAAGTTGACTCCTCCTCTGGCGCTGCACCCAATCGATAACCACCACCTATAAACGGCTGTAGAATGAACAGACAGAAAGGAAACATGAGCACATCAAAATCAACATGAGATATAAGTATAAATATATATATGAAATAAGCAAAATATCTTTAATATACGGTAAAGTTTACTCTGTGGAAGAACTACCTTGGACTTGCTGGATTCTCCAAGTCCTTTGCCTGCTTTGTCAACAGGAACCGCCCCATGCTCCTTAGCTCCTTTAAACAAGTCCTCAACCACCTCATTTGGGCTCTTCTTTTTGGGAGGGCCAACAATCTGCTGCCCACTGCGTTCTGAGCCCCCGGCAAAGAACCTGCAGGAGGAGAAGTCTGATGTTACTCAAATAAAGGAGCATTAAATGTGTAAACATGACATTAAAAGCATGTAAAGGCAGAAGTGAAAGTATTTATGTATTTATCTGGCTATTAGAGATGGAATAAAAGTGTGACTGAGAAAACATCATCTTACAGAGTATATGCGTAGTTGACATGTCAAGCAGTGACAGCAGTGTCTTGGAGGGTAACGCTATATTTTATTTAAGGGCCCACTGAAGTGCCTTGAGAAGCGCAGCGTTTTTTCATTGTGTTAACATAATTTCCACTGAAACAGGAAGACGGACGAACATCGATTCTAGACGCTTTAGATTCTAGAGGACAAAAAATCTGACGAGAAGCTGAAGTGCAGTCATGTCATCAAAATCGTTGATCCAAATTGGCGGAAGACTGTACGTTTTCAATGCTTATATCTTCAAAATGCAAATTTTGTCTTTGTTTTGGAGCACATAGATGGAGCTTATAGATAACAGTAAGGCTAATATATTCATATAGCCAAAAAACTTCAACTGATTTCATGGGGACTTTGGAGACAATTTATAAACAATGTCTAATTGTGGTATAATTAGCAAACATGCACTTTTTTTTATCACTTATTGATATTTTTTCACTTTTAACATATACTGTGTCACCACAGGTCCATTGGAATGAAAAGCAAAAAGCAAAAACGGAGAAAGACCTAAAAGACAGTGTTTCCTTTATGCAATTATTTCCCTTTAAGTAACTTATCATGGTTGTGAATACAAAAGAGTTCATGTTCGTGTTAAAGTCATGAAATGCGGTCGTCTTTTCTTCCCTATTGTGACTTATATCCGAGTGAAACGGCTTCTCGAATGAGAACGAAAAATGTAGGGGTGAAATTTGATTTTGTCCACTGGAAATAGATTGGATCGTTGTCATTTGCTAATTGCTGGGATATCATGTGTGACAGGTTGCTGGAAGGAAGGGATTATTGTCTAGCCCTCACTCCTGTGCACATGTCATCAGAGAAGGGAAGTTAATGTTTTTAAAAGATTACAAGGGCATATGATTTAAAAAAATAAAAATATTCCATAAACAAATAATGACATTATTCCATAACAATATAAACCCCAAATAGTAAGAAATGTCAATTTTTAGCTGTTATTAACTGTACAAGATATTGATACCTCTGGCCTTCTTCTTCACCACTCTCATCGTCATCCTCATGCATCAGATCTCTAAAGGATGTCACTCTGTGTTCACTGAAATCAGATGAGATTACATTAAACACAGCACAACTGTTATTATGACTTTAACCATAATATAGGTGATACTGTATAACAGAGAAGCCCAAACAGTTTGTAGGTTGACCTGTGTTACCTTGGCCCTGTGGATCGAGTGACAGGGCCAGTTTCTGGCTGAGGGAGGGTGGCAATATCATCATCTCCTCCATCTTCAAAGAAATTAGCTAGAGCAAGCTGAGGGGACAGAGGAGAGAGAGCTGTCACTTCATTTCACTTTCATTTTGGTCAATTACAGAAACAAAACACACCAATTTTTGCTTCCAATAATTAGATACACCAGATTCATTATATTAACGACTCAAAAACAACACAATTTAACATATTTCACGACGAATAATAACAATAAACCACGAATGTAAACATGAGTATCAACTGAACAAGCTAAAGCTGCTAGCTTATGGATGGATTTCTATGTAAAATAGACCGGCACGGTTTAAAAGCATTATCCACTTCAAAGCAATACTGACTACCAAATCCTGAAGTGTCAATCAAATCATGTGTGATTAACGACTTAAACCAGTGTAAGACACTCCTGGTGATTTTAATGAAGAGTGACTTGCACATTTCGTTAGCCGGTTATAGATTTCATTGGCTGCCAGTGAGCGGAGGTTTAAGTCTGTTGAATTTTCAGCTGCAGAGCTTTTGCTTCACAGCACAATATATCAGTAAAAAAAGTGATCAGTGTGACCCTGACCTGTAGGTCCCAGCCGGCTGACTCGAGGAAGAAACGGGCCCTCTCTTCATCAACATCAGTAACAGCGATGAACCCCCTCACTGCTTCTTCCCGCTCCGCCATTTTGATGTGTCACGCTCTGGAAAGATCCGACAGGAAACAGGGGAAACGAAAGCTTAGTTCCGCTGTTTGGGAGCAAAAGTTTAGAGTGGATTTTTCTGTTTTCAGTCATCGATATTCATGTTGGCAAGTTTTTTATTTTTTTATTTAAAGTTTTATAATCACCTACAAAAAAAGAAAATCTATTGATTTGCACATTTTTATGTAGGCTATTAGGGTCTATAAGTTGGCATAATTATTATTTTTTATATATTAAAAATATATAGCGCAGTTATTACCAGGCGCGTAGCCAGTAATGGGCCAGGGCGGCACTGGCCCACCCACATAACTCACTGGCCCGCCCAGGCAAGTTTGATCAAAATACATTTTTAGTTTATTTTTATTATTCAAATGTATTTAAGAAAATATATTAATATAAACCTGATTTATTGTTGACTGGTGTGTGTGTTTAATTCTGTTTCCGAATAAAATGCGTGAAAGCCTCCCTCCGGAACGTAATTGGTTGCTATGGTTGCTAGGGGTTCCGAGTCCGACAGGCAGACTCTCTAGGCGGCGGGCTCTGGCGGCCTTTAGTTCTTTGAAAAATAACTCTGTGACTCTTTGGACTATGATGAGATCATTTCTGTTTTTAATACTAAACCCAGGCACTTGCATCTTGTTTTGTAGAATGAAAACAACAAAGGTAGGCCAGTTGTTTAACTAATTTCCTTAATTTTTGCCCGTGAAGTGATTTAAGGCGAGACACGGCAAAAACATCGGGTTTTTTTTTCACTGGTCAATTTTAAGATTTTGGGCTATTTGTCTTCTTCAATGCATTATTTCAGACTTGTGGTGAGAAAAAAAAATCCAAAATACACATTTAGGTCTTTATTTTACTACATTTTGTCTATTTGCGTCTGTATATTTCTCCTAAATTCAACAAAAGTTGGCGTTGTTAATCAATATGCTGCACCGCGATCGCTTTCTGCACCTGTCATAACACAAACACCGTTGAAAAGCTCTCTACTTTCTCCTGTACACAATGCTGTCGGAACCAAATATGGTAAATTCCTTTAATCAGCAACCAATCGTGAAAGTACAATGGGGCATTTAACTCTAAAAGCGAAATCTCATTGGCTGATATCAATTTCTGACAATATGATTCGTTCAGATGCATCACGTGACGTGCTCTGACATTTTGATGTGTGTTTTTGACTGTTTTTGACTGGGGTTCTGTTCAGTTGTTGGCCATAAATGCTGTGTTATAAGTTTTGATGTGTTTTAGGTGGTTTGTATTGTTGTTGCTGATGATTTGATAAGATATTGTGTCTGTAAATAGTTGTTTCTGCTAAAAAGTATGATTTTTTACATTACAAATCTTTAAATGCTGTTTTCTCAAAATTAGTTGTTTGTCATTCTCCAGAATAACTGAGGAAGTTTTATGGTAATATCTATTATTTTAAAATGTTACCCTATTCACCTGTCTCGCCTTAAAGGAGAACTCCGGTCAATTTTAACATTGAGCTCATTTTTTTGTACATTTGGAGTGCTGTCAATACAGAGAACAACGACAAAAATCGGTGTTGCCTACACCGAGTTATTCTATTTTTAAAATTTGCACCCTATTGACTTCAATGGGGCAAGTAGTAAGCCTGCTTTTTAGCCTCTTAACATCCTTTAAGTGTCATTACAAGTGCACAGAAAATGTGAGTGATTCCTTCCGAGTGAAAAATTGACTTAAATGTTAGAAATATTAATAAAAATGAAGTTAATTCAGCCAGCGCTCATACCTCTGTTTACATCCTGTTTTCGGTGGAAGGCCATAGTAATCGATTGTCGAGTTCACGCGCGTGATCATAGGCACTAAACCTATGCGCGTGAACTCGACAATCGATTACTATGGCCTTCCACCGAAAACAGGATGCAAACAGAGGTATGAGCGCTGGCTGAATTAACTTCATTTTTATTAATATCTCTAACATCTACTGCAGTCAGATCCACCCGTGTTCACTCGGAAGGAATCACTCACATTTTCTGTGCACTTGTAATGACACTTAAAGGATGTTAAGAGGCTAAAAAGCAGGCTTGCTACTTGCCCCATTGAAGTCAATAGGGTGCAAATTTTAAAAATAGAATAACTCGGTGTAGGCAACACCGATTTTTGTCGTTGTTCTCTGTATTGACAGCACTCCAAATGTACAAAAAAATGAGCTCAATGTTAAAATTGACCGGAGTTCTCCTTTAAGTTACTGGTGTGTTGTGTACTGTATAGCTGAATGCCTTATAGGCTATCCTACTGTACATTGTTTAGTTTAAATTAGTTGCAATTTTTTTGGCACAAAAGCTTAATTTCCACCAGGCTGCATTGTATATGGTTGATTTAACAGAAATTGGGGAGTGTGTTGTTATTCATTTCAAACCATGCTTATTAATATATTATTATTATTTACTTATTAATTATTATTTAAGTAATTTTTTTTCTAGGAAAAACTATTGGCCCACTCACTTTTTCACTGGCCCGCCCAAAATACAATTTCTGCCTACGCCACTGGTTATTACTACAAGCACATGTGGAGAATTGAGAATTCAGAGATGAAGTCGCAATTCCTTCCCTTACATTTGTATCCACCACCAGATGGCAATACAATCCATTCTATTTGTTGTCACCTTATTTCTCATCCCTACTACGCAGTAGATTTTCAGGCCCACGTCAAGTATTTTTTGTTATATTAGATAAAATGTTATATTTACAATTTTTAAAGATGGAAATTATATTAGTAAGTTTTTGTTAATCATGGTGCCACATTTTTCATGCAATAGGCTACTTCTTTAAAGCATAATAATATGTATGATAATAATAGCACAATAAATAGTTGTCTTAGGGTTTCAAATGATAGGAAATAACTTACAGTGTTGCTTTTTCCACATACAATAATTTAGAAATAATGTGTATGCAACATTTTTTCCAAATCAAAGAAACTGGGTTGAAACAGTTCTCACATGCATGTGATTTCACACCACAGAGCTTTTACACACCAGCAGACAATGACTTATTTATTGTGTGACCTGGATTTTGCAAGACTTTCTTCCTCTAATATTCATTCATTAGCAACTGCTAATTCAAAGGTCCTTAAACCGAAGCAAACTATGTGCTCAATTAGTTTGGGAGGATCTAATTTAGCACATATTGTTTCTGGAGAGAAACTTGGCAATGCTTTGTTGTTTGTTTTCCAGTGCACTGCTCGTTTGATCTTCACAGATAATCAGGTTGTGGTACATGACTAAACACCAGAGCATTGCTGTCATCATTCACCCCCAAGCTTTCCTTTCCTATCACACGCATTGCAGCTCATGCAAGAGAGCAATATGCCCTCAAATTTTAATCATCTTACCGGCCCTTAGGGGAATAAAACAAAATTTCTATTTTTATATGCATTATTGCTGCATGTTCTTATAGATTTAGAAAAGCGTGTCCTCTTTCTGCAGCTATTTGCATTCAGAGATCACTGCTATACAGACATATACACTTAAAATATGTCCCTTGTTATTCAAAAAAAGAGGAATCAAAGAACAATCTGATTTTAAAGGTCCGTTAATCAGATTAAACTGTTTTTTTTGTTTTTGTTTTTTCATTCTCAGGAGATTGAACTGATACCATGCATAAAGTATGCTAAAATATGTCTCTAAAGTTCACTGATGAAATCAGCATTACACAAATCTGGTTAGCATCAGCTCTTTCTATAACCGTTGTTGACAATGATAAAGTGTGGGTGTGTGCGAACAGAGAAAGAGGAGATAGAGGAAGAACCAGCCTTATCATGGGGAAATGCACACCGTCAGCCTGGCTGTGGATGTGGGCCTGCAGTCACTGTTGTGTTAAAGGCAAGGGAAGTAATTCACAACACACAATACAAAGAGCAGAGGCCTGCGACCCTCGACTGGAGTAGGAAGAGCAGTCAGACAGTATCTCATGGCCAGAATGAGGAAGGACGTTCTGCCAACATATCAAAATAACAGCAATTTCCTCCCTGGGTGTGATACTAGAGAAAACATACAACTGTAAATTAGCAAGTTAGCTATTAGCAATATGACTGATCAGACACTGTTTATGTTAATATCACTCAAGAAATGTTATATTATGTACCGCTAGCACAATAAAGATAAGCATGAGTATTTCTATGATATATGTGTGCTTGGATAAACACAGTCTTTCTCACTGACAGATCAGGAAGAGCATCAGAGAGGAAGACTGTGGAACAGGACGTTTAGGGTCAAAAGCTCAGAGTCTGATGCATGGATGCAGACTTTAGAGGACAAACAAATATTTATTAAAGAAATATTAATAATCCAGTGTCGACACATGCTGTGAGAACTTCATTTACATCTACTCCAGTTGCCACAAGTATATATTTACAATGTGTGCTTCTCTTTGTTTGTTTTTCGCTGCTTTGCGCCTTAACCAATCACAGGACATGTCTGTTGAGCACATAAATGCAACAGCCAATCAGAGGTGTTTACATTAAAGTTGCTGACACACCACTCAAGTGACGTTCTACATTTTCATGATACTCTCATTATAACAGTAACGTGTAAACATGAAGTAAACAATATATTTATTGTGAACTGCAGACAGCTTCACTGATAAAAAGTCAAAATTATGACATTTAAATGTTTTTAAAAAAAATAAAAATAAAAAATTATGAGATACTGTCATACGTATGAGTTATAGTCCAAATTCTGTCATAATTATGACTTTATCTCATAGTTTTTGTCAGATGTTTATGTGAAATGGGCTTCCATATGTTTTAGATGTATAAAGAACACGGCATGTGGTTGCCCCACACATTTATACTGTATATATACTGTAGGCTATGTAAAGCAGGATGGGGGGATTAAAAGAAAGTGAGAGCAACTGCTATGTGCATCAATTTCTGTGCTGATAAGACCATGATGCATCTCTCTTCTGGGTGGTGTCTTAATGGGCAAACTGATCTTGTGAATTAAGACTAATTTTCCACTTTCTAAAAATCACTTCCATCCGTCCTGTTCATGCCACCACCCCTTCATCTGAAACTGAACACCTGACCTTTGACTCATGAGCCTATCAGAGATTATGACTTCCACACAGAACTCGCTGTTTACTTCCTCTCTAACGATGGTCACCTTTACTAATCGATTCCCATGGGCACTACGGATGGATCTGGTCTGTCCCATCCATGAATGATCCATGACACTTGGAGGATACTCTCAGTTTGACAACGTAATAAAGTAATATTTGGACATCAAAGACTAGGGAAATGGTTTCGTAATTACAAAGATAACAAATTATACTGTTACACAGCTATACAAATTAGTTTAATCTTAGTTTACATCTATGAAAACTGATGTTTACTTAGCAAGGCCGCTTTCTCGTGCTATCTGTTCCTCTCCCAGGATTAGCTTTGTTTGTGTGGAGCTCTCTAGCTCTTCACTGGGTTAGATATGGAGATAAAGTTTGGAGCAACAGGAAAAGGCCTGATCGTAAACCGGAGAATCATGGGATTATTCTCCCATTCCTTGTCTTTTTTTCCCCTTTACATGCATCTTTTATGGCACTTTTCCATGTTTTTGCATTGTGATCGTCAGTGGAGAACAATATCTCTTCTTCTCATTTGCTCTTCTCTTTTTTATGGAGGCTTGTATTGCAAACTTTTTATCTCATATTATGACTTTTTTCTCCAAGTTGCAAGTCTATATTTATATTAGTTTATGCAATCTTGCAACTTACGTCTTTTTTCTCTGAATTCTGAGATACATCTCATAATTTTTTTTTTTTTCTGCCATGGACAAAAAAATAAAAATATTAATTGCAACTTTTTTTCTCACAAAACCTTTTGGTTTTATTGCAATTGCAAGTTTATATCTCACAGTTCAGACCTTTCCTCAAAATTGCAAGACATTGTGAGAATTGTCCGAATTGTGAGATAAAAGCTGCAATAAACTATTTTATTATTATTATTATTTTCCTGGTGGAAATAAGCTTCCATACTTTGTGTGTGTGCGTGCATGTGTGTGTGTGTGTGTGTGTGTGTGTGTGTGTGTGTGTGTGTGTGTGTGTGGTAACATCCCATGACCTGTTGTTTTTCACTCTGACAA
This sequence comes from Scardinius erythrophthalmus, assembly GCF_964197995.2. NCBI lineage: Eukaryota > Metazoa > Chordata > Actinopteri > Cypriniformes > Leuciscidae > Scardinius > Scardinius erythrophthalmus. The sequence continues at coordinate 22,335,511 of NC_138235.1, forward strand.
TTTAATCAGAGTTTAACAACACTGCATCCTTCCTGACCACCTCTCCTGCCTCCTGTCCATCCCTTTTTCCATCTTTTTCACTCTTGTCCCTCCCATGTTCCATAAATCTGCCTCCATCTGTCTCTCTCTGTGTCGGCTGTCTATCCACTTGTATGAATGCATAGATGGACCCAAAGCAGTTTCCCTCCTCCACTAGAAGTCCTGTTTCACTGTGGAAGAAACATCAAACTGGAGAAACCTCCCAGAGTGAAATCATATCTTCTCAGAAAATGAGAAGGTGACTCACGGTGTGTGACCCAGCCTGTTATAACAAAAGGCCACAGTGTTCAAAAGCACACAGGTTATAAAGCAGAGATGGCAGATTGATCGCCCCCTTGACAGAGCAAGTGTAGTAAATCTACTACGTTGAGCACACCAGCGAGTAACTCTATCTATTTTTAGTGCACTCTAACCAGAGCCCTTTCTTCTATCAACCTTTCCCAACCGCTGTGTTCACTTTAATTAAACAACGCTATCTATCTATCTATCTATCTATCTATCTATCTATCTATCTATCTATCTATCTATCTATCTATCTATCTATCTATCTATCTATCTATCTATCTATCTGTCTGTCAAATAATATAGATCTATTATATATCTATTATGATTCTCTTTATTTCATATAATAATCTTAAAATTTCTTAAAAGCTTAATATTTCCTTTAAAAATTCTTCAGAAAATAAGAAAAATACATAAATGAGACAACAGCTGACATAAATTCAGAGTATAGAGCAATAAAATAAATCTAGATAGTAGATTGTTTGATTGTGGAAGTATCTGATGAAAATGTTTAAAGTTTATGTTTTAGGATCATGCACAAACTGCTGATTTTTATTGATTCATTGATATATGTGAGATTACTGCCGTTTTAAAGCCTCCAATTGCTCTCCATTCAATCTTAACAAACAACTGAGACATTTCCTCCATGATATTTCTATCCTATTGGCACTGACAGAAGGTGAAAGGGAAACAGACATCGCATCCTGTTAGAATAGGTGTGACATTTCCACAGTTCAACCTGTAATTATTTAAGCAATCAACAGTTAGTCAGAGACTGTGAATGTTTTTATGACACTATTAGTGCAATGAACCTCTAGGGTCAGACAATGAAAGTCAAACAAACTGACAGACATTAACAAACCGATACCAAAATGTGTGTGCAGGTCTAGAGGCCTTTACGGCCTGCTATCACAGCGGCATCAGATCTTTCTCTCAGACACTAAGACTCCAAACATCAGGGTCTTCTGCTCAGCATTCCTCCTCCAGACGCCCAGGCAATGGCCTCTCATGCTCAATAAAATAGTGCGAGGAGAGGAGTCGCCATGGCAACCAATGAGGACCTCTTCTGGTTAAATAGACATCTGAATGCCCAGGATATCAGTGAACATTTGGCTGCTCTGTGACCCGTGTGTGCGCATATGTGTGTTAAATGATGTGCGTGAGGGGGAGGGGAGTGTATTTAATAGCACTGATGGGATTAATCTGAATTGTGTTTCTGTTGTTAGGTCAATTGAAGCATTAATGAGACACAAGCGATCTTGGATGTATTTTTTCACTAGCCTAATTGCAGTGCATATTGGGATTGTCTTCTCTGCAAGAGATGCATTTGATGCTCCCATAGAATTTGGCTAAAACAAAATATCTTAAGGCAACATAATTAAGATGCCTACTTTCTGGTTCCTTGGGATCTCATCTATTATGCCTAAAAATGCTTCCTCAACAGGCAAAAAAGAAAAGAAAGAAGGAAAAATATTGAGCAGCAACTGTTTTCAACATTGATAATAAGAAAAGTTTCTTGAGCAGCAAATCAGCATATTAGAACGATTTCTGAAGGATGTGACACTGAAGACTGGATGGATCGACTGGACAGTATATGATGCTGAAAATTCAGCTTTGCATCACAGGAATAAATTACATTTCAAAATAGATTAAAATGGGAAACCGTTATTTTGAATTGGAATAATATTTCACTGTTTTTACTGTATTTTTGATCCAATAAATGCAGCCTTAGTGACCATAAGAGTATTAAAGTGCCCCTATTATGCTATTTTAAAGTTTCCTAATGTTGTTTTGGAGTCTCCTACAACAGGTTTACATGCATCAAAGGACAAAAAACTGTTTCATTTTCTCATAATATACATTTACACATCACAACATTTTCAATGATTCTCAAACGACTCGTCAGATGAGTCAATCTCTCTAAATCCCTCCTTTCCGCAAGCTACTCTGCTCTGATTGGCCAGACAGCTCAGTCTGTTGTGATTAGTCTACTGTGTGTACAGCATGTCGAAAACAAAAACACCCATTTCCAAAACAACTTCAGCCCTGCTTGTCCTGAGGCTTCCTAAACCATAAACTAAACACAGAGTCTTGGCTTTACCTTTACACTGTAGAGCACAGCATCTTCCCGAGTCCGACATTATGTTATCCAGTATCCACAGGAATCACAACAGTGTTTTTGAGGGCGTTCAAGTTTTCCCTGGTGTCTGTGCGCTCAATAAGTGGGCGGGCAATATGCTAATGTTTCACAACGAAACGAAACGGCTTATGACTCGTTTGAAAAACGATTCATTTCATTGACTCAGAGTTGACTCTTACTTTTGAAAGACAATCACGTTATATACGGTACACTTTCAGATTTAAAACTTTGCAGGTTGTTTTTATTCACTTAGAGCTATGTTACACACTACATGAAAAGTCATTTTCAAAAATCCATAATAGGGGCACTTTAAAATGCTATCCACCCAATTTAGAACGTTTGATGAGTGTATGTGTTTAAAGATCATGTCTTCATGTAAGCACTCAATTGAGACACAAGGAGAGCCTGCAGAACTGAACACAGCTGCACTTCAACAGCTGTAATCAACACTCACACTATTACCATGACTTGGGAACATTGAGGGAGCAACAGGTGCACAGGATCTGGAAGAAATGTGAGAGCTACAATGCAGACTTTGTGTATTTCTTAGAAAAAGACAGAGATGGAAAAAAGACAGAAGTGTACATTTTAAGATTAAATACAGCTGTTCCGTTGCTTTACAGCTGCTGTAATGGGAAACTCATTCACAGTCCAAGTGACCGTTGGGAAAAGCAGGCCTGCATATTACAAACAAATCAGTTTCACCTCATAAATATGAGCTCGATCATGTTGTTAAGCAAGCTTGCAGGACTGACGGGGGTCAGGACGGGGGCTTTACCACAGCGCCCAAGGATACCTAAGGATTTCTGAAGAGTAATGATGCTGAAAATTCAGCTTTGACATCACAGGATTAAATTACATTTTAAAATGTATTGTAAACTGTACTGAACCTGGAATATTCCTTTAATGGTTCTTGTTGTTCTAACAGTGTTCTGGCTACAGATGAGATTTCTGGACTGTGACATCAACAGTTGTGTGGTGCAGTCTGTCCTTCTAGTTTATCTGCTGTGTGGGAACCTGAGGACAGAGCCAAACACAGACCTATTAAGTCATGCACTGATGGTGAGACATGCCAGCAAGAGAAAGTAGCAAAGCAGCTGAAAGAATTTAGATATTAGAAAAAAATGGGGCTAGGGAAGAAAAAACACAGTATTGAGGACACAAAAACAACAGCATCATCAAAATCTCTTCATTCTGTGGTCCTTTCAGTTCCCTCTCAATTCACTCAGCAGAGGATTCTTACAGATAGTAAATCCCTTCTCTAATTAAAAATGCAAAATCTAGCCCACTTTCGCCTTCCACTAATGTGCGTTAAGAGCTATGATGCGCCTACCGCCGCAACTTTCCAATCCTGCTTCTCTCGCTTCTGTCTTTCTACTTTTTAGATCTCAGTAATGTAAATCTATCTCTCTCTCTCTCTCACACACACACACACACTCCTGAGCCTGGGGTGTGGGTGAAGATTTTCAGACATCAAAAATACAAATGACTTTCAAGTTGGTAGGCAGTGATTCATGCAGAGAGATTCATACTCTGGCACATTTGAGAAATATCACCATTTGTTCAATTGCAACCCTGTAGTCTGGCATTTACTAAACCTTATTTAACCTACATCTTTTTGCTAGAGTCCTAACATCAAATAGTTGTTGTCATGACAGTAAAACACGCTAATATTTAAAAAAAAATTATTTCACTTGTTTATTTCACTCTTATTATTATTATTATGCACTGGTTCGCTAAACATTTTCTTTTCTTTTTATTCCTATCCTACGCTCTCTCTAATGGCGATGTCATGCTGTGCAGCTCAAGCTGCCTTCAAAAAGAAACAGTAATGTCTCAAAGGCAATGTCTCCAAACTGGGTCGTTTGAGTATGCATGGGATCTTACAGACGGAGGAAAGCTGTGGTTGAGGCTGAGAACAATGTGTGCACACAGAAAGATTTCGTGCTCTTACAGTTTTCATTTGTCTTGGGAACTGCAGGTAGGCTGCCCTTACAATGCAGTCTGCAAGATATTCTGTTTCGGTTTAAACTGAATTGCATATCATTTTCTACTTTAGCATAATTTCAATTTAGAGCCATGACAGCCGTGGAGGAATAATCATTAGTCATATAGCCTAAGGATGCACTGTATGTTCATAGCATGATGAGTGTTTGCCTTTTAGCAAATTGGAAATTGTCTATTTGTGTCTTGACATACTTTCTACATGTGTGTGAGTGTGTCTGTTTGATATGTAAAAGCCATCAGTACAGAATTGGGCTAAGCTCTGAAAAGTCTAGCACAAATATACTGTTTTAAAGGTTTTGACCTCACTGCAGTTCCCATGATAATTCTTCCATCTCTCTGTTTGGAGTCATTCACATGCAGGTCTCATGAAAAATGCACTACTCCATCGGCAAGATTTAAAACTACGAAGTGAGCTTGTGCAAGCAGAAAATATGAAGTACATTACTGAACACGAAAATAGGTTTGAAACCTAACACTCAGACTTAGCACACGCACTCACTCCTTAAGGGAAGCAAGTGAGCAAACTAAGGTAAAAAACCAGGGTAAAGTTATTCTGGCAGACCAGTGATTGGAAATTAAACAGGAAATGCTTTTTGAATGAATCCAGTTTGGCAGAGTATCTGATTTTTTCAAGAGAGAATTTAGACAGTGCCTTCTAAGGTATCATCCAAACTTCCTAGCGGATTGATTTTGAACACTAAACAACAAGCAGCAACTCCGCACACCACAAAATACTAGCTACTCCTAGTAGAAAGAGATTTGACTCAGAATTGAGTTTGCTATTAGCATGTTGCTAAGCTAGTGCAATACTCTAATACATCTAAAGATAGGACACATAGGCTACATATTGGATAAAAATTGGTAAAAAAAAAAGTATTAACCTGAACTATTCATATCTATATTTTTCAATATTTATCTTGCCCTTGCCTCATCCGCTACCGTGAATTTATTTTTTTCACTGATCTCACTAGGTTGTGAAACTGAGCATCTAATACTACAGCATTTATCAACAAAAGTTCTGGACATGACTGATTCATTATATTCTCTTCACAAATGTATTTATATTACACATATGACTGAGCTGGATAGATCTTATAGAGAGCATTTGGGGGAGATTAGACTAGCTTTGCCTGTCCTGTAGTTCAAAGCCTCTTATTCTACCTGAACGAGACCTAATACGACCCCCTGCTACAGAGCCCTGGGGAACCTCCTGTTGGTGCACTGAGACACAGATCAGCACAGTCAGGGGTGGAGGAGGCTCAGAAACACAGTGCTACAAAAGTGTGGATGAAAAATACTTAAGGATTTACAAAATCCTCTAATATGAGTTCAAGGGGTTACTGTGATGTGTAAATCTTATGTGCAACTTTTAGACCGCTATTGGAATTAGCCTACCAGGTTGCTTTAAACATAAATAATCACTGTTCTTAAACTGGGAAGTTAAGAATAAGGGACTGTTCACAAAGAATGCGTTTTTATATTCTTCGGTGCTACTTTTCCATTGTTTTTATATGTAAACATGATTTAGACTAATGTTGTTGCGCTCATCCTTGCTTCGTTTTGCGCATAACAAAGAGTTAAAAAAACACGGAGCTCAACAGTGAAAAAACACATCTAAAGACCATGCAGTCTGTGTGAATGGTCCCTATAAGGATGTTTTACAACTTCAAAAAACTTTCCAACATACACAAAATGTATATTTGTTTTGCCACGACAATGAATTGAGAGACTATACCAGCCATAATATTTCTTAGCATCCATTTGTATAATTTTTTTACCAGCGAAAAAAGTTGAATTTAGTCATGACAGATGTTTTTAGTAGATGGTTTGAACTGTGTAAATCGCTCACACAGAATGCTTTATTGTGTCTCTATGCCCTACCTTTTAATTGTTTTTCTATATAGACATGCGCTAGATGGACGTCTTTAACTGTCAACTGAGTCAAAGGCTGCATCCGAAATCGCATACTTCCCTACTATATGTGAAAAACAGAAATGTGACAAAAGAAATATGTCTGAATTCACAGTACACATAGTACAGTGCAGTCCAGAGTAGGCAAAAAGTACCCTGATGACCTACTTCTTCTGGTGAGATTTTAAAGTGTGCACACAATGAACTCCTTACTATCCCACGAGGCCACAGGAGAGTATTTATGAATGGCAGTGAAGCGACATAACTGACACTGTGTTAGGTCACATGATAATGACAACGTGGCGAATGTACGTCCAGATTACATTTATACTACACACATTCACTATGTGGAATGTAGTTTCGTGAAGACGTGAAGTAATTACTTATTCAAAATAACTACATATTCAAGAGAGAATGCGATTTTGGATGCAGGCAACATCCCTTTTAGGCAAGTCATTTCACTCGGTGGCCATCTTTAACACTAGAACGGCCATGGCGGTCATTTTGACCGTTTTGAATTTTATATCTGCAATAACTTTGTTGAAAAAATAAATACAATGCTGCTGGTACCTGACTTTTCCTAAAAGTGTCTGTATTTTCATTTAAAATGTTTTTCATATAAATTACACATAAGGCAAAAAAATAAATGAACATATTTACCTATTTCGGCCATAGACGGTCATATTGACCGCACGGAATTTCGCGGTATTATTATAGGCTAAACCAATATACACAACAATAAAATGTGGTTAAAAATACACTAAACATATTCAACAACAAATCATTTAAATGTAATGATATTCAGAACAGAACAAGAATGAAAAAAATAACTATAAACAAGCCAAAATGAAATGCGTTATAAGCGAAAGTGAAAGTAAGCGGCGTTATAGGCTCACGTAACTCTCTAATTAGAATCAAAATGTTTCAACATTTGCGATGTATTTGGATTTTAAACTGTTTCTTTATTATAGGCTTTGTACTTCACTCACGATCCAATATCGACGGAAAAAATCATCCTCTTCACATGCGCAAAATGGTACGAATTGTAGGTATAGCCCAGCTAACAATTTAACGTTCTGGGAACGTTCTGGGAACGTTAGTTTTTGGTTCCCAGAACGTTCCCAGAACGTTCCCAAGAACGTTCCCTATTGGTTAGCCAGGAAAGTTTTCTTTACGTTAATAGAACGTTCCCTATAGGTTAGGGGAACGTTCCCGGAACGTTGCCGAAAGGTTCCCAGAACGTTCCCGCAAGGTTCTCGTAACGTTCCCGGAAGGTTAGGGGAACGTTCCCGGAACGTTGCCGAAAGGTTCCCAGAACGTTCCCGGAAGGTTCTCGGAACGTTCTCCTAACGTCTACACATCCTGATATGCCTGTACACAAATTATAGGTCTACAAACATATTCTACATTGTTTATTGTTCAAACACTTAAGAATCCTATGAATATATTATTACAATAAATTGAATTTACAGAAACTATCATTAATAAGTAAATCAATCAGTTTGTATTAAATAAATAAATCAGCACACAATCCATGTTTTTGTTGATTCATTGTTTAATTATCAACCTAAAATAAGTCATTAAAAACAGCGTTAGCAAAATGTATTCAGGAACAGTAATTTACATTTAATATTTCAAACATGAAAATATTTCAATAAATAAAACTGCACAAACATTTTAATTAAAACTATCTTTTGCAAACTGTAGCCTATAACTTTGGCTAAAAAGTTGAAAAAGTATTTATTTATATACAATATACATGAATGTGCCAATCTTCACACCGCTCAAAACATTTAAACTCCCAACACCATCTGCAAATTTAACAAGAAAATAAAAAGACAACGTGTTACATGGACACACAATCCCATGCCAAAATTCAAGCCCTGTAATGGCATTAATATTCATCCGGAGCAAATGAAAAGAGTGAGGTGGGATTGTGTGTCACAAGCTGTAGGAGATATGAGAGCACGAGCGCTGCTGGTATCATGTATTTATTCAGATATTTCAGCATCAATGTGTATAGAAAAATTTATATATTTCAAAACACTACATTGCATTTATTTATATTGCACTATTTATTATTTCAGACTACAAATCAAAAAAGGAATGTTTTATATAGGGGTAAGGATACCCATTAAGCCTCTCTCTCTGAAGTCAAATAAAAAACAGAGAAAATAATATTTAAGTCTAGTGAACTCTGACCTGCGAATTCGCTTTACCTTTTATGTATAAGTCTCACCTCCAATGAAGAATTTGAAAACCTGTAACTGCTGTGTTGTTTATGAGAAAGAAAGTGAAAAAAAGTTTGAAACTGCTATCAATTTTTTTTTTTTAATCTCTGTGACTTTACACCTACAAATTCCACTGTCACAGGTGCTCAGTTTTGCTATAATGAAACCCTCACAGAACATGGTAATAATCAGCCATCCATGCAAAAGCAAAGGTCGGTGTAGTTTACAGGTGCATCTGTCCAGGCCAACGTCTGATGCCTTGATGCCTTCCGCTGGAACCTGAAATAAAAAAAATAGTACAGTTCAAAATCTATCATACATACATCTCATCTGGTATCACAAATTATCATTCCAGGTTCACTTTAAAGGGGTGGTTCGGGATTTTTGACATCGGACCTCAATGTTAAGTCAGCCTGGTTGTTATTCATCAGTGGAGACATTTTTTTAAAAAAATTATCCAGTCCTTATATTTGGATAGTTAGCCGATGCTAGGCTAGCGCGAGTCAATGGTAGATGCGTTAGCCAGCCATTAAAAACAGTTTTACCCACTCCACAGTGCACCAAACGCAAATCAATTATAACACCAAACTATCGATGCAAATGTTCGTTGAGAGAATAATGTTAGAAATCAAACTTACCTTTCATCTCAATGATCCCAAAGGAACTAGTTTCTCAGCAGCTGCGGAATTTTACTTTGCTCCAGTTAGTAATGCGGCGAAAAGTAAACACAGAACAGACGCGCACTACAGTGTGTGTAGTACATGTGTGTACCGGCTCACTCGGTTGCCTAGGTAATCAATATCACTCCGCTGCTGCTGTAGACAAGGCTTATGATTACAGGGAACAAATTATAACTAATGCAATGTGATGAAAGGTAAGTTTGATTTCTAACATTATTCTCTCAACGGACATATACATCGATAGTCTAGTGTTATAATTGATTTGCGTTTGGTGCACTGTGAAGTGGGTAAAACGGTTTTTAATGGCTGGCTAATATCTACCATTAACTCGCGCTAGCCTAGCATCGGCTAACTATCCAAATATAAGGACTGGATAATTTTAAAAAAAAAATGTCTCCACTGATGAATAACAACCAGGCTGACTTAAAAATGAGGTCCGATGTCAAAAATCCCGAACCACCCCTTTAAGATATGCTCAATATTAGTGCTGCACGATATTGAAAAATTTAGAGTTTATTTAGAGATATCAGCCGTATGGTTTAGTGCATGCGCTAACGGCTCCAGGTTTGTATCTGGTAAATTACCCCACTAATAATGCCCAGAATGGTACCAAACTACTACAGTAGTACAAATAGGTTCTGTACTCAATAAACGAGGCATTGGAAAGTTTGTAAGTACATCAGGAGTTTATTTAAATAACACTTGCCTGACGGCGAATGCTACTGCTGATGTTGACGTCACTTTATGAGTACAGAACCTATTTGTACTACTCATTTTCCCCAACATAGAGCAGACCGGCACACAACAAAAACTGCTGTTCGGATGTTCCCTTTTCTGATATTTTAGCCTTTGTGACATTTTAATTAAAACAGAAGTAAGAATTTTAGTGTAATAAGCAAAAATTAACAGTAAACTCAGAGATCACCTACCGCTGCAGATGTGTACGGAAGTGAAAAGCGGAAATGCTTAGACCTCTTTCCGGTTCAACCGCTGGGCGCTCCGCATAACCCCTATTGGGGGGATTTTGTAGAAGAGTGAACCTGCATAGAAAATTACAATAGATAACAAGCATAGATAAATACAATAGAAGAAAAACACAGTTGAAATAAGCAGTGCATTATGTTTTTCAGTTAAATCTAACTTATCAGGTACAGAAATTGATTTATCAAAATGTAAAATAAGTCTTCAGTGTAAAAATAAAATAACTATAAAATTAATGTATCTTTGCTAAAGCTACAAGTCATTTTCTCTTTTGATGTTTGATCACCATTGGCGACACAAACAGCTGCGGGTACATTAGGCTGCTGTCCCTTTAAGACAAATGCGCAGAACTAATATAAATGACACGCATCCGTTTTCTTTCTGTTTAAAACACAAGACAAGAGGAAACTCGCCATTTTGACTTCATTTTGCGTGCACGTGTCTGTAAAAAAAAAGTGAAAGAGAACTTAATTCGGCTAAACTCACCTTCTTCATCTACTGACTGTGGATGGCATCAAGGTCTTGTCCTGAAGAATACAGGGCCAAACAATAGGGATTTTATCTCATCTGGTAACAAGAGCAAAGCCATAACTTTAAGAACTCTACTGATATATTTACCCCCTGATATTGCATTGGGGATATCAATTCAAACATTTTTAAAGGCTAAGAGTATGAGCCACAGCTGCCCAAGATATCAAGGGGTTGCAAATTAGTCATGGCTATAAACCTGTATGCATGGCATCTACTTTGTATTTTTTATAAAGCAATGTTCTATGCATTTGTCCCTGTCAAATAAACATTAAATAAATAAATCTGTGAAAAATAACTGCCTAAAGTTGTCGACCCCCTGAACCGCATTTAAAAGTACAAAGAATTTCAGTATTGATCAATAAAAAAAATACATAAATACCTTTGAGTTGGACAGTATGGTGTCAGTCTCATTGGCCAACATAATTCAAAACAGACCTAAAGAAATAAAATAAAATATAGTAATCATCAGGATATCATGTTATCATAATAGTTAAATGAATTATTATAACTATGACCATTATAATATTGTATTAGTCGCCTATTATTTAGCTGATTATTTAGCTTACAGGCTTCTCAAGGACAATCTCACTGAAAAAACTTGGGGTTAATGATTTTAAAATGTGAGACTTATTTCAAAAGCATAAATCTTACAGACCCCAAACCTTTGAACAGCAGTGCACTGTATGTTTGAGGTGGTTTTGCTTACTAGTCATATGGTTCATAGAGATTTTCTTGGACAGGGAGTGCAGCAGGCCATCACAGCATGATGATCTAGGAACATAACATGCTGTTTGTCACAGAGCCAAAAATATTACATGTGATAGGTTTATTACAAGGAACCAAGCTAGAACAGAGGTGAAATGCATAAAAGATAAATACAAATCTTAAGATAATATATTGTGAAATAAATGCATATGGAATTATCATCATGATTAAACAATAACTCACCCCTTGTTGTAGAGTTTTATTTTTTCTCTCGCTATTCTGAAATCACATTTTAGCAATATTGGTAAGTGACGTCACTGATTAAGTTAACAATACAGTGCATTATTTTAGGTTAGCCTAAATAAATTAGCTTACTTCCCATTGACAAATTACCAGCAAAACTATCAAAAACTGTTATCTACACTAAATATGTGTTTAAAAACCCAAACTTTCATAAATAAGACCTCAACTTAACGTAACTTAGGCCTAACGTTGTCTTTTGAAAACGGTTAGCTAGCATAGATGCTAACGGACTTTTTCAAAGACATAAAACCATTTTTTTTAAATAAATATTTAACAGAAGCGTGTCAATTACACGTAAGAAATGTGTCAGGGGCGTTTGTGTGTATTATTTGTGAGATTTTGTTGTCTAAACTTACCTGAAAGCAGTGAAACCAACAGCGAGAGACGGGAGTTTTGTTGTTTGTCAGTTGTCGATGACGTTTCCATCTGCTCTCGCGCAGCGCACGTGCTCCAGTGTTTGATCACGCGCATGCGCATTAAAACACTTCAAAGTCACGCAGCATTTAACATATAGAATTAAAATATATAACATAATTTAAAATGTCATTAATAAAAAGTTATTGCGAATAGATCTGAACGTTGTTGGTTGTCTTATAACCTTAGGGGACCGTACTGACGACTTGTCAGTTGAATCTGCCTGTTAATAGTAAGTGATATTAAAATAATAACCTGCAGAGAACGTTCTCAGAACGTTCTCTTTAGGTTATAAAAATAAAACCTAAAACCTGCAAGGAAACGTTCTGGGAAGGTTCTCTTTAGGTTATAAAAATTAAACCTAAAGATAACCTACAGGGAACGTTCTGGGAAGGTTCTCTTTAGGTTATAAAAATTAAACCTAAAAATAACCTACAGGGAACGTTCTGGGAAGGTTCTCTTTAGGTTATAAAAAATAAACCTAAAAATAACCCACAGGGAACGTTCTGGGAAGGTTCTCTTTAGGTTATAAAAATAAAACCTAAAAATAACCTGCAGGAAACGTTCTGGGAAGGTTCTCTTTAGGTTATAAAAATTAAACCTAAAAATAACCTGCAGGGAACGTTCTGGGAAGGTTCTCTTTAGGTTATAAAAATTAAACCAAAAAATAACCTGCAGGGAACGTTCTGGGAAGGTTCTCTTTAGGTTATTAAATAACAACCTGCAGGGAACGTTCCCAGAACGTTCTCTTTAGGTTATAAATTTAGACCTAAAAATAACCTACAGGGAACGTTCTGGGAACGTTCCCTTAATGTTATAAACATAGATCCTAAAAATAACCTACAGGGAACGTTCCCAGAACGTTCTTGTTTGGTTCCCAAAAAAATAACCAAATGGGAACCAAAAGGGAACGTTAGGGGAACGTTCTGTGTTTGCTGGGAGCCTACTATAGGCTACAAACAGAGCAGTGGAATTTTTATATGTTAGGTTGACTATTTCATTATTATATTTTATTGTGGCTATAATGAACAGGCTGCAATGTCAAGATGCAATAGGCTACTGGCATATGGTTGGTGTGTGTGTGTGTGTGTGTGTGTGTGTGTGTGTGTCGGCGGGTGCGGACGCGGACGCGATCGAACTGTGTAAACAAATATGGGCTACTCCGTCATTTTGTTCAGGACATCTACGGATATTATTTATTTATAAATGTATAATTAAACTTGTTTAAATGTACAGTTTGGTGTTGTTTTGTTTTTTAAAGACATATTAACACAATAAATGCATTAATCTCTCAATTGGGTATTTATCATTAAAATATGAGTTTGGAATATAGCGGTCAAAATGACTGCTTGCGGCAGTTCTAGTAGTTATGGAATTCTGGCACTTCTCTGGCAGCTATTTCAGTCATGCAAGGACAGCTCCTATATCTCTTTGAATGGGGAAACATCAAATTCTTCAAAGCTGTTCACCATGCTTAAGATTAAATTTCATATTTAAAATAACATAAATTATGTTATAATGTTAATTTATAAAATAATAAATAATGAAATCTGACAACTATCTAATATATTTTGTTTTAAATGCTCAAATCTTACAGCAACTGGAGCTTCTAACTGCAGCTGCAACGCGATTGGCTCTTTTATTTAGAAGGCGGGACTTATTCTGCCAAATTGCGAGTTGCAATTTCTCCCATTCATAGTAATATGAGTGTACGGTCTTTGTATATCTAAAGTCATAGATGTAAAAAAATGTATAAATGAGTTATCACTAAAGTTTTTCTTAAAGGGGTTTGAGGCAACCAGCAACTATTTAAACCATGTGTTATGTTGCAGTTCCTAAAAAAGTTGGCCAGTATTGCCATTTTTACTCACACTTGTTGCTTGACAACCATACATTTTGAAGTTGAACTGTGACGACATGCTCCAGGAACCACACACTCTTTTGACTCTTGCAGGTATTTCATCATAATGGCCAAGATGTGCGTCAGAGTTCATGTGGGACGAGACAGGAAGGGTCTGAAATAATATGAGGGGATTGTTGTGGTTCAGGCACTATTCATCTCTGTGCTAGTAACTAACTGTGTGTGGGGGTGGGGTTAAGGTCTACATTTATCTGTCGTCAGCTTTACTCTCACGGCCTCGGTTGTTGACGTATGATCACACAACATGTTGAGTCTGCAGTCTGTGTCTTAAGGTCAGCTGTAGCTCCACAGTGATGTTTTCAAGACTGTTTTCAGTGAAGGAAGGCTCACAGCACTCAGAAGGTCCTTTGTTTGGGTTGTTCCTTGTTTTTGTAATGCAGTTTTCAAGTACAGTCCGGTCTGAGATAGCATATCTGTCGATTATGGCACATTGAATTTGCAGAGGAGTTTCAAACTTTTAGATGACTTAGATCACCAAATACGAGGATGCCCTTGTGATGGATCCCCTTCCAAAAATATTACTATTTCACATATAAAGACACATTTACTGTGAAAATAATAGATATTATAAATATAGGCCTATGTAAACTATTAGATGGAAAATATTTACTTTCCATTAAAATCAAATTTTTGTTTAATTTTTTTTCTACCAACAATTTAGAGTTGATGCATCTAAATCTGAAGAAAAACATAAAACTATGGCTGTCTGAACAATATTTACTGTAGTCAAATTTGGTAAATAATTTACTTGATTTTGTTAACTTCAGCCTATTTGAAATAAGTTTATTCATAATAATAATAATAATTATTATGTTTTTTTATATTATTATTTTGTAATATTATTTTATTGATATGAAATATTCTCAAATTAGCCTATTATTGTTAATCATTTTTATTAGTTTTTTTCTGGTGACATTTAAAATCCTACTGGCTATTTAAAAATGGGGGCGAGTCCTTTGATGTCTCACAAGAACAAAGACAAAAAATAATATTTGTATATATTTAAAATATTTAAACATTCAAAATAATCTGACTCATATACTCAGTATAATATTATTTTCAAAAGTTTTCATAAGACCCATTGAACATGCAGAAAAAGAAAGCAAGAGCGAGAGAGGAGCAGATATTAGCTGTGTAACCGGAGGCAGAACCAGAGGAGAGGTGTGGAATTTCACCGGATTGAACCGCTTGTTGTTGTCTAATGGGTCCTTGCTTGTCACGTTACTCATCTCGTGCGTGTAGTGCTGGATAATATCATGCAGGTTCTTTTCTTCACTTGGTTTTTATGCACCATCATTTTTATTACTCACCCCAGCCCTCCAGGCTCCTGCGGCCCAGCCTGGCACATTCCTCACCTGTCCTCTGACTCACCTGAAGTCCTTCAGAGCTGTGACGCAGATCGCTCCAGTAAAGGTGATCTAATCTCCGGATCACCTGACATCAGACCTCGGCTCTCTCCACACCCGAGTCTGCATGCTGTGTTTCTGGGGCTCTGATAATGAAGCTCCCCTTCCGACTCCTCACCTCTCCTCCCACGCCCGTCCTCCCTGCGTCTTCATGCTGGGAGTTCATATGAGCCACCCAGCACATGCAATAAAGGTGCAAGTGTAGAAATTCAAGTGTTATTGTTAAGTCAGCTCCTTTTTGTTATGAATAGTGGTTCAGTATGAACCCATGTTATATTGGCTGGTTCATAATTTGTTTGTGTGTCTGAATATGCAAAAGTGTAATCCAAAGTTTACCACACATACTGTTTTAGTGTCAAAACATAAAGGATTAGCTACTAGCGTCAGACTATAGCGAATCTTCTCTGTCTCCTGCTGGTTTCAGCTGAATTGTTTTGATGTAGTTTGTGGCCAGTCACAGCTGCATATCTGTCATGCCGGTTACTGTCCCATTCAGACAGACATGTTTTAGAGGGAGGATTGTGGCGATTTGGGGAATGTAAATTACATGTTGCAAGTTCCCTCACATAAAGTAGCGGAGCTACAGCGCTACAGAATATAATGCCGCCTCATTTAGTGTGACTAAAATGATGTGTGTGCCGTTTGTCCATCTTTCCATGCACACACTAAAAGATGAAATACTATGTGCACACAAGTACGTATACCTCCATGACAACAGGCACATTGTGCCTATGAAAAATTGAAGGTGCATTCGGGTGAGTGAGAGTCTTTTGAATATTTCATTAAAAGTTGTCTCTTTCTTGCTCTCGACGTCATTATCCTTTGGCATAGAACTGGGACAGGATACCACTCACTGCAACTTCCTGTCTGATAACAAAGACCATTGGGGAGTGCGTTACAAAAAAAAAATCTAAATTTCATTGAATAATTTTGTTAGATTTAAAATAAATATCTAAAATTACATGAATAATAATTGGTTTAAAAAAGATACATGTAATGCAAATTCAATATTTTCCACAAAATATTAATAATTTGCTTTAGCTTTAAGTCAAGTCAAGTCAAGTTTATTTATATAGCGCTTTTCACAACACAGGTTGTATCAAAGCAGCTTCACAGTAATAAATTAGAACAATACATCAATGTTTGTTTCTAGTGGAACGTCTACGTTCGGTAATGCTGATCAATAGTATCGTTGATTGATTAATTCAATTAAATATCCCCAAATATCCCCAACTGAGCAAGCCAAAGGCAACAGTGGCAAGGAACCGAAAAACTCCATCAGGTGACCTAATGGAGAAAAAAAAACCTTGGGAGAACCCGGGCTCAGTCGGGGGCCAGTTCTCCTCTGGCGTTTATGAACTAGAGGTCGGATTTAACTGTAGGATTAAAAGTATTATATGAATGCCTGGCTGAAGAGATGCGTCTTTAATCTAGTTTTAAACTGGGAGAGTGAGTCTGAGCAACGAACAGTATCCGGAAGACTATTCCAGAGTTTTGGTGCTAAATGTGAAAATGCTCTCCCTCCTTTGGTGGATCTGGATATCCTAGGTATGACCAAAAGCCTCGAATTTAGTGATCTTAAAGAGCGCGATGGATTATAGGGCGATAGAAGATCGGTTAAATAGACTGGAGCTAAGCCGTTTAGGGCTTTATAAGTCAGTAGCAATACCTTGTAATTAATACGGGACTTTATAGGTAACCAATGTAGGGATGATAAAATCGGTGTTATATGATCATATTTTCTTGATCTAGTTAGAACTCTAGCGGCGGCATTTTGGACTAACTGTAGCTTGTTTATTAAGGATGCAGGACAACCGGCTAATAACGCATTACAGTAATCTAGTCTCGAGGTCATGAATGCATGAACTAACTTTTCTGCGTCAGAAACTGATAGCATATTACGTAGCTTAGCAATGTTTCTAAGGTGGAAAAAGGCTGTTCTTGTAACATATGAAATATGATTTTCAAAAGACAGGTTGCAGTCTAATATAACACCCAGGTCTTTTACTGTAGAGGATGAAGTAACAGGACATCCTACTATGTTAAAGTTGTATTGTGAGAGGTTTTGTGGGTGGTTTTTTGAACCGATAAGTAGTACCTCTGTCTTGTCTGGATTTAATAAAAGAAAATTATGCGTCATCCAATCTTTTATATCTTTAACACACTCTGTCAATTTGGATAATTTAGCGTTTTCATCTGGCCGTGATGAAATATAGATTTGAGTGTCATCAGCATAACAATGGAAACTAATTCCATGTTTCCTTATAATATTTCCAAGTGGCAGCATATATATTGAGAATAATAGAGGGCCTAACACAGATCCCTGCGGCACTCCATAGTTTACTGGAGTTATGATAGATTTTTCTCCATTTAAATAAACAAAATGGTAGCGGTCAGATAAATACGATCTAAACCAGCTTAATGCTTGTCCTTGAACACCAGTATAATTTTGTAGTCGATCTAAGAGTATTGTATGATCTATAGTATCGAACGCAGCACTAAGATCAAGTAAAACTAATATTGAGATACAGCCTTGGTCAGAAGCTAAAAGTAAATCATTTGTGATTTTAACGAGCGCAGTTTCAGTGCTATGATGCGGCCTGAATCCAGACTGAAACTTTTCATAGGTGTCATTTTCTTGTAAGAAAGAGCCCAGTTGAGCGGACACAACTTTTTCTAGTATTTTAGACATAAAAGGTAGATTTGAAATGGGTCTATAATTTACTAGATTATTCGGATCTAATTGTGGTTTCTTAATGAGAGGTTTTATAACTGCCAATTTAAATGTTCTTGGAACATGACCTAAAGATAAAGACGAGTTAATAATATTGAGGAGAGGCTCTTCCACTACAGGTAACACTTCTTTCAATAGTTTAGTTGGTATGGGATCTAATAAACATGTTGTTGTTTTAGAGGAAATGATAAATTTATTTAACTCTTTTTGTTCTATAGTTGAAAAGCACTGTAATTGTTCTTGCGGCGTGATAATTGAGGCTGAATTATAAGGCGCGATTGAGGATTGAACGTTTACAATTGTGGTTCTGATGTTTTCTATTTTCTCAGTGAAGAACTTCATGAAATCATTACTACTAAACTGTAATGGAATACTTTGTTCAGGAGACATCTGTTTATTTGTTAGTCTCGCCACGGTGTTAAATAAGAACTTAGGATTGTTATGGTTGTTTTCTATTAGTTTGCGTAGATGCTCAGCCCTGGCCGCTTTTAGGGCCTTTTTATAACGTGACATACTGTCTTTCCATGCGATTCTAAAGACCTCTAAGTTGGTTTGTTTCCATTTACGCTCTAAATTACGGGTTTCTCTCTTTAGAACACGCGTAGTACTGTTGTACCATGGTGCTTTACTTTTCTCTCTGACCTTTTTTAATCTAATGGGCGCAACAATATCCAATGATCCAGAGAGAATGGTGCTCATAGTGCTAGTTAATTCCTCAAGTTCATCTGTTTGTTTGGGTTCACTGAGCAGCTGAGACAGATCCGATAAGCTGTTTGAAAAATTATCTATGGTGGATGGAAGGATTGTTCTGCCTAATCGATAACGCGGCGCAGCATGATATATTACAGGAGTACGTAATATGCAAGTTACCATGTAATGGTCAGTGACATCGTCACTTTGTGGAATGATATCTATATCGGTTGGATCGGTTCCATGTGATATAATTAAATCGAGTGTATGATTAAATCGATGAGTCGGTCCGGTAATGTTTTGCTTGACCCCAAAGGAGTTTAATAAATCAGTAAACGCAGCCCCTAACGCATCATTTTGATTATCTACATGGATATTAAAGTCTCCAACAATTAATGCTTTATCGAAGTTAACTAATAGGTCTGAGAGAAAATCTGCAAACTCTTTTAGGAAATCAGCGTAAGGCCCAGGCGGTCTATATACGGTAGCCAAGGCTAGAGATAATAGGGATGTTTTTCTATCATCTAAGAGCGTAACATTTAGTACAAGTACTTCAAATGAAATAAACTTATAACCCGTTTTCTGAGTAACATTGAGAAAATCTCTATAGATTGTTGCAACACCGCCGCCACGACCATTCAGACGGGGCTCGTGCTTATAGGAGTATCCTGATGGAGTAGACTCATTTAAACCGAAATAATCATTTGGTTTAAGCCAGGTTTCAGTAAGGCAAAGTACATCGAAGCTATTATCTGTGACTATTTCATTTACAATAACTGCCTTAGGTGTGAGTGATCTAATGTTTAAAAGACCTAGCTTTAAAAATTGTTTTTGATTACCAATAGCAACATTTTCTGGTTTAATAACAATTAGATTTTTTCTAGATCCTGCAGTAGATTTATGATTTGATCTCACTAAACGAGGAATAGACACAGTTTCTATGCAATGTTCTACACTATTTATATCAGTTAAATTGGTGCAGCAGAGACTATGATTTGGACTTTTGTTTACTAGTCAAAAGGTATTTAACATTTTGGAGATGTTATCTGACAGAAGATCCGATCCGAATCTGTTTGGGTGTAAGCCATCAGCACGGTAAAGCCTAGGACGCTCCCAAAACAGATTCCAATTATTTACAAAGAGAAGTTTCTGCTCATTGCACCATGACATTAACCATTCATTAAGCGCAAATAATCTACTAAACTTTTCATGACCTAGTCGGTACGTGGGAAGCGGTCCTGACACAATAATCGTTATATCAGGCGATGTGCTGCGTACCGTATCGATCAGATTCCTGAAGTCTTTCTTCAAAACTTCCGTCTGGCGCAGTCTGATGTCGGCCCCTCCCGCGTGCAGGACAACGGTTCCGACGCGCTCGTTCAGAATCTCGGGAACGTGAGCAGCGACTTCGGAAACACGAGCACCAGGAAAGCAGTGACTATGCACCTTACTTTTATTTAACGTAACGTGTACGTGTCGAACGATGGAATCGCCGATGATCACAGCATCGCGTTCTGTTTCGCGAAGAGGGGAGAAGCGGTTTTGTGTGGATATCTCGAAAACCGGGAGGGTCGGAGAGAGTTTTCTTGGTCTAGACCTGACTCGCGACTTCCGCTGCGGAAAAATCCAGGCTTCGTGATGGCATGTTGGAGCCGGAGTGAACGAGACCATGGCTGATCGCGACCTCGACGTTCGGGACCGATGTTGAGGAACGCACGGAGTAGACGAGGTCGGAGTCAGCGGGTTAGTAACATTAATCTCTGATTTGTGTGCCTCGGCGCGCGATGTTTCGAGAGCCAAACGCCGGTCTATCAGCTCGGCTTTTCTTACTAAAAGGTCGTGGATCTGTTTCTCAACAGCTTCCAGCTCAGACTGCACCGCGTGCAGCTCAAATGTGTCCTCACCTGCACCAAAAGGTAGACTACTTACATTTGATATATTCGCCATTTTAACAGATGGACAGTAAGTTAAGTTAGCAACGACGCTACCAGTGGTGCTATCAATATTAATACTAATTTATGGCTTAAGTCTTGGATATAATCCGTCTTTTCAGTGGTACGGGTGTAGAGTAGACGCACGATAGGTGAAAAATGTTTGTTTGTAACTTAAATGAGTGCGGAGAAGACGCGTTCAGCCGTGATCCACGGACGTAACCTATAAGAGTATCCAGCGTTGGATCACAAGGCTTGAGACGCGTCTGCTCAACAATCCGCGTTATAACTATGAGGTGAGGAAAAGTAGAAAATGTTCGTTGTAAGTGAGTTTAAAGAGAAATCAAGAATTATAAATCAATCGATGGAGCTCCAAAGACAACAACGCGCTCAGACGCGACGCATGCGCATTCGAAACAGGAAGTTTCGAACAAGTACAGTGATGTGATGATTTTTTAAAATGTTTTTAAAAGTCTCTTATGCTCGCCAAGGCTGCATTTGTTTAAGCAAAATAAGCTTATTTCTGTATTAAAATCATCCAAAGTCTGTACATCATATCAAGTGCAATAAATCCTTGCCACACTCAAAGAACAGAGAGAGGAATTGCTTTTAATCAATGCTTTGTTAAAGCTTTCCAATTGACTGAAGCAGTTTCTCTTTAATAATTTATGCCCACAACATAAATAACAAACATGTAGAGACAAGCAAAACTACTTTCCTTTCCAAAGCAATAAAGGGAAGGATTTTGGGCGCACACACAAACAGACTCCGAGATTCAAACAGGAACCAGACAAACAGTCTAGCTCTTATCTACCAAAACACCTGCCATCAGTTGGGACCAAGTGTAATTTCAAAGAATGATGCAAAGACACAAGAGTTGGACACAACTGTGTAAATCTGTTCTGGAGAGAGGGAATGTGAAATAAAGTTTATAAGGTACAGACGCCTGGCATTGAATATACAGAGACAAGAAGAAAAGAGGAATTGAGTTACAAAGTAAAGAGGTAGAAGAGAAAAAGCAGAAAAGTAAAATAAAGAGTTCGAAGAAAGTTGGTCATATTTTTTTCATGTTATTTTTTCTAATTTTTAATTCAAAATTTCTAATTTTACTTTGCAGTATTTAATTTCATTTCATTAGATTTTACCTAAGTGACATCACATGACCTGGTTTACTCAGAGTTCATGCCTAATCAAGCACCACACATCCATCAGGCCCATGAGCCATTGATCTGTTGAGTCTGTTCGTTGAGGAGAAGGATGAAGGACCTACTGACACACATCTGACCTTCTATGGCAGCTCAGTTTTAGAATTTGTCTAACAAAGATTTAGATTTTGCCAGTGCGAATCATCAAGATTATTTACAGGCCTTGATTTAGATTTTTTTTTCTAGTTGTAGCATAAAACATTGACTTGATTTCAGAATAGACATCGCACGTGATGCACAAATGTGAAGAAGGGCTGTTGGTTTATCTCACGAGGACCACCTGTTAGCCTGACATTATAAATAACCATATGGACAAGGTCTTTACATGGAGCTGTATATTTTAAGGTACATTTTTACAACTTACAGCAAGAATGGCAAAGCAATTAGGTCAAAGTCCAGATAAACATGGCCTTCATCCCATTGGCTAACCCTCCTTTATCTCATGAGTTTAAACACAGAGCAGACAGACATAAGAATGCTCTACATTTCCTGAAGAACTTTCCCAAGCCAGGATCCATAGCTCTCTCCTACCATATACTGCTTCTCACAAACAATAAAGCCAAAGAAGCAACTTTTACTATAGGGAAGCTACTCTCACCCACCGGAAAGCTACCGGAAATATGGGTCGGATGTGATGCAAAACGCGTCTGAGCTTGAAAGGAACTTTGCTGAACTCCATACAGTCTCTGCTAAAGCATAGATGTGTAATAGGTCAAAGTTCATTCCCACCAGCAATATATTCTGATGCTTAGGACTAGCCTTAACTGACATAGATCTGTACAGCTTATCTCCTTATATTTAGCTGTTGACAGTCTGGTTTCTAAGCAGATGAGTAGTGAGGGTTAAGTGGCTTCAGCTCATTGCAATTGAGGCTGGTGAGAGGAGACTCATCAATACTCAACGCACATCACATCCAGTTTCATACACACTTACAGACCCATCTGCCCTGTGCATCTAATCAGCTTACGACCACATCCCCCCTCCCGACCGCCTGTGAATGAGCCCACGGGTCAGGCAGTGACACACATTGCGGCTGCTGTGCTTTGTGGTTTACATCAACACACACCACATGCCCACTGTAAATAATAATAATTCTTATGTAGTGAAATAAGAAAAAACACCTTTTTAAGTAGAATCAACACATAAACTTCAATAACGGTGACAACCAATAAACTAAAGTAAAATGACGAGTTCTTTACACCAACACAAACAACATCAGCATAAGTAAAGCCAGTCAACAGCCAAAAACTAAAGCTATGTGCACATTGCAAATGCATCAACATTGTTCAAAGCGAAACTGTTGCATTTGGGAGACTATTGTTTTTCTAATGTGTTTTATATAGATTCAAAGTTATTCACATTTTACATCTTCGATTTAAAAAGCCCCTGAATAAAATGTAATTCCATTATTTACAGACTCACTGGTGCATGCATACCCCCAAAAACACTGCACACACACCAATCTAATTGCTGTAATTTTTAAACTCACTGTAATATAATAAAAGCAGGGGACTATAATGAACACTAGAACTGCTTACTAGTGCATAATACAGTCAGTTACACCAAGAAATGCTTATGAAACAATAACTGAACAATTTTTTCCCGTCATTATCCAGAAGTGAATATTAAAATATAATGCCGGAGGCTCGCAGGTGCAGAAGTGTTTACCGTTCTTTGTGTGCGTTTCTGAATGAAGCAGCTGGTGTGTCAGTAAATACTGTATGAGTGTACTCCTCCCTTAGCGTCTCTAGTTCATTCGCACTCTCATCTGTCTACATGAGTTTACTGCATAGAGATAAATACACCTCACCTCAAACCACCTCACTAGGGAACAGCATTACCATAAATCTTATTCGTTCTACCACCAGTTTCATTTTCCTGGATTAAAATGGGAGGTTCTTCAATAAAAACTAATTGGCCTGCAGAAGATGCTGTTAATCACACCTCTGCCCTCTTCATCTTCTCACATGGTCACATCCCCTTCTCTCCCAGGCCGTAATTCTTTGCATGTCTGCTCAAGGTTAGACATAATTCACAGGTGACTGGGTCAACAGGCTGCTCTTGTGATACAGCCTCAGACTCGACCTCAGGGCGCAATATTTGACAATATATAATACATTTGAAAGCAGAGACATCAGCCTTGAAGAGATCACCCTCATGTCGTTCCATGTTGCCTCTTTCTTCTGTGGAACACAAAAGAAGTTTTTTTGTCCATACAATGGGATCCAGTGTTGTTTTGGACTGTATATGCAATCTTTATATTCAACACTTTGTCTAAAGGGACAGAGTAAACATTCTCAGAATGACGTCTTCAACTGGTTCTTCATGTAAAGTGGCTTTTAAAAGAGCTGCACCCTGGATTAAAATGTCTTTTCCAGTAGAAGATCTAGATTAAAGGAGAACTCCGGTCAATTTTAACATTGAGCTCATTTTTTTGTACATTTGGAGTGCTGTCAATACAGAGAAAGACGACAAAAATCGGTGTTGCCTACACCGAGTTATTCTATTTTTAAAAATTTGCACCCTGTTGACTTCAATGGGGCAAGTTTTAAACCTGCTTTTAGCCTCTTAACATCCTTGATGTGTCATTACAAGTGCACAGGTCATGTGAGTGATTCCTTCTGAGTGATCACGAGTGAATCTGACTGCAGTAGATGTGAAAGATATGTATAAAAATTATGTTATTTAAGCCAGCGCTCATACCTGTGTTTACATCCTGTTTTCGGTTGAAGTCCAAAGTAGTCGATTGCCAAGTTCACGCGCGTGATCATAGGTAACTAAACCTATGCGCGTGAACTCGGCAATCGACTACTTTGGACTTCAACCGAAAAACAGGATGTAAACACAGGTATTTGCGCTGGCTTAAATAACATAATTTTTATACATTTCTTTCACATCTACTGCAGTCAGATTTACTCGTGATCACTCTGAAGGAATCACTCACATGACCTGTGCACTTGTAATGACACATCAAGGATGTTAAGAGGCTAAAAGCAGGTTTAGTACTTGCCCCATTGAAGTCAACAGGGTGCAAATTTTAAAAATAGAATAACTCGGTGTAGGCAACACCGATTTTTGTCATTGTTCTCTGTATTGACAGCACTCCAAATGTACAAAAAAATGAGCTCAATGTTAAAATTGACCGGAGTTTTCCTTTAAGTTTTAAACTACTCAAATGAATCATAAAGAAAATAAGGAAATCACAGCTTGTTTTCAAAAACATCATCTCTTTATTGACATCTTCAAAAGACCGGTTTTGCATTCGACTCTTTCCGGGTCAACTGTAAACTTCAGAGAGCGAGCAGATCCACCATGTTACCCTCCAACTTTAATAACTACTGTGCTGAACTGTTTGAGGGTTTGTACCTGTGTGTATTATTTCTGAATGCACTGCAGAGCAATGTATTGTATGTATTTTTGCGTTACCTTTTTCATGCATTTATGGCTATATTTAGATTGCACAATTCAATGAAAAAAAAATCTTGATTATTATGCTTTTAATAAAGCAAGACTTTCTCTTAAAAACTTTCAACCAAAAGTAAACATTTGTGTGGCCTCATGACTTCATGACAATCAAATTCTATCAAAATAATTTGTAAGGCTTTTCTTTTTTACTTGAAAATGCAAAAACTCTGTTAACAGAGTTAACAGCTTTGATTCCCCTGAGAGTATTGAGCCAAACACTCTCTCTCAGTTCTGTCAGCTCTCACACTTTACCTGTCTTACATAACATAACCTCTCCAAAACAAAGAAACAGGCAGAAGGAACAGTCACAATCAAACAAAACCCACACAAATCAAACATAAAGCTGAATGGAATGTCCATGTTTTGGAATGCATGTTTGAGTGCACATCGTGCAACGGTGCTTTGCCATATAATAAAGCTGTACATCCACGTGCATGCTGACAAGAGGCTCTCACATGCTTATATTTTGAATGTCTAAAACTTATATTCAACAATAACAGTCTATCAGCCATGTTTGCAGAGGAGCAGTGCCTCTGTGGAAGCTCTGAATTCTTCACAGTATCGTAGTCTTGCCTTCAAAAACATCTACACCAAACATCTGACGCACTTGTGAATTTGACACCTATGGAGCAAAAGTGTGTGAACAGTGAGCAGGGGTGTGTGTGTGCATCTCAGTTTCTATATGCGTGTACTGGTAGGACTTTGCAGTGTCTGTTCTAGGTGTGGCTTATTAAACATATCCCTGAGGTCTTACTACAATCGACACCAAATTATGACCTCATAAACAAGCATCCTAAATAGCTTCAATCATTCTTCAATTCTTCAACCAATACAAAGATTTCTAAAACTAGAAAGTACCTGCTTCATTTCCAATAGTATAAACACAATGGTTCCTAGAGGAATTAGCTTAGGCCACGGGTCCCACAGTACTGCTGTTTAATAAAGACTTTGTACCTGAACAGCACCAGCACAGCAGGTCGACTGCTACCTTCTTAATCAAAATCATCATCCATTCAATCACTGTTAGTGCCTTTAGCATTAGTCTTATTGCTTAAATCAAAATGTATCAAAGTCACAGTGCTGAGAGTCTGTAGTGTTCCGCATTTGGAGGTACGTCATTCTTGCAGAACATCAGACGCTCGAAAAACAACAGGATGTCCATGTAAATTCTATGTAACAAATATCATGAACATTTTCCTTTTAGTAAGGCAAATACAAACAGCCTTCAAACAAGAACGTAATAAATATTAGGTGTGTGTGATAGACATCAACTGGATGCTATAACAAGTCTCTATATTATCTATGTCTGGTACTCCTGGGTTGGTAGACAGCCAGATAGAAGCTTCTAGACCTTGGAGATGTTTTGTGAGGCATCCCGTGCTTGTCGGATACCATAGAGCCACTTAATGACGCGTGCATTCCTCTCGATGACTGAGATGCCGTAAGGAACCCGCTCACTGGGCTTGATGGGCCCATCGTCCTCTTCTTCTTCCCCTTGCCGTCCATCCCCACCATCCCTGCACTCTGAGCTAGACGTACTGACGCTGCGGAGCTTGGAGACTGAAACAATGTCTGAATTGGCCCGTGCGAAACGCTCCACGCCACCCATTCCTTCCACCTCACCTGGGTCCAGCCCACAGTAGTTGAAGAAACGCTCCAGGTCAGCTGTGGCCCGTGAGTAGCGGTCGCTCAAGTCTGACTTGGACCGATGGAGGGAGGGGTGCTTCCGACTTGAACCTGGACGTGACCCTCGAGAGCTGGCTGAAGAAAGGCGGGTGAAAGCGGGGGAAGCCGGGGGTAGAATGCCAGGTCGCAGAAACAGCGGGCTGGTGGGTATGAAGGGGGATGGAGGGTGTGCTGCCGAAGGTTGCAGCTGAGCAAGAGGTGTGGGAGGCGCCTGTGGCTGGGCTATCTGTGGTTGAGCTACTTGGGTTTGTCTAGGTTTGGGTTGTAGAGGCAATCTTTTAGGTTTTCTGCTCTCGGCCTGCGGCCGCACATCCACCCGCCGCACAGTTACAGAGTTGGGCGGTCCGTAACTACCTTGTGGTACCAATCTGGGAGCTCTGGCTGGGACCGGAGGCGGCCT
Organism: Scardinius erythrophthalmus; assembly: GCF_964197995.2. Taxonomy (NCBI): domain Eukaryota; kingdom Metazoa; phylum Chordata; class Actinopteri; order Cypriniformes; family Leuciscidae; genus Scardinius; species Scardinius erythrophthalmus. The sequence goes on from NC_138235.1 coordinate 22,363,173, forward strand.
TCGGCTGGGTTCTGCAGGTGAGGATTGATTGTTAAGAGGAGAGGAGGTGCGAGAGGAGTTGGGTGTTGAGGCAAGGTGTGCTTTGAAGTTGGTATAGTGTTGAGGTTCTGCAGATTGTCCACTACCAACACTGTGACCCCCAGAAGAGGGAGAGGAGCCTGATGGAGAAGGAGAGGAAGGGGTAGGGGAGGATGCAAGCGGCCCATCGCAGACATTGATTAGATTATTCAGTACTTCCAGGTTGAGTTGTGGTCCTCTGCTCATGCCATGGTCTGGTCCGTTCTCTGCCTCAAGAAGGCGCCGGGTAATCTTCCTCGCTGGTGGAGTGTTTATTCTGCATTGCATCATCATGCTTGGTGATAACAGTGGTTTGCGGATGATTGGGGGTTTTACAGGTTCTTGTCTAGTGAGTGCTACTTGCTGACTCTTTACGTACTTGGCCTTGTCCGCTTCCAGGCGCTCAACTGCACTCAGCTTCCGTGTTCCTGTCTCGGGTGCTCTGCGGAAGTAGTCGGGGCCTTTATTGAGGATACGGAAAGGCATGGCAGAAGTGAAGGGACCCCCAGTGAGACGGCCATCTGTAGGACGGAGGGTTTCCACTGGCATGATGTGTAGCAGTGGGATTAATTTAAGAGGTGAAATGACTAAGGGTCAAAGTTTTCTTTGCGATCAAGAATGTCTTGCAGTCCCAAGAAAGACTTTTGTAGTCACTGGTCTCTTTATTCCTTCTTCTTTGTATTTTAAGCTCTTTTTTCCCACCTTCAATGACCCCTTTAACTTTCTTACCAGTCTGAACACTCCTGCTGCTGTTACTTCACTCTTTTTGTGTGCCGGCCTCTTGCGTCTATTATCTGCTCTCTCCCGAGTCCGGCTCATTGAATAGAGGCCGATGGGATGGGGTCATAAAGGGTCGCATTCCACATCAGTCCGGCTGAGTGACCCACCAGGACGGGCAGATCCTGAAGTGAGCTCTTCGCAGCTGAAAGGTTAGCAGAATAGCAGTTCTGGTGAAGCACGGTGGCTCAGTCCTTTCCTTTCAATCTCCAGATGTTTCAGACTTGTAAAACACTCCTTGAAAACTTGTAACTCTTTTTCTTGTAATCCTGCACTGTTTTCCTAAAGGAAGGAGAGAGAGAGAGATGCTGTCAGACATGGGTAGGCAAAGAGAGGACCTCCTTTCACTCCCTCTGCTCCACACATAACAGATACTGGAGTACTCTAAAGCGAATGGGGGCAGACGTTTGGTTTTAATGCACTGTCTGGCCCCTCCCACTACACTCTTAAAGCCTCCAGATGCTGCATGTGTGAGCAGCCAATCAGGAAAGAGAAAAGTGTTGCAAGCACAAGAGGAGGAGAAAGGAGTAAGCCAGCAGATGATCTCCGATTGGCCGAGGGTTGGAACTCTGACCAATTGCACCCTTCCCCCCACTCACAACAAACACTCCTACTGAATTTTCATTCAAATGTGATTCTTTGAAAAGAAACAAAAAAGAAAAGAGCAGAGCAAAAGAACAGCTGCAATCTTTTACATTCAATTACATCAAACAGTAGCGTTTTATGAAAATATTTAAATGTCCTGCTTTCCACTTGTTCAGTGTTCATAAGAGCACAAAGGCACTTTGTGTAGTGTCTTTAGAGTACATTATAGGCAGATTATCATGTTTTACATTCTGGTCTCAGACTAGATCTGAGCCAAGACTTATTTAAATCTGTCTGAAACACTCATGAGCATCCACACAGCTTGACTCAGACAAGCTAGTTTCATATAGTATAGTAAAACCCTCTTACTGTCAGACTATACACAGACAAGAGAATTGCTCTCAAATCGGCTCTGGCTCAAATTTAGACGCTTCTCTCACTCTCTCAATGTCTTCACAACTTATAATGCTTTCATATTCTCTTGATCCTCAGTGTCAGGGGAGTGAAGGCAATTTTTCCCTTCCACATTCTTCTTTTTGTTACTGCATTAAAGGTTTGGATTACATCATCAAGAGCGCTGAGAGGCTTGTTTCTTGCCATTTCTCGCCATCATCATCATTATAGTCAAATACACATTTTTAATTAATCTTTTTATAGCATGACTTTGTGTCTGGGCCCTCATCCTCGTTACGCTCCCCCTCCCTTTCTTCCACTAATAAGATAGAAAAGACTCAGTACAATAGAAGGATAGACATATTCTCTTACCAAGCAACAGTTCACTTTAAAACCTAAATATAGCCTTAAACTCTAATTACAGAACAGTGTGAAACGCCTTTAGAGAAAACTGTTAATAACCTTACTGACATTCGCCCCAAAAGACTGAACAATAAATAGCCTCAATTGCTTAAATGAGTTCATTGGCTTACACTGCAGTTATTTCCAACATGAAATAAAAGTTGACCCCATTTCCTTTTTTAATGTATGTTCCTGGTATTATTGTGAACATTGTAGCAGTGCATGTTCTTCCACATAGTAAAATTGTATGGCTTTGTAAATTGTCAAAATGTAGTAGCTCGCTCTTCCTTTGAAACGACTTTCCTTTTCTGCTGCCGTCACTTAGGCTACACACGCTAATAGATAATCACATATAACTTTTGTTTTAAATTCTCTCATGCTCGCCATTTTTTTTGCTCTTTAAATATCCTGTTTCACACATTACGCAAGTAAAACAGGTTTCAAGTGGTGATTCATTTAACTTTAATGTTATGATAATTATTAGGGCTGGGTAGAAAAAATACTGATTACTCGATTTTTTTCCTCAAATTCTCATTTTGATGAACCAAAATCAATTCTTAAATCCCAAGAATCGATCTTTTAGTTTATGCTATTTTCAGTTGATGCATGAATGAACTAAACATTATTTGCAGCATGTCTCCCATCCATTAATTCGCAATAAGCTTTGTGCTTTGTTTTCATTTGATATGAAACAATGTCTTGCCACTTTTAGATGTGGCATAACAGATCACTGTTGCTGCCTCAGTTCAAATGAAGTGGTTCAATAACAACTTGTTAGTTTAAAAACTTTTTAGCAAAAAAAAAAACAAAAAAAACACTAGAGGTACATTTTGATAAACATATGCACTATATTATATATTCATTAAATGCTGAGGAACAGGTTATGACAGCCTCTGTTTAAATGTTTATACTCCAAAAAACAATTGAAGTAGAAACATGGCATGTAGGCTAAATATATGTATTTTTACATAATGGCATGTAAAAAGTTATTATAACACTATTATAATAAAAAGGTTTTCCCAAAATTGTGCAATTTTGCTGCTCGGTGCTGCTTCAAATCAAACATACCTAATTTGTTTGTCTCGCTTTCGGTGTTATTCACTTCAATTTATTTTTTGTTTTATATTGCAAACTAGAATTTCCTACCAAATTGTTCTGATGTATTGTTCTAATTATAAACACACAGGTTTGTAGCACAGGTAGTTTGACTCTTTACTGCACTTTGGCTATAGGTAAAAACTAGAAGAATAACAGTGCTGGTCCTACACTTCTGGGGGCCCTGAACTAAATTTTGTGAAGGGGTCCCCGTCAAAATGACCCTGCAGGGTGATTTGCTTTGGATACAAGATTAAACACTTTAATTGTTCCTACTAATGATTCCATTCTGATTTTTGAATCATTCAGATCCGTGACTCATCTCATACATGGCTATGAGAATGAAACAGCAGAGTGACAGGTAAGTTAAAAGTGGGTTAGCAGCACTGGCATTGACAAATGTCTAGTGTTGTGGTGTTTCCATTACTATGGAAACAGAACCATTTAAACATGCTTGGCATGCTTCTATCTATCTGTTATTGTGTCTTATAAGAGGCTTATGGTCAGAGTAATGGAATAAATGCTTATCCAGGTCAAATTCTGTGGTGCATTTAGATGATGATCTACACACACACACACACACACACACACACACACACACACACACACACACACACACACACACACACACACACACACAGCTGTCTCTCAATGGCCAAGCTTTTAATAGAAAGCACAGTTGCTCAGGATCCTGCTATGCTGCTAGGGGTGAGGCAGCTCTAGTGTCCAAAAGCCAAAATGGACCATCATTCCTTCCCCTCCACATCTTTGCATTCACCAGTGCTACACTGGCCTTTACCAGACACCAACATAGAGGAAAGCTCTTCCACAGACAGAGACCATAGACCACTAGGGATGCATGGAAATTTCACCCACCGAAAATGGCATTTGCGTTTTATGGTCAGAAAGCTTCACTCTCACTCTAGCCGTCATCACTGCGCGTAGTGACGCTCTGCTCAATATTTCACTCTATGCATGTGTGCTCTGCTCAGTTGCTCACGGCCCATGATTACGATGCACTCATGTACCGCTCATGCTCATCGGAAAAGCAAATAATGTGCCGACATGAAATTTCTAATTATTTCTATTTATATATATATATATATATATATATATATATATATATATATATATATATATATATATATATTTAATTTTTTAAATAATTTTGGTTTTTGGCCAAGAGCAACTAGAATTTTTGGTTTGGGCCCAGAATTTTGGTGCATCCCTAGGCCACAAGCATTAGGGCTTACAGGGACAAATATGGATAAACAATGAGAGCTAGCAGAAATTCTAGGCTTGTTAAGTCATCAGATACCAGTATTTTCATTGTATGGCTGTCTGATAACATTTAATTTGGTGATATTAAAAGTCTATACAATTTTGTTAAAACAAATACACTAAAAGTCTATTTAAATGCTACAAATGAATTCTGGCATCATATTATTTGAACTTTTATGAAAAAGTTTTGAGATTTGCTAAAGATTATATTTAGCAGTGTTATTAAATCAAGAGTTTTGGGCCGATAATATGGGTACCGACATTGTACATAATGACTTCACCTGATCTTTGAATGAGTAAAAAATACAGTTCTCCTGTGCAGACTGTAATAAGCAGAACTTGGTTCCCAATTTTGGGTAGCAACCCGACAGCTGAGAACCACCGTTTACAGCAATGATATACTCTGTCCAACAGGAGTGGAAATCACTTTCATCTTACAGCACACAGTGATCCCCAAAAAACCATTAAAGTGTTTACTTCTACTGTAAAATAATATCCCCAAACAGAAGCAGACACGCAGTGGAATGTGAGGGCCACAGCAGCGAGGGTGGCACGAACAGCCCACAGCTTTGGGCACAAGCGTGGTGTGAACTGATTGAGATAACAGAAGCATTTCAGCGCTGAGCCAACTGGACCCGGAACACTGAAGACGTGGGGAGAGCCAGGAATACACACACTTAGAGCCACACACACCCACGGCAGACTGCCACAACCACAGAAACGCACAGGCATCTCCAAAGCAAACCTTTCTGGGCACAAAATAAAGATCTTAGTCTTGATTTCTGAGAGCTGATGTAATGTTCCCCACAGTGTTTAGTGGTGTACTGGACTGTTGGTTGGGCTGCAAAAACGTGAATGGAAAATGTTTGCTAACGGCTTGAGCACGGTATCTTACAGTGATGTTTTTGTGGGTGTTTTTAAACTCGAACGGATGTATAATTTCCAATGTTCATTTTATTAGTGTTTAATGATTTAATGACAGTACACTACATGGAGGAAAATGTGATGCAAATAAGCTATTCCTAAAAACCATTGGAGCGGCGGTCTACAGCTGTAGGGACAAAGTACAAAATGACCTCACTAATTTTGGCTGAAAGAAACTCCGCAATGTAATTAGAGGGGAATTCTGCATGACTGAAAGGGATCTGCTACTTTAAGGATATCTATCAATTACTGCGGCGACAACAGGCCCATCATGAAAGATACACGTGAGAGGGGAAAATAAAAAGAACAAGGAATAGAAGATGAAAGAGAGAAAGTGAGGGAGAGAGAGATAGAGATGTAGATATCTGAAAAACAGATAAAGAGTGAGATAGCTGATAAATAGTTATTGTTATATTCTAAAGGAGAAGTCTTTAATATTCAAAAGGCATGTAATACATGTAATACAAAAAGACGAACAGCCCACAGCTTTGGGCACAAGCGTGGTGTGACCTGATTGAGATAACAGAAGCATTTCAGCGCTGAGCCAACTGGACCCGGAGCGCTGAGGACGTGGGGAGAGCCAGAGAACATTCTCATTCCCGGTTCCATGCTGGTGGAATGATCTCTCCACCCTCATCCGGAATGCAGAATCCCTGACAACATTCAAAAGACAACTGACAACTCATCTCTTCCGTGAGCACTTAACCTCATTCAAAAAAGAATAATAATAATAATATATTCTTTCCTTTTCCTTTAATCCTCCCTTGTCTGGCTTATGCTACTCTAAGCAATGCCAAAAAAACTTTGTATTTTGAGCACTTCTTGCGTTGTTTTTGCCTCTTCCCGATGACAAGCTTAATGTAGTCCTCATTTGTAAGTCGCTTTGGACAAAGGCGTCTGCTAAATGACTAAAAATAAAAATAAATGTATGATTCGCGTTTTATCATCTTCCAGGTAGAAAAATTTTAGCTAGAAACACGACGTCACATTTTTTCCTCAACAAACTGCACAATTTGAGGCATCATGTTCATAGCACATGTGTTTTGTGCAAAAATTGAACTTGGGTTTAAGGGTTTTGAACCCTTTTAAAAGCCAAATATTCTTTAAAAACAAAATGAAATTTTTTCCATCTGTTTTTAATGAAGGACACAAAATATATTGCTTTGTATTGAATTCTGATTGATTCATTAATTATCAATTCACACACTTTTGTCATTTGGTAGATCATGGTGACCGAATTTCAGTCATAACCCAAAACTAAATGTATTGTTACTACGGGTAGAATAGAAATGGTGATGCTGACAGCTCTAAACAGATCAAAAAAACCAACATTTCCTGCTCCTAGCAGCCCGAAGGGATTCACTCTGAGGCTGAGTCACCTGTGCAACGTTACAGTTACGTTCCTGTTCCTCACAGGCTGACACTACATGCTTTTCATCATTGGTTTAACGTGTCAATATTCCAGGAAGTTCCTGTGAATCTTCTCAGATATTGAGCAAGGATTGGGCGCAGAAGAGCTGACGTCACTATGAGTAATGACGGAATTCAGGAATCCCTCAAAACTGGCAACATGAGCCATCCTGTTGACATGAGAGGAAAAGAGAGAAGGAATGTGTAAATCCAACTTGGGCGGAGAGACCATCACAAACCCGTGTATAAAGAGTCACGGTGAGGCAAATATCACCTCTGCACATAAGGAGAGTCAGATAAGATGAATTTTAAAGTAGTTATATATTTCTAGTGCTTTTATGTGACAGTTCTCAATTGATTTATTGATAACGGCTTGTTTCAGCAGTAACAGTTTGGATGTGGCCGACAGATGAACCTCATTTGTGGGACCGTTCACGTAAAGATTTGACCTCTTGCACTACACTGTAGGTGTTAGGTGTAAGTACAAGCTAACTAGCATCATTCCCAAGGGTTTTCCCAGACGGCTTTTACTGCACTGACAGAGTCACACCTCTCACTCAACTCACCTCAGCGACCGCGATAAAGACACCCCAGAGGATTCAAGCCTTTAGCCTGATAACCTTTCACACTGCCTCCATCCATAACCACCACAAAGCTCTATCGGCGAGGGAACAGCCGTTATAAAGAGTTTTAAACAGCCTTCTCTTCTCAATGTGTGGCAAAGCACAGCACAGCTGTTTCCCCTCCGTCCACAGCAGGCCAGGATGACCTCTCAACACAACATCATTAGACAGAGCCTGGTATTGTACTAAACGTCCCACAGCTAGACCAGGATACAACTAACATTGAATGTCTGAATGAGCCCTCAGGATAATATCATCATTCATCTCCCATTATTACAGCCAACATGTGGATCCCTAAAGAGATGTAAATACAGTTGCCCTTAGTGCCATTTCTTACACTCACAGTTTACCCAACTAAATGGGGGCATAACAGACTTCTGTTGTTTTAAAATAATGATTAGAGCATATTTGTAATTCATATACAAATGTAAATAATATATAGGGCTGTACCTAACAATTATTTTGGTAATCAATTAACCTGTCAAGTATTTCTTTGGTTAATCAGATAAAAATGACATTTACAAATTTACAAAAACATGCTATTCCAGTGTCCAACAATTCCGCAAATTGAAGGTTGACAACAAATATAGTGAAAGTATCCATGTAGGCTGTTATACATAGGGTTGGGTATCGTCTGTTTTTTTTTCGATACAGGTGCCAAATCGATACTTTTAAACCGTACCAGTGCCTAAATGGTGCCTGAACCGATACTTAAAAAAAAATAGCCTCAATACGATGGCGAATGACATTATTCTACTTTTTGGAAGTATGACCAACATAAGAATTTTCACCGAAAAATGTAATCTGAACAAGTAACATCCACTTTTGTTCTGACCAACTAAGGGAAAAAAGAATTGTAGTAAATCACGCTGATTAAATCTAACGATCGCTTATCATATCACGTCAAACCGTGCAAATTATACTTTGTTCTCAAATTGTTAATGTTAACAACATCAGCATTGCGTGACTACATTTAATGCCCTTCCGATATTATCCTTGTTTTCGCATGGGCCCGGTTGCAGTCTCTTTTTTTTCTCTAGCCACTCCGAAGTCCGAATGAAGTCTTTTGCATTTTTTTTCAACGGGTGAATCTCCAGTTGAACCTTTCTGGATCCGCCATCAAATTGATAAGTTTAATTATATCAAGTGTTGTGAGAAAATAAATCTCCACCTCCAACATCCTCACACGCAATATAGCCTACTAGCCGAGACTCCTTCTTTATGTGTACAGGTGTGACGTAATGACGCAAAGACATGCTCGAATTTCCCGCGGAAATCCACCAGTACCACTGGAGTTAAAAACATTATTACAAGCTTACCGTTTTGAATCGAACTAAGACAAGCAGATAGTTTTGAACACTGGCTGGTTATGTACTTAAAGGGGCATTTCACCCATTTGAACATTGCTTTTTATTTAAAGTGGGTCATATATGTAGTCGAAATGTAAAAGAAAATTTGGTGCATTTGTGACCGAGAAAAGACAAAAAATAACTTCAGGACGCATTTGTATGAAAGACAACAACTCCCACAATGCACCACATTGCACAGCTCCGCAAGCCACTCCCACTAATCCAGAAAGCGCATATCTGCCTATAAGAGAAATCACTCTTCCGTCTACAAGGCTAGCTACCACCAGAGCTTGAAATTAATTTCACATTCACACAAAATGTCTAGTTAGTTGGCGAACTCATTAGTGTATTACTCCTCGTTTGTATTTCTTTCGAAAAGGTGAATTATTGCATGGTACCTGGATGTTCAGTCAGAACATATGCGGTGCGAAACTAGGAAACTTGTTCACAACACAAACGTCCGTGTCCTCGTCTGATTCAGAGATTTCGTCCAGGAGAAATTGTCATCGTTGAAACTCTTTGCCGCAGACGGACTCTATCTCTGTGTTCGTAGCGGTTCGTAGCTGCATAGTGAGATCACCGGCGCCACCGGTCCGCCCTAACTCGAGCCAGTCCGGGCTCCTCGTCCGCGGCAGGCAGGTCTTCTGCCTCGGCTGCTCTTCGCTATAATGCGGCTTGTAAAGGTAGCCACAAACACCTGATTCAAGCATCAGACTTCCGAAATCCTCTTCCTCTAGTCTATATCATATTGAGCACTCTCCTCCGCTATTGTCATAACTTTACATCTGTCTCCACAGCGCCTGTTAGCTTAGCTTCAAACAAGATGGAGGATATTGCTTTCAGTTTCAGAGCGTAAAGTCCCACCCACTGATCTGTAATAGGTCTGTAGCGTGAGCGGGTCCCGCCCCCTGGGAAAGATGAGGAACTAGTGCTTGTAGTCTCAACAGAAATCCCCCCCTCTTACACTTCCTCCTACAATGACGCAAAATGACGATTTTTGCGTCATTGTAGGAGGAAGTGTAAGAGGTAAATAACGGATTTCTCCCATCTCAGGGGAAAATGAGAGAGTGTTGCACGACCATTCAATAGAATGACTGGGTTTCTAACAATGCAAAGCTTAGTGCAAATGGGTGAAGTGTCCCTTTAATGTATTTAGGACAATTTTTACCCCACAAAGGTTACGGAATGCAGCTTTAAATGCAGTGACGCGAAACCCCTCGTGAAGAACACCATCATGTTTACAACTGACAATGAGCGCTCATCAGGATCAACTGAAGGCTGGATTTTCAAAAGTACGTGAGGTTCGCGGCTCTATTGTTGCAGTAAACTTGCACAACGTTCTTGAATGAATAATTTATTAGATGTACGCTGGTCTGTTATTGTATGGACATCGACTTTACATTTTCACACTATACATGACGTGGAACAAATAACGAACTGTGATTGTTTGCGTTATGTCAGTCAGTCCTTGGCTGATATTTTTATTCTTAAATACTGTAACTTACATTTAAGTGAATGTGTTTTGTCATTTAAGAAACCTTTATAATGACCATGATGTTAGCTGATCTATAACGAACAATGGGCGCCATGTTAGTAGCCAACGCACCACAGTTCAGAGAATTGTATCTGTCAACACGTCAATTCATCCACTTCTCCCGAAATACATTTACTTTAATGTATTTCGGGAGAAGTGGATGAATTGACGTGTTGGCTGGTGAAGTGTGAGAAGAATAGAGTCAATTTTATAGTTACCAACACAATGTGTATCTAAACACGTTATCAATTTATAATTGAAAGGATTGTTATTGCCGTTTTCATAGACATCAGTGTGTATTTTACTAACTATGAATGTTGTAAATTCAAACGCAGATTTGAATTTAGAAGTTGATGATCACGCGATCTGAACGTTCTAATCACAGCGGTGTGAACGATTGTACGCGTCAAAGGGTTAACTGGCGAAAGGGTTAACTAGCGGTCACATGCGGTGATGATGCTTCTTACGTCCGTTTTGGAGAACCAGATGGCAGATATTTCAACCGACAGCTGAGGCATTTAAGTGGCACCGAAATGAGGCACCGAAATCTGCGTTTTGATTCAGTCCAGTTAGGTTACATACCGGTTACTTAGGTAGGCTACCGGTTCCATATTGGTGCCCGGTTTCGGTACCCAACCCTAGTTATACATTATGTGAATTTTTTTTTCAGCAAATCTGAAGCAAAAAAGCAGTTTAAAATCACCGTTTTAAAAGTTATAATAAAAGAAAAACAAACACATTATTTTATTAACAGTTAATTGTTGCAGCCCTATTAATATTTCATTTTGATTTTATTTATGATGATGAATAATAGTATTTATTAATTAAATATTTGATTTATCATATATATATATATATATATATATATATATATATATATATATATATATATATATATATATATATATATATATATATATATATATATATATATATATCTGTATATATCTTGTATATATCTTGTATATCTCTTGTATATCTTTTCTATAATATTTATATCATTTTGGGGATGTATATTTTAGGCCAAAAAGGGTATAAATAATACAAAAAGAAAAATTGGAGAGACAAATCCTGAAATCCAGTCTGGATAATCTTAAAACGGACGAACATAAGGTTAGTAAAGGGATAGTTCTTCTAAAAATCATCATTTGCTCACCCTCATGTTGTTCCAAACCTAACTTGAGTTTCTGTTGAAAAAAAGAAATGAAAAAAAGATATTTTGAAGAATGCAATTAACCAGACAGTTGACGGTCCCCATTGACTTCCATTGTATTTTCTTTCCTACTATGGAAGTCAATGGCTACCGTCAACTGTTTCATTACCAACATTCTTTAAAATATCTTCTTTTGTGTTCAACAGAAGAAAGAAACTCATACAGGTTTGAAACAACTTGAGTAAATGACGACAAAATTTTCATTTTTGGGAGAACTATCCCTTTAAGTTAAAATTATTTAATTGGCTTGCCCCAAATACCAATTTATCATTAGTAGAAAAACGTACAAAAGTAGGATAACATAATAATGGTTATGTGTCACAGAGGCGTGTTAGAAAGGAAACAAGCAGAAAATGTGATCGGTCTATTCCTTCATCTCTCATGTTGACTATAATAAGATAATCAGATGAGAGCAAAAAGTCCATCTGTCCGTCATGGGCCAGCCTCACTGTTACCATAAATTCTCCACATTTCCCTTCGTCCATCACTTTAAAACTTCAAATCAAAGAAAACCAGATTAGATCAAATCAGATCCCTGGAGTTTTCAGATCAGGGTTAAACGCAGGCAGCACAGATGTATCTGACCCCAGAGGCCTGGGTGATCTGTCACTTACACGATTATTAGTGATTTACCGTTTCCCCCAGATGAAGCTCTGCACCAGCTGCACATTTAAGGAAGGACACTGTGGCATCAGAGGACACTTTAAACTCTTATTTCAGTACTGTTCAATTGCCTTGGCAACATCCTCACAGCACTGTCAGGGGTGAAAAGAGAGAGAGATGCAACTTGCTGTCATACCGGTCAAGCAAAATGGCCTGATCATCGCCTAATTACAACCATGGCAACCTTGTCCATGTCAGATTCATCTCAGGAATCCATGACCTCCAGGTCCTTTAAATGGACCCTGACCCTGTGGCCTGCCTCAAGCCTGACAAAGTAATTCAGAGATATGCCACTCACTAAACATACACACTAACATCTGCACAGAATTACAGCCTAGGTGTCTGCTAATAGAGAAACAGACACACAAAAGCATATACGTGTGGACACAGTGTGTAATCACAAAGATGAGATGGTTTAAGCCTCAGCCCAGAGTGTTGTTTTTACCTTCTTCCACCGCAGCTACCAATTCCGCTTTCCCACAGTCTCACACACACACACACACACACACACACACACACACACACACACACACACACACACACACACACACACACTAAAACAAAAGAACAACAAACAACTAGTAACTAAGTTTACAAAAACTAGCGGACAACACAAACACGGCCTCTAAACATACATAAGCAGAGGTCACCTATTAACCCAGTTTGACCAATAACCAAGCCAGGAATGTTAATGGATCTCAGAGAGGGAGATAGATAGATAGAGATCTTTTCCTCCATGAATATGCTGACAATATGACATAGAAATAGCTCAAAGTTGTTGTTACACGCACTCAGTTCCTCATTTCACAGTCACTATTGTTTTGACACCATCCATCTTAGGGATGCACAATATATCAGATCACGTTTTTGTTCAACGTTGAATCTTTAATTTAGCATGCTCCTTTTCTCTATTTTTACATTTAGACAGCTTTTGCTGTCATCTAAAGCTCACTTAAAGTGAATCTTTAAAATCACTTATAATTGAATAACATTGTTAAATGTAAACTTTAGCAAATCTTTAGCATTTTTTGTACTGTACATAAAAATGCTGTGATGCCTAAATTCACTTGCAGCATTTAAAACAAATCATTTTTAGTGTTTTATTTTTTTATTTTAACAAAGTAGTTTAGACTTTTAATATCTGCCATTTAATGGTTATTGGCCATAACATGAAAATATTTGTATTGATAATAATGTTAAAACATTTTATACAGTTATGATGTTATGATTCCTACATTCACTTTTATTATTTAAAATGCATTTAATTTTTTTATTTATATATTTTTAATATCATCCAATATATTAAACAGCCATGACATGAAAATAATTATCAGCTTTATAAATAAATAAATATATATTCACCAGAATTTTAATTTTGGTTTATTTTTTTAACAATGTCACAAAACAACATTTAGCACCCACAAAAACCAACTCAATCTAACAACTGAGCTCAAAGCGACAATCATTCACTGTTTTAATAAAAGCCCTAATGAGATGGGAAAATACCTGGAGTTTATCTGTATTTTATTTGCCTAAAACCTGAAGTCACCCATACTCTCACACGATTCATACAGATCCCGTATAAACAACCATTACGCACTAGGTAATCAGTCCAGTCCCAGCACGCTCAAATAAGACTCATTAGAGACTCACATCCTTCATAAATAATGATGAAATGAGAGGATAAGTCTTATACACAAGTTTCACTGTTATTGCCAATACAATTGATGATAATAAAATCTTAAGAATACAAAGAAAAAAATAACTAATACAAAGCCAGTGTTCAACAGATATCTCACATAGTCAACACAAACTAACTTCAGAAAGAATTTGACAAGTCCACTAGTAAATAGATTACTGTACCATCTCTGTTACGGGTCGCTTAACTTACCAGGACAAGTGTTTTCCGAGAGCAGGACGAAGCTCTCAAGCTGTAGACCCTTTTGAAGAACGGAGCTCAGCAGAGAGTCAGCAGCGCTCCAGTGAACGTGTGTGTGAGTCTGTGTGTGTGAGCGCGACTGAGATGGCAACTCAAATACTTCTCCTCCTCCCTCTTTCCTAGATAGCTCCTCCCAGCCAACTCTTTCAGACAGAGCAGGGCTGGAGAAATACAAGCAGGAAGCACGACACTTCCCTACGGACACATGACCAAATTCATTCATTCATACACCTCAGTACATGCTTCCACCATATTTCCACCTTTGCCTATTCTTGGTCTCAACTCGAGTGGTTTCCCATTGGAGTTCACCTCCAGGATATTTGTGGCAGTCATTTCCCAAAACACTTCTTAATAATCTTTTCCAGCATTCCACCTGGACTATGAGAGGAAATGATATAAGAGTGCCTGTCGGCTTCATCAAAGTAAACAAAGTGCTCCAGAAAAAAGAAAGACAAGCAGTGGTTGCCATAAGGATATCCCATCAGACAATTTCAGGAAGGTCTCGAAGGAATTACCTGAGAAAGACTTGAGAGAATCATCTGGTATGTCTGTTTCTGTTCTTGGAAGCAAACGGCTAAGAATAAATTGTGGTTTTCTCGGCTCTCAGAATATGAGTCTGGGTTGAGCATCGCCCTCAAAAAACAAGTTCCTTGTTTAAAATCCCGTAAGAGCAGGGAGTGGACTGTATCCAGGACAGAAAAGAATGAAAGTTGTGAAACAACACTTCATTTTCACTTACACACCAGTGTTGGCCACCTCAAACTCACTTTGGAGACTCCACCTCTCCATTTTTTAAGTATGATTAACCGGATTATTTAAGGAGTGGTTGAATGAAGTTTGGTTTGGCAGACCACCATTGTGGGAAGGTGAAAGTTCTCCTGAAAACAGATAACATCTGCCATCCAGATGCACAACAAATAAACAAGTCTGACCATAAGTCTTTTCATTCAGTCAAGTCCAGGTGTGGATTCTTACCCTAATCCTCTCCATTTGGCTGCCTTTGAAACCAACACTCTCATGCCATGGGGGCATACCTGAGTCCCACCGTAAACACAATACCCACAGAATGTGTGCCTGTGGCTATGGTAACAGATCTCTATGGGAATGGCTGGCGCTCTGTCTGTTTTGAGGGAAGTGAATCGAGCAGATGTTACCAAAAGTCTGAAATATAGGGGTGTTAATGACAGAATGACGATTAACTGTTGTGCATAATTTAATAGATCAAATCTGACGATGTGTGAAAACACCGTCTATACAGGTACCTGAAGCGTATCTGCACATTGAGTTGCATGTCACATTTGCGACACTGATGTGCACCCCTGGCTTGTGAAGATAAAACAGGCTAAACTCAAGGTGTTGCAACATTTTACTGTCTATAAACAATGATTACATTCACTGAAAACAGTGATAGTGTGATAAAGACGATGATAAGCAACAAGGATTTTTGTTACAACACTTGCCCTGCCATTACTACATATTACATAATTTATAAAAAAAATTCATTTAAATATACAGTATATATATATATAGCAAATATTTTCATTACATTAGCTGTCTGGAATGAAGAAAGGGATCAGCATGATTGATATTCAAAATGGTAAGCAAACACTCGCACTGTTTTGTTTACAGTTTGTATATCTGATTCTGCAGTCCTAGTTTCAGTCTCTGTTATCATCAATGCAAAATACATAAAACTAGACTAAATTAAAATAAATTGATTAAAAAACCCAAATGCACTAAAACAGCGGACTGTTTTAATTAACACTCCAATTCGATTTCTTAAAGGGGGGGTGAAATGCTATTTCATGCATACTGAGTTTTTTACACTGTTAAAGAGTTGGATTCCCATGCTAAACATGGACAAAGTTTCAAAAATTAAATTGTACGTTTGAAGGAGTATTTCTGTGCCAAAAATTGTCCTTCCGGTTTGTCACAAGTTTCGGAAAGTTTTTTCGAGTATGGGTCTGTGTGACGTCAGATGGGGCGGAATTTCCTTATATGGGTCCTAAGGGCACTTCTCCCGGAAAGGCGCGGGCGAGCGCGCACTCGTAGACCAGAGCAAGAGAGCGAAAGCAGTACCTCATCAAAGCGCCCTGCTAGGCTTTTGGAAGTCAGTGTCACCAAAAAAGTGTGTTTTTGGTTGCCAGGGCAAGACAACCCTGCACAGATTCCCAAAGAACCCAGCGTTAAGGGACCAGTGGATGGAGTTTGTTTTTTCAGAGCATCATCAACGGAGTTGCGTAAGACTGTTTGTTCCCTGCATTTCGACTAGGGTTGGGCATCGTTTTGATTTGAACGATTCTGATTCCGATTCCGATTCTTCCTTTCGATTTCGGTTCTTTTCGATTCTCGATTCCGATTCTTTGAGGGGTGGAGTCAAAATCTGTCACATGCTCATTTCACAGAGGAAATTTTATTTTGATTCAATAATGAGTAAATTAGGAATGCCTCTGCACCAGACCAAAAAGCATTTATATATGCAGAACTTGCACCCTGGTCTGGACTCTCTGGATATGTATAAACTAACTCAATGCATTAAAGCTTGCTTTAAAACGCCATTGAGAACTTGTATCATTTTCCGGTCGCAGCTTAAAATGATTTTAAGTTTTAAAAAAAGATGTTAAAATATGTTATATTTAGCATTTTATATGCATCTAATAGCTACCTTGCTTAGCACTCTATAAACATTCTCTATTCATATGAAAATACCCCAAATCGCGTTGGTCCACGTGAGATGATTGACAGCTGTAGGGTACCATGAATGAGAGCGCGCTGATCACACACTGACGCGAATCAGGAAGAGCAGAGACATACCTCGTGTTCACTGTTTGAGCACTTCAGATCGCATAATGAATAGAAATGTGATAAAATTATGAAATATTTTACAAACGTGATGATAAATCGTTATTTCTCCAAATATGCGCACCATTGGACTAAGAGCCCTGGCAGATGCTATTGCGTATTTGAACACAAATAAACCGTAGAAGATGTGAATGACTGCTTTATAATTATGAATTTATGAGTGATGATTTTTATTCAAAATAACGAACGTTACCAAACAGAATCAAGGAATGGAACAACCCGTTTTATAATTATTATTTTGCACTCCTGGCGTTACTAATGTTGGTCGCGCAGGGTTGCCTGAGGAGGACGAGACAGTGGACCGCGCAGCACGTCGAACTGGCGCACTCCTTGTTAATTCTGTACACCATGATGCATGCGTCGGTGTTTAGTCATATTTGTAGTGCATCCATTCCTCCCGTGCAAGAAATAAGTCACATGTATTGCACTGTGCTGACCCAGGCTTTTTTAAGGTGAAATAAAGCCACGCTTTTGAGCGCCGCTTACCAGCACGTAATGGCTGCATGGCTGCAACAGAACAAGCGGGCGCGGGCGCGGCAAGCACTTCCGGAAATCCAGTGGCCACTATGGAAACCAAAACTTGCGCGTTTGGAACCGATGATCGGAATCGAAAACAATTTCCGATTCCGATGGAATCGTTATTTTGGAACCGGTTCTCGATGCCCAACCCTAATTTCGACGATGATTGTTTTATAAACAAAGCCCAGATCGACGGATTTGCAGATCGTCTAATGCTTAAGGATCGAGCAGTCACAATGATAAAGGTTCGCGGTCGTGGTTGGAACCGGGCGGTGAGTAAAACTGTTGAACAAATGTCTCTGTGTTGTTAGCTCGGCGCATTAACACACAGCTTTAGCTTCGCCCACACGGCCCGCCCCCAGCCGCTCGTTTTTTTCCGGAAAGACTCGGTACAGCCCATCTTTCTTTTATAAATATAATAAAACTAAAGACTTTTTGGAGATATGAAAGATGCAATACTACTCTATAGGTACTCAAGATTAACAGGAGATTAAGTGAAAATGAGCATTTCACCCCCCCTTTAATCAAATTTATTTATGTAATTTAAACATAGGGTATACGTATAAATGGTATTCAGAGTCCTCCACATTAACATGAATTAAAACACCTCTAGTCTGAACTACTTTTGAATTGTTGACATAGGCTACACTAGTTAATCATGTTATGTAGCCTAATTATTGTTTGAATGCAGCACTTTCATCAACAAGAGTAAATGACCATTGAGTTCTTCTTATGTCTGCCATCAGATTTCTTTTTCTACTTCTATATATATCTTCAAACTCCATGCAGATATGAAGACCTCTGATCTTTCACCTATACGTTGTAACTTCATCCCCTGCCCAAGTTCCTGAAGTGTCTACATTAATGCTGCTTATGCTGCAGGATCAACGCTAATGTTTAAGAGCCTGGCTGCCCCGTGTGCCACACTGGCTGTCAGCACTGATCTGTTTGGGTGCTCGTCTGAGCTGCTGAAGAATGCCAGTGTCTTTGAAAGAGAGGATTATGAGGCAGTGCAGGATTACTACTCCTGCCCATCTCTCATTCTGAAGATAACAGACCACGCTGTAGGCTCGGAGCGACACACACACACGCACACACACACACACACTCAAAGGGTCAAATACGAACATCTCCTTTTACAACTCATATTGCACACAGACATGACCAAACGGGCTTTCACACCACTAAATTGTCACAAATACACACACACCCCTCTGTGAACACGCACATGTGCACATAAACATGCCTGATCTACTGATTAATCAAACAGTGATGAAAATGACTCAATAAAACCAAAGTGAGGTGAGGTCACCTACCATAACAAACTGTTTACATACTTAGCTGCATTTGAATAAGCGTTTCAAATTTGCATGTGGGTTACATTCTTTATCAAAAGCTAGAATAGAGACAGATAGCAGTCCAATTCCCTCTGAACTCAAAAGCGGCATTAAAAGCAGTTCCTGACTGAATCTGAGCCATTTTTTGCATGAAATTCTGCAGAATGGAAACTATAGAATTCCCAATTATGCAGAAATATGGAAAGCTTTCTGCTGAATTCTGTGTAGGCCTGGTTATAAGTGGGCGGCATTGAAAGGATTGTCTGAGACGCCAACCAAGTCAATACCATAGATTTACCATAGGGTTAGTGAACTTTCAGTCACAGTGCCATACAGAGGAGGAGATCCACTCTCTCACGTGCTGGAGGGAAAACACAGTCCTCTGGGAAGGGCGGAGGGCTGGCTGGACTAGCGCTGTTTATCTTGGGAGGGCAGTTTTCTAGGGAGAGGCTGGAAAGAGCCAACTCACATTCCTCAGAGAAAAAAAAAATGGAGATTTAGAAGAGTGTGTGAAGAAAAGGGAAAAGCTTGGTCACGTTCTGAAGTCCAAACTTGAGGAAGCTGTATTTAGTAAATGCATGTGGGCGGTTGATGTGGCAAACTTCTTATGGGTCAAAAGCATCATCCAGAGATAAAAATAACAGACTTTATTTTAACTGTTTGTATGGTTGATCATATTTGTGGACAATGCCAGAATTTAATATTTCTGTAATTTCAATGCTCATACTGTGTGTCTGTCAGGATGTTTTTCTCTGAATAAAATAAAATATTTGCATTTATTAATTTAGCAGATGCAGCTCAACTGATTTGCAGTTTGAAGCACTTAATTATAAAAGTCAACAATAGATGCTATTTAGGTTTACACTAGCAGTTAAAATATAAAATATAGGCTACAAATATTTGTTGATTAGCAACCACTTCTGAAGTCCATAATAAACTTATAGGGGTTGTGGTCAAAAAGATTCTGAGAGAAAAGCATCAGCTTCTTATGGCCAGACAATAAGTTTTAAACCTAGTCAGTCAGACTATAAGTTTCAAAAAGCATTTTATTGCTTATTGGAGAGGGAAACAAATAGGGACATTGGTTCAAGATGTCTATATTATATGGAAAGCCCATAAAATGAGTTAAGAATTAAAATGGTAATTTCAACTTTATATTTGGCAATATTATACAAAAACCTCATGTTTAATTGTGAATGGCAAAAAAATTCTAGCCTTTCAAATAAAACATTATGTGGTTCAAAAGGAACAGCGTCAGAGTCAGTGTGTTTATGCTGTTAACAACACATCAACTATTGAGAAACTGATTGACACCTATTCACTAATTTAAACACTTTTCCAAAAGAAATCAATTCTGTCAGGACCACTATCGTCAAATACGATTGACAGTTAGCACACAGTTTGGATTGGCGGTATGGTTCTGTTCTGGACAGCCTAGCATGGATAAGAGCAGGGAGAGCAGCAATCAGGGAGGACAGAACCAACATGAATGTATTGCAGATAGCATTAATTCATTTTAATGTACAACATGATTAGAGAATTTTAGTCTGATTCAGGGGAATCAGAATGTCAAATCCTGACTGGACGAGAGGAGGAGCTGGGGATGGAGGAGGGTAATGAGCTCCAGAGAAGCACGATAGCTGCTGATAATACTGAAGGAGCTTATATATGTATACAGTGATAGGCGTCGTATTCCTATAGGTAGACGTGGATCAGCTGAGAGTCAGCTGATGCGAGCTTAACTAACGTGACCTACCAGAACTGACGCTACGCTTTGCGCTTCTTTCAAACTATCAGAAACATTTTATGGTTTTAGGAAATTTTATGAGATCACTCTGAGGACCCATAATGTCTCAGATACTCTCTCTAATCCTCTGAACTCTGCTGAGCATATGATCATTTTATATTCACTGGAGCCTTGAGGCAGTCAGACTGTCAACAATCACTGCGAGAGAGACAGTGGTTCTTCACATGGTTTGCAAACTAACTAGCTTAGGACCTAGTGGCTAGTCTGTGGTTGAGGGATGTGTGTGTGTGTGTGTATGGTTTGAGAAAAACAGATTTTGCTCCAGATGAGACAGAGAATACACAGACTACATGCATACTAACCTTTACTTAACAGTAACAGTAACTGCCCCCTCTCTATCTCTGCTGATAGACCTCCACTCACCGCTGACTAAATTCCTAAATTGGAATTTGACTTGCCGGAGCAGCAGTCATCCTGGAAATTCACAAAGCACAATCAGAAGAGATAGAGGAGACCATGAAGTCATCCATGAAAACTGCGTTATGACATCCAGACAGATCCCATATTTCCCAACACTATGGAGGATGATTTCCGAACTGACATCACACCAGCACTAAAACTCAACTGAAGAGTGGACAATATTTTGCCACATATGGGGTGCTAAGGGTCTTTTCTCCATCCAAATACTTCTTAGGCCTGGATTTACTTCCGCATTCCGCTGCTTCTAGCGCATATGCCCTTCAAAAATGTATGCATTCACTGAATGCTCACTGCCTAGTGAGCACTCAAATCACTTGCACATGAACTATGCACAAACAAAAAATTGACAGAAATTATGTCTTTCTAATGTAGAAAAACATCTAAATGTAACATTTTAGTAATAATACCACAAAGAAGGGCAAAAAGGGGCACTAGTGCAATAATACGCAGACATGAATAGCTGTTCATGTTTTTTTTTAATATGCTTTAAGACTTAGCGTGTACAAAAAGCTCAGCATGATGCAATTCAGTATTTAGACTGACACGAAATGATAACGCCCAGGCTATCAACTAACAGGGAATAACAAAAACATACTCTAAACCTAAACTAATCCCCTTTCAATTTTCTTTGCAGTGGAATCAGGTCAGAACTTTATAAAAATATGTGTACATTAAAACAAAACAATGCCAATCTGTCTTCTTAAATGAACTTATATGATCTGTTTCACTTGGCTTGGTGACTAAAACACACAGACACACAAGCACATTTATCTAAACAAGGCCTATCACAATCTAGTAGTCAAGTTTTATTATACACAGCCGTCATTTAAATACAAAAATAGTGCAAAAGAAACACTAACGTGAAACAGATAGGAAGCACCTGTCACTGCTACTTCTGTGCAGCTATTTTGTTTCTTCAATGAGCAGTGCAACAGTCAAGGTTAAATCACTATCGGAGAATGTGTGTGGTAAACCTTCATCCCAGGGCTCGCCCTTGGGCTCCACTTTTAACAAGACTACACATTCATTTTCAAAGCCTAGTTCGGCTGCGACACTGACATCCTGCAATAAAGGGCCGCGAATCGGTTCTTTCGAACAGTTCATTTTAAAGCAAAAGATTCAGGGATTCTTTTATTTACGTCATCACGCGGTCCCTGGGATCACGGAGTGGCATAACGTTCACATAAATTGTACTAATATATCTCACTTTATAGTCGGCAAGAACACAAATATCATCTGCCTTTACATTAAACAATATTAAAATGAACTTAAATCACTTCGCTGAAAAAGTCTTTGCACGAATCATTGAACGAATCATCAGACCATTTGTGAACCGATTCAAACGAACAAATATCCAGATACCATTCACTGATAAAGAATTAGTAATAACATTTGCTTGAACTGAATGTGCTCAATAATAATTTTAAACAACAAACTGTGAGTTTAATACTTTGCCAGCATTAGTTTGCTTCATTTTTTATTTCGAATATTCCATACGCAATGATCATTTGACCAGCATAAACTGACAGTCTTCTTGTGTATAATTCATATATTTATTTATCACTCACCTCAGACCCGACACTTCAGCGTTTCCAAAGTAGACATCAGAGAGGTGAAATGCAAACTGGATTGTAGCGTATGAATTTAGTTAATAGATGAAATGTCTTTGAGACAAAAAGTGAGAGTACCTACATTTTCATGAACAGTGAACACTGATAGCGAATTGAATTTCTGCGGGGAATATACCATTATCAAACCATAAAATATGAGGGTGCAATGTCATTGTGGTTGAAAAATATAACGTCAGCGGTAACATGTGCTTTAATTTACCACACAAATATATGTTTATTTTTACTAAACATGTTCTTACAATATAAAATACATTTTAAAAAAGCAGGACAAGAAAGCGGGTCAGGATGTCTGCACACAGTGTGAACACCCCCAATCCTGCAAATAATAGTATGAGCCGAATCCCGCCATTGGTCGCTTCCCAGTTTGGAAAACGCAGGACAGTTTCCAAGGTAACCGCCCCTCAATGAATGTGTTACTTATTACGTAATTGTTGGCCTCGATTCAAAACTCACAGTAACTGATAATAAATCAGGGTAAAAAACAATATTATATACATCGAATAACTTGGTTTTATTCTGGCATATACTTTGCTCACATTAATACTTAAATTCTGTCGAGGCCTGAACCAGGTAACTCATAAATGTAACCTTTTCAAAGTGATTTGTGGGTGATGTTGTATGTCAGCAATGCTAATAAACACTTTATTGTAAGGAGAGGAGGCTTTAAAAGCTAAATACATAAAGTCTGACCCCATAAATCTAAAAGTGTTTATTTAAATTCTGGCCTAGTCTTTTTCTTTTCTTTTTTTTTTTTGCTCAGTAAGGCAAGAGCAAACGTATACAGTATGATGGATGGTTTACAACTACAGAAATAGTTCTTAATTAGCGGAGCAACCTTCATATGTCATTTTATCTAAATAAAGCAGTTGTGTTAGACTACATCATGGTGAGACTGTAAAATAATGGTTGAGACCCAGCCATGTTTTTACAGTCTATGGGCCCAGCCAGCACCAGACAGGGCTGTTATGGGGGGATGGTGTTTATTCATTAACTGGCACAGATTCACTATAGTACTGTGTTTGTTCTCGTCTGCGTATACAATGAAGAGACTGATAAACCAAAGTAGCAGAAGGTGGATTCAAAGTGATTTAATTAACTTACAAAGTAGCCTTTCACTTTTTGTCATCTTTAGGTGCTATTGAGATGCAATTGTGAAGACAAATGCAATAGCTTAATTACATTTAATTTCCTGACTGTAATTGTAATTTAAGTTAATATTTTTAATAATTATTATTAGACAAATAATTATTATATTATTAACGAAGATATACAGGCATTGTAGGGGACTATATTGCACCAAAGAAAATATTACACTGCTGCTCATTGAAGATGAGGTCTGTGCAGACTAGATGAGTCGAGACCTAATTAACGAAGAGACGCAGAGGATAAGAAAGCTGTTTTGTAAAAAAGCAGAAGCCTGATCTTTAAACCCCCATTACTCACTCCCACTTGGGGCTCTGAGAGGCCAAATGCCGTATGCATCCATTGTTCAATGCTCGGTTTAACTGTTAGCCATGACAGAGGAAAACAGAGAACGCTGAGACACAAAGACACAGTCCCCTGGGCCATGAACCTCAACCGTCAATCCTCTCCCATTACAAACATCATGTCTCATTAAATGCCAGGCTACTGCTCTCTACTGAAAATAAACACTTGAAATAGGGAAGTATATCAGTTCCACTTCCATACCCGCTGTAATCAGTTGCAACAGAGGCATGTTTTTTTTTCATGAAATATGCTTCTGAAATACCACTTGATGTGAAACAATGACATTTATGTCAAAGTCAGATGTGGTCGGCTTTCCGAGTAAATGTTCCTGAGAAGCTTCTGAGAAAACCTGTCATTATAGTTAAATACTATAATGATCTTGTGGAGAGACACGTTATTGTCTGTTTTCAATGACTTCCAGTTAACTGAGGCAGGACTTCATCTTCTGCTTAAGCATGTGTTGCAGATAGCATTAAGTAAGGGATAATGTATAGCGAGGCGGTTGTTATATGGCCAAAATTTCTGCTTGGCCATAATTAAAGGAGAGGAAAAGCACACCTTGACACACTCTCAAAGCTTCTTTTGTTGTTTTTATTTAGTCTCTTCACACAGAGGACTGATGGGGTGTTAAGAGTTCTCTCATGCAGATTCTGGTGCCCATTGATATGAAAAATAAAAAAAACACATTTCTGTCTTTTATGTTCCACAGAAGAAAGAAAATCATACAGGTTTTTTAATGAACTATCCCTATAATAATATATGAGCATCTTATCAACCCTCTAATCACATAGTGAAAGATATACAGAAAACGGCATGGCTGTTCTGAATTGTAATGAAATGAAAATGAAATATGAATGAAATATGAATGCACATACTTTTAAATGTCTTCTATCATATTCCCAAACCACATCATCTAAAAACTGCATCTTTTTCCTTGCACTGAGGCAGAGACTGGCAGAAAGCCAGTCCAGGATGCTGATATTCAATCTCCAATGACAGTCTCTCTCTCTCTCTCACACACACACACACACACACACACACACACACACACACACACACACACACACACACACACACACACACACACACACACATGCACACGTTTTCATTCTAATAAACAAATACTATTTTTCCCTTTCCCTGTCTGTCAGCTATTTATAGCACCATGACTCACTC